>NC_134274.1:4506648-5106648 GCF_031893055.1 Leptodactylus fuscus | reverse complement strand
TATAGTGCTGATAACATAGTAGCCCATATAATAGCGCCATATAGTGCAGACCTCATAGTAGCCCATATAATAGCGCCATATACTGGTGACCTCATAGTAGCCCATATAATAGCGCCATATTGTGCTGACCTCATAGTAGCCCATATAATAGCGCCATATACTGGTGACCTCATAGTAGCCCATATAATAGCGCCATATACTGGTGACCTCATAGTAGCCCATATAATAGCGCCATATAGTGCAGACCTCATAGTAGCCCATATAATAGCGCCATATACTGGTGACCTCATAGTAGCCCATATAATAGCGCCATATTGTGCTGACCTCATAGTAGCCCATATAATAGCGCCATATACTGGTGACCTCATAGTAGCCCATATAATAGCGCCATATACTGGTGACCTCATAGTAGCCCATATAATAGCGCCATATAGTGCAGACCTCATAGTAGCCCATATAATAGCGCCATATACTGGTGACCTCATAGTAGCCCATATAATAGCGCCATATAGTGCTGATAACATAGTAGCCCATATAATAGCGCCATATAGTGCAGACCTCATAGTAGCCCATATAATAGCGCCATATAGTGCTGATAACATAGTAGCCCATATAATAGCGCCATATAGTGCAGACCTCATAGTAGCCCATATAATAGCACCATATAGTGCTGACATCATAATAGTCCATATAA
This sequence comes from Leptodactylus fuscus, assembly GCF_031893055.1. Lineage (NCBI taxonomy): Eukaryota > Metazoa > Chordata > Amphibia > Anura > Leptodactylidae > Leptodactylus > Leptodactylus fuscus. The sequence goes on along the minus strand of NC_134274.1, from coordinate 5,105,954 downwards.
TAGCGCCATATAGTGATCAGGAGGGAACCGGATAGTCTGGGCATGGTGGGGTAGTGGCTCGGCTTATATACTGCGCGCTCTGAACCCAATTCAGAGTGAACTATGGAAATCTAAGAGACAGGGACCAGGACCCTCCCCCCCGATATTTGGCGTCGCCCCTCTTATCACTGGGTGTTCCATGGCCGCCTCCCTCGCTTCCTCCCCGGCTTCCTGTCTCTGGGCCTCGTGTTGCCCTTTTCTTGGCTATTTTTGTCCTCAGGAAGCTCCAATGGTGAACGGCGGCAAATATTAATCACAGGAGGGGGTAGGGGGGGGTGTGCGGCTGCGCCCCGGGCCAATGAGAGCGGCGACCGCCAAGCCAAGGATTTATGGTCAGAAATAACCGGTTTGTTTCTGTAATTACATGTGAAAAATGTATCCGAGAAAACAAAGCGAAGAAAAAAAATGTGAAAAATCTGGAAAACAAACCCGCGGCCGTCTGTGCGCGGTGCGGAGAAATGACTCAAAAGATGAGGAAACGTAAAAATAGCGAGGAGGGGGCGGAGAAGAGTCAGCGGCGCGGCACTGCCATCTAATGGCACCCTGGGGAACTGCAACTGAGGACAACTAGGACCAGACTCCTCTTATTGGGGCATTTACTATCATGTGGCGCCCCCTTCCCTGTCACTAGGGTAGTGCAGCCTGCAACAATGTAGCTATAAGGGGATGTAACTGTTATGTATCTACTCATCTGTGTATCTACGGCTATAACAAAAATTTTGGCCAACCCCTTTAAACAAGTAGAGGCAGCGCAATGACCCGTGACCGCAGGACCTGACTACATAGAAGGCGGTCTGTAGTCGGTGACCATTGGTTCTGACTTCTAAAACTTTACAGGGCTCAGTCACACAAAGACAACAATGAGGCCGGGACAAAGGCGAGCGCGGCGGCCATGGGCAAGTGACTCAGCCGCTCACTCATTAGAGCGCAGTATGGCGGAGAAGACAGGCGTTAACCCCTGAACTGCCAAAGGGACAGCACCAAACACAAGCACACTGCAATCTACCAGGGATACAAAGCGTTACAAGCCCAGCCGGCTGAATGCCAAGACTTTCCCTTTAAATCCAGGGCATTTAAAGGGGATGTTTGCATTTTAACTCTGTCACCTCCAGACAGCTCTATAGACCGTATCCGTTAACTCTTGATAGTGTAAACGGTAAATAGTTAACTATTTCCTGCCTGGTTCTTGCCCCCTACCCCAATCTAGTCCAGTATCTTATGCTCTATGAAGTGAAGTGATGAGTTATTGTCTGTCGGACGTTACCTGCGGGGTTAATAGAGAGGCCGCACAATCCTCTGCTGAGCTGGGATAACGGGATCACGTGACCCGGTAGGGGGACCGCACTGTGACATGAAGGTTTAGGATGGACGGACACGAGACAAAAAACTGCAAAAAAGAAAATACAATTAAAAAATTATCAATAATTGAATATAATATAAGGTTCTCAGGTTGTCAGACAGGTCAGGTTGTCAGGTTGTCATATAGGTCAGACAGGTCAGGTTGTCAGGTTGTCATATAGGTCAGACAGGTCAGGTTGTCAGGTTGTCATATAGGTCAGACAGGTCAGGTTGTCAGACAGGTCAGGTTGTCAGGTTGACGTTCAGCACATACATGTAGGTAATGCACCTGAATTTTTTTTAATCCAAATTCCCATTCAGCAAAGGGGGTACAAGGACCCCCCCATATCCAGTGCCGACCACAGCCCCCCCACGCCTTGTCACATGACCCTCCTCTAGATGGCGCAGTTCACACAGGAGCAATCAGTAGGTTTCTCTATATTCCTCTGCAGCCAATGTTACATCATGGCCTTGAACGGGTTAATGGTTTGACCATTTGCATTGCAAAAGAAGGAAGCCAAAGCGAGAGCCTGCAGTATATACTGACACCACATCTGCCTTCACCTAGTACACAGATATATACCATGTGACATGATGTGACGTCACAGACCCCTGCTGTACACTGCAGCACTGCTCACTACTGTATACACTCAGGGGTCAGGACATAGATTATACACCACTGACTACCAGACCTTCCTGTAGTCGGGGGAGGGGCCTCTACAAGGGGGAGGGGCGTGTGACCTGCATTAAATATGAATGATAAAGGAAAGGATCAGCCTATACACGGCCACACTGAGCTTCTATATGGCGCCCCCTGCTGTTGTCAGGGCGCAGTGACAGATCCGAGCGGCACAAGGTGCAGATCACGTGATACTCCTCTACTCACGTGACCTCCAGCCTGCCGCTGTCTCTCTCTCTCTGCGCATGAGCAGAGCCCGTTGCCTGGATACAGAAGGACGCGCATTGGACACAGCCGGGCGGCATCATGGCGGAGGTGAGAGGGGGCGCCCTGGGGTCTGGGGGTGTTGTGGTGGGGAACTACAAGTCTCAGCATGTCCTGGCCCGCCTGTAATGGGAGATTCCAGGCTCATGGTGCGGCATTTGTACGCCTTCAGTCACACGGTGCAGCTTTTATTAAATTGTCAGGACGTGCGGGGTTTTTTCTAAGAGATATAGATGAAATAAATCCATAGACTGAACCATCGATTCATGGAAAAAATGACTTATTTGCGGTGACCTTGTCTAAGGACCTGTGCACACTGCGCAGTTGGTTAAACGTCACGCAGTTTTGATGCAGTTTTTGATTTTTCCAGGTGAAATAAACGGTAACTTGCCTTAGTAGTGCAGGTCAGTGAATGTGACCGGTCTGAGGGGTCAGGAGCGTGCGCCAAACCCACCAAAGCCGCTGCACGTGATCCCGCTGTGTGCAGGCGCCCCTAGTGGCCGGCGTTAGTCATCCCGGTCACGCCATTGTGCAGCTTTACCATAAATCATGGCCGATTATTGGGTAACCAGGACAACCGCGCCGCCAGGAACTAAACCAATAACAGACACTACGAAAACTGCGCTGCATCTCGGCTCTGTGTGTGAACACAGCCTAAAACCTCCTGCACACGACCCTAGTGGATATTACTGTCCGCAAATACTGATCTGTAATCCGCGAAAAAAAACATGTCAGTGGTGACCTGTACCCAACATTACATAAGAGGAGGGGCTGCCTGTCTACTGAATAAATGATCCTGGGGTGATGTCATAGTCTCTAAGATGATGTCATGGTCTCTGGGATGATGTCATTACTCCTATGAAGATGTCATGGTCTCTAAGATGATGTCATGTCTCCTGGGATGATGTTGTGGTCCCTAAGATGATGTTATGACTCCTATGAAGATATCATGGTCCCTGGGGTGATGTTATAGTCCCTGGGATGATGTCGTGAGTCCTGGGATGATGTCATGGTCCCTAAGATGATGTCATGAATCCTATGAAGATGTCATGGTCTCTGGGATGATGTCATGGTTCCTAAGATGATGTCATGACTCCTATGAAGATGTCATGGTCCCTGAGATGATGTCATGGTCTCTGGGATGATATTATGGTTCCTGGGATGATGTCATGACTCCTGGGGTGATGTCATGGTCCCTAAGATGATGTCATGACTCCTGGGATGATGTCATGGTCCCTAAGATGATGTCATGAATCCTATGAAGATATCATGGTCTCTGGGATGAAGTTATGGTCCCTGGGGTGATGTTATGGTCCCTGGGATGATGTCGTGGTCCCTAAGATGATGTTATGACTCCTATGAAGATTTCTTGGTCCCTGGGGTGATGTCATGGTCCCTGGGGTGATGTCATGAGTCCTGGGATGATGTCATGGTCCCTAAGATGATGTCCTGACTCCTATGAAGATGTCTTGGTCCCCGGGGTGATGTCTTGGTCCCTGGGGTGATGTAAGTTCAGCTCATTGGTCAGGTCAGCCAAGGATCAGGTCATGACTTGTGATTATGAGACGTCATACAAAAAGAAACCCCTCGCAGTATAATCCTACCTGGGCCTTGTGTAGATGAGGCAAAACAGACAGAAGCAGCCCAAGATTGGCAAATAACGACAAAGAAATAAAAACTCATAACAGAAGGTTTTAGTAAATATTTAAAATAAACAATAAGTAACAGCAAAACAAATGGTAGAAGCCGAGCCCCTCAGAGAACATGTACTGCCATATCTGACCAGGCAAAGGAACAATAGCAGAATAAATACACTGCTGCTCTGATGTTTAAGTGGCGGCCATTTTCTTGTGGCCTATGGGCATGCGCGGTCAGCTCTGCCCGAGGCCTAGAAGTTTGACCGCCAGCGCTGGAAGAAGACGCGTGAAGACCCCGTTCCTGAAGAAGATGAAGGCGGTGCTGGAGAGTTCTCTCGCAGCATTGGGAACGCCCCCAGTGCTGCCAGAGAACTCATTTGTATATTTTATACACATGACCACAGTCCAAGTGAGTCCTTCTGTTCTACCATATGTGATGACCTCACTCGGTGCAGGGTCATTGGTATAGAGGGCGATGACATCACTGGGTGTCTCTGTATCCTTCGCACCACACATGGTCAGATTTTCAGATTTTGCCAAGGACAAGAGCAGATCCCAGCAGAGAGAGGTCACAGGACCCATCGTGATAAAGGGCCCAGAGGTTATAGATCTATCGGCGCCCCCTACAGCTGTACTACTGGAGAGATGGAAGTCCAGGTGCACATCTGGGTTGGAGTCACTGTAGGAGACTTCGGAAGAAATGATGACGTGGCCCTCGCTCCAATAAGATCTTGTAGGTCTTATGTCCCTTGTGGGTGTCTGTAGACTTCACTGACTGCAGTGGAGATAAGCCCGCTCCTGTGTGGTCAGGCCAGGGACCCCGTCCGTCCGTCAGGTCCCATCTCCTTGACCCTCGGTGATAGGATCTTCCCATATGGGAAATCTTCTTCAATGTTTCACTTGCTGTTTCCTCCAACCAGTCATTTTTCTTCCTCTTGTTCTTGAAGGAGAAGCCGGAGAAGAGTCTGATGGATGAGAACTCGTTTGAGGCCCTGGAGAAAGACTTCCAGGAGGTGCTGAACGAGCTGACGGGAGACAAGAGTCTGGAGAAGTTCAGGATGGAGTATGAGAAGGTGCACAGGGTCATGAAGAAGTCTTACGAGAACGAGAAGAGACTGATGAGCAAGTGCCGAGAGCTCAACGCCGAGATCGTGGCCAACTCTGCCAAAGTCGCCACCGCCCTGAAACTGTCCCAGGAGGATCAGTCCACCATCGCATCACTGAAGAAGGTAACGGGTCCTGGGGAGGAAGAGAGAACAGAGTGCGGGATAGGCTTAGATACACCCGACTGTCTGTATCACATATATATACATGATGAGGGGAGATACAGTGGTTAGCAGAAGGTATTGCACATCAAAGGATTAGATACACAGCTCAGCAGGGAGTATCACACAGGATAGGATTAGATACACAGCTCAGTATACAGTATCACACATGAGAGGATTAGATACACAGCAGGGAGTACAGGATAGGATTAGATACAGCTCAGTATACGGTATCACACAGGATAGGATTAGATACACAGCTCAGTATACAGTATCACACAGGATAGGATTAGATACACAGCTCAGTATACAGTATCACACAGGATAGGATTAGATACACAGCTCAGTATACAGTATCACACAGGATAGAATTAGATACAACAGCTCAGCGACTGTATTATTCACTATTAGATTAGATACAGCAGCTCAGCAAACATTACCACGCATGCTAGGATTAGATACAGCAGCTCAGCAGACATTACCACGCATACTAGGATTAGATACAGCAGCTCAGCAGACATTACCACGCATACTAGGATTAGATACAGCAGCTCAGCAAACATTACCACGCATGCTAGGATTAGATACAGCAGCTCAGCAGACATTACCATGCATGCTAGGATTAGATACAGCAGCTCAGCAGACATTACCACGCATGCTAGGATTAGATACAACAGCTCAGCAGACATTACTACACATGCTAGGATTAGATACAGCAGCTCAGCAGACATTACCACGCATGCTAGGATTAGATACTGCAGCTCAGCAGACATTACTACACATGCTAGGATTAGATACAGCAGCTCAGCAGACATTACCATGCATGCTAGGATTAGATACAGCAGCTCAGCAGACATTACCACGCATGCTAGGATTAGATACAGCAGCTCAGCAGACATTACTACACATGCTAGGATTAGATACAACAGCTCAGCAGACATTACTACACATGCTAGGATTAGATACAGCAGCTCAGCAGACATTACCACGCATGCTAGGATTAGATACTGCAGCTCAGCAGACATTACTACACATGCTAGGATTAGATACAGCAGCTCAGCAGACATTACCATGCATGCTAGGATTAGATACAGCAGCTCAGCAGACATTACCATGCATGCTAGGATTAGATACAGCAGCTCAGCAGACATTACTACACATGCTAGGATTAGATACAGCAGCTCAGCAGACATTACCATGCATGCTAGGATTAGATACAGCAGCTCAGCAGACATTACCACGCATGCTAGGATTAGATACAGCAGCTCAGCAGACATTACCATGCATGCTAGGATTAGATACAGCAGCTCAGCAGACATTACCACGCATGCTAGGATTAGATACGGCAGCTCAGCAGACATTACTACACATGCTAGGATTAGATACAGCAGCTCAGCAGACATTACCACGCATGCTAGGATTAGATACGGCAGCTCAGCAGACATTACTACACATGCTAGGATTAGATACAGCAGCTCAGCAGACATTACTACACATGCTAGGATTAGATACAGCAGCTCAGCAGACATTACTACACATGCTAGGATTAGATACAGCAGCTCAGCAGACATTACTACACATGCTAGGATTAGATACAGCAGCTCAGCAGACATTACTACACACGCTAGGATTAGATACGGCAGCTCAGCAGACATTACTACACATGCTAGGATTAGATACAACAGCTCAGCAGACATTACTACACATGCTAGGATTAGATACAGCAGCTCAGCAGACATTACTACACATGCTAGGATTAGATACAGCAGCTCAGCAGACATTACAACGCATGCTAGGATTAGATACAGCAGCTCAGCTGACATTACTACACATGCTAGGATTAGATACAGCAGCTCAGCAGACATTACCACGCATGCCAGGATTAGATACAGCAGCTCAGCAGACATTACAATGCATGCTAGGATTAGATACTGCAGCTCAGCTGAAGGAATTGTTCACTATTAGATTAGATACAGCAGCTCATCAGGCAGTATCACACATGATGGGCTTAGATACAGCAGCACACTGCCACTGGACAAGTGAACACGACTCCCATCACCCATCTTTTACATTGGGAGCCGCTTCTCATTCACCTGTCTTTTGTCTTTTGCCATCTTTGTATTTGCGTCCTCCTGACTCGCCTCACTTGTTACCCCGCAGACTCCTCCATTTTAGGGCCGTATCGCGCCGGCAGCGGGAGACGTTTATTTCTTCAAGCTTTTTCTTATTGTACATGGAAATTATTAACTTGTTTCTTTGGAGATGAAATCTCCCCCCCCAATCATCTCCCCTCCCCCACATTCTGTAATTGTATGTATATTCAGGTACCCGTGTGCGGCGCGGCGGGCTCAGGTGATCTGAATGTTAATGTCGCCGTCCTCACCCGTATTACAAGAGACTAATGAAACCTACAGGATATGAAGGCGACGGCCGCTCACGAGACGAGCCCGCCGCAGACATGGGATTCTTAATTCTGATGAAATTCAGTTGTTACCGAATACTTATCGGAGGAAATCACCGCTGTAATGGCGGCGATCATTATCCCGCTCTCCTGAACATCGCCATAGTAATTGCGGTGGATAATCGGATGCGGTGAAATAATGGCGCGATCAGGAGAGATTACAATCAAGGAAGATCAATGGAGAAGGGGGCAGAAACTTAGGGAACCTCTTCTGAAAAGTAATAGAAGTATCTGTGAAGGAGACTCCCCGGGCCCCTGGGGGCCACAGGCCAGTGTGACCAGTCTCATATCTTATACAACGTGGACTCTTCACTATTCATCTCATCCTTCTGCTGTGTCTTGTGTCTCAGGAGATAGAGAAGGCCTGGAAGATGGTGGACACGGCCTACGAGAAGGAACAGAAAGCGAAAGAAACCATTCAGTCCCTGAAGGAGGAGATTAACAATCTGAGCAAACTGGTGGAGCAAGGCTCGGGAATATCCATGGGCCAGGAGTACAGGTAAGTTCTGCAGCAGCTGTGCCGCCATATCAGTAGCGTCCCAGAGTTCCTCCACGCTGTTGCCGTGATTTTGGCAAAGTGAATTAACCCTTAGTCTCCTCTAACTCCTCCCCCGTCTACAGTCTGAACGATCTGCTGAACATGAAGGAAGATCTGACCAGGGAGCGGGACCAGCTGCTGTCCGAGGTGGTGAAGCTGCGAGAGAACCTCATGCAGGCAGCCAGTAAGCAGCAGGAGACCGAGAGGTTAAAGGAGGAGGCCGAGCAGAACATAGCACAGGTGAGGTCTGGCGGGTATACATTCCCTGACCACAAGGGGGCAGAGTACTAATCCTAACTAACATTATACTGGACAGAGGGTAACTTACTGATGGTGAGGTCTGATATACATTGCTCCTCTAGCAGTGGAAGGCGGCGAGTCCAGTGCTCGGAAATTTGACATTCATCATTTTTGCACAATATTGTGTAAAATTTAGCAAGTTCACTCCATTCTTACCACTAGTCCACAAGTAAGGTGGTATAATACTAATACTAACCTGCAGTGTCCGGAGGGCGGTATAATACTAATACTAACCTGCAGTGTCCGGAGGACGGTATAATACTAATACTAACCTGCAGTGTCCGGAGGGCGGTATAATACTAATACTAACCTGCCGTCTCCGGAGGACAGTATAATACTAATACTAACCTGCAGTGTCCGGAGGGCGGTATAATACTAATACTAACCTGCGGTGTCCGGAGGGCGGTATAATACTAATACTAACCTGCCGTCTCCGGAGGACAGTATAATACTAATACTAACCTGCAGTGTCCGGAGGGCGGTATAATACTAATACTAACCTGCCGTCTCCGGAGGACAGTATAATACTAATACTAACCTGCAGTGTCCGGAGGACGGTATAATACTAATACTAACCTGCAGTGTCCGGAGGACGGTATAATACTAATACTAACCTGCTGTGTCCGGAGGGCGGTATAATACTATTACTAACCTGCGGTGTCCGGAGGGCAGTATAATACTAATACTAACCTGCCGTCTCCGGAGGACAGTATAATACTAATACTAACCTGCAGTGTCCGGAGGGCGGTATAATACTAATACTAACCTGCGGTGTCCGGAGGGCGGTATAATACTAATACTAACCTGCAGTGTCCGGAGGACGGTATAATACTAATACTAACCTGCAGTGTCCGGAGGACGGTATAATACTAATACTAACCTGCCGTCTCCGGAGGACAGTATAATACTAATACTAACCTGCGGTGTCCGGAGGGCGGTATAATACTAATACTAACCTGCCGTGTCCGGAGGACAGTATAATACTAATACTAACCTGCCGTCTCCGGAGGACGGTATAATACTAATACTAACCTGCTGTGTCCGGAGGGCGGTATAATACTATTACTAACCTGCGGTGTCTGGAGGGCAGTATAATACTAATACTAACCTGCAGTGTCCGGAGGACGGTATAATACTAATACTAACCTGCTGTGTCCGGAGGGCGGTATAATACTATTACTAACCTGCGGTGTCTGGAGGGCAGTATAATACTAATACTAACCTGCTCTATCCAGAGGGCGGTATAATACTAATACTAACCTGCTGTGTCCGGAGGACGGTATAATACTAATACTAACCTGCTGTGTCCGGAGGGCGGTATAATACTATTACTAACCTGCGGTGTCTGGAGGGCAGTATAATACTAATACTAACCTGCTCTATCCAGAGGGCGGTATAATACTAATACTAACCTGCGGTGTCTGGAGGGCGGTATAATACTAATACTTACCTGCAGTGTCCGGAGGACAGTATAATACTAATACTAACCTGCAGTGTCCGGAGGGCGGTATAATACTAATACTAACCTGCGGTGTCTGGAGGGCGGTATAATACTAATACTTACCTGCAGTGTCCGGAGGACAGTATAATATTTATAATACTAATTCTACAAGAGCTGCATCTTCACCGCTTCTAGTTCCAACAAGAAATCCAAGTGCGCCAGAATGAAGCGTCCCGAGAAACCCGTAAGAAGGAGAAGCTGGAGAAAGATCTGAGGAACGTCCAGAGTGATCTGGAGAACAAACAGAGCGAGATCCGGAACTTACAGCAGACGCTGCAGAAGAACAAGGAGGAGCTACAGAAACTGGAGCAACAGCTGAAGGAGCACAAGGTGAGGGGCCCGCAGGTGTATGGGGGGTCTGCAAAGATTAAGGGGTGGCCCTGGACTGGGATATTGATGTCCTATCAATATCAGATCAGGAAATGATTTAAAGGGGAGGGACTTAAAGGGGTTGTTCAGGAATATACTATTCATGAGCTATCCTTAGTATAGGTCTTCAATAGCAGATCGTTAGGGGCCTGAATCAGTGAGACTGTATATTAATCGCTTCCAGAGGGGGAAGGAGACTGACTGGGGACTTACTTAATGAGTTCTCCCAACTATCAGAGGAGTCGTTACACTGTGTCAGGGCAGACGATCCTCTGTGAGCTGAACAGTAGCAGCACGATGTATAACATAAAGCCATATACCACCAAGAAGTAAAGATATGGCTCCTTTAAGAGGGTATAATGACGTGGCGGTTGCTGTTGATAAACTAATGTCAGCTATTAGCGCACTAATGACTACAAGCGCGTCAGTAATTACAGCCAACTGCGACTACGAGATTACAGCGCGGACCCGGCGCGACCCCCGCCCTACAGCTGGCAGCGCCCATCACCACCTCACACATAGACAGGCGGCCTCCATGTTGGTGAAATATTTATCCGCCAGATGGCCGTTCTATATTTCTTGCAGATCTTGAACGAGAGAGTAACCAAAGAACTAGAACAATTCCAGATCCGAAACGCCAAACTGCAGCAGGAGAACGAGCAGAACGGTGTCAGCAATGAGCAGCTGACCCAGGAGAACCAGCAGAAGAAACTGGAACTAAAGGTAACCGCACCGCCGGATCAGCCATACCCCGGGCTTTGTTTTTGGCATTTTATTCTCTTTTTAATTTCAACTTTTCAAGTCCTTGACATTTCAGTCATTATTCTATAGGCGATGTATAGTTTTGGATCCTCGGGGGCGGAGCTACAGGTGTAGGTGGAACTATCACTTGCTTCCTTATTTTAATGTATTTCTTTATTTGTTGGTCTTGATTGTCATTTGTCACTCAGTACAGTTCCATCTCCTCATCTTGTCTCCTTCCCTCTTCTCATCCACAGTTTAGAGAAGACGAGATCAGTCAGATGCGTCAGGAGATCGCCAAACTTTCCAAGGTTAGAGAATCCATACAGAGGAAATACAGGCAGATGGAGGAGCAGAAGATGGAGGTGGAGCAGCAAAGGGAGACGCTGAAAAACCAGATAACAGGACTGGAGAGAGGTAAAGCGGCGCCACACACAGGGCTATACATGTCATGGTAACCTGCTCCGGTATCGTGGACATTACCAGCAGGCTCGGACTATAATGGGGCCCTGCAAGCACATGGACCACATTATAGACTAGGGGGTCCGCGTGTTTCCGAGCACGTAGTGTATTATAAAGTGGCCAAGCCAGACATTACACCTGACCCGGCTCTTTCACAGCAGTATTTTCGTTACAGTGGGCCGACCCAGTATTGTCCTACGTATAGGGAATCTGTATACTGATAGTGACGTGTGAGCGGCCTGACACTAATGATACGTCTCTATCCCCAGAGCTGGAATCTGCAAAGAAACAGGCGGAACTGGAGAAGAAAGCCGTAGACGAGCTGATGAGAGAGAGGGACAAGCTGAACAAGGTGAGCGCTCCGTTACTGTGGAAACACCAAGACTGCTCGTAACGTTCCTAGATAATAGATGAAAGGAGAGACGGACGGCTGCAGCCTGTACTATGGAAGTGATCAGCAGAACGGGACAGTCAGCGGGATATAGAAGACCAACGTTTGTGGACGTCCAGTTATTAGAAGTGTTGTCAAATAGGTCGTCAATATCAGACTGGGGAGAGGGGGCGAAGAGCAGCTGAAATCTGCACAGTGTATGGATACAGATGAAACTTTGAAAAATTCCAGCAATCCACGGTTTTGTAAAACTAAACGTTTTTAATTTTTATATGGAGTAAAAGTTAAGTTTTACAAAACCGTGGATTGCTGGAATTTTTCAAAGTTTCATCTTATATTCACCTACCACAGTCGGGTGTTTTTGTCCAACCACATCTTTAGATCCACGCTGTGTAACCAAGTAGAGCGTTATTTTTTTCTTTTTTGTATGGATACAGATGGCTACATACATTGTTTAGTTCACCCTGGCATAGCCAAAACCCTGCAAATGATCACACGATTATACAGGCTCCTCTGTCGGGTCCTCTTCCTCCCTCCCCTCTGCTGGGTCCCCTTCCTCTGTCCCCTCTGCTGGGTCCCCTTCCTCTGGGCTCCTCTGTTGGGTCCCCTTCCTCCGTCCCCTCTGCTCGGTCCCCTTCCTCTGGGCTCCTTTGTTGAGTTCTCTTCCTCCGGGCTCCTCTGTTGGGACCCCTTCCGCCGGGCTCCTCTGCTGGGTCCCTTTCCTCCTTCCCCTCTGCTGGGTCCCCTTCCTCCGTCCCCTCTGCTGGGTCCCCTTCCTCCAATCCTCTATGGGGTCCCCTTCCTTCAGGCTCCTCTGTTGGGTCCTCTTCCTCTGTCCCCTCTGCTGGGTCCCCTTCCTCCGTCCCCTCTGCTGGGTCCCCTTCCTCTGGGCTCCTCTGTTGGGTCCCCTTCCTCCGGGCTCCTCTGTTGGGTCCTCTTCCTCCGTCCCCTCTGCTGGGTCCCCTTCCTCCGTCCCCTCTGCTGGGTCCCCTTCCTCCAATCCTCTATGGGGTCCCCTTCCTTCAGGCTCCTCTGTTGGGTCCTCTTCCTCTGTCCCCTCTGCTGGGTCCCCTTCCTCCGTCCCCTCTGCTGGGTCCCCTTCCTCTGGGCTCCTCTGTTGGGTCCCCTTCCTCCGGGCTCCTCTGTTGGGTCCTCTTCCTCCGTCCCCTCTGCTGGGTCCCCTTCCTCCGTCCCCTCTGCTGGGTCCCCTTCCTCCAATCCTCTATGGGGTCCCCTTCCTTCAGGCTCCTCTGTTGGGTCCTCTTCCTCTGTCCCCTCTGCTGGGTCCCCTTCCTCCGTCCCCTCTGCTGGGTCCCCTTCCTCTGGGCTCCTCTGTTGGGTCCCCTTCCTCCGGGCACCTCTGTTGGGTCCCCTTCCTCCATGCCCCTCTGCTGGGTCCCCTTCCTCTGGGCTTCTCTGTTGAGTCTTCTTCCTATAGGCCCTTCTGTTGGGTCCCCTTCCTCCGGGCACCTCTGTTGGGTCCCCTCCTCCATCCTCTCTGTGGGGTCCCCTTCCTCCATCCCCTCTGTGGGGTCCCCTTCCTCCGGGCCTCTCTGCTGGGTCTCCTTCTTCCTGGCCCCTTTGCCGGATTCTCTTCCTCTGGGCCCCTCTCTTGGGTCTTCTTCCTCCATCCCCTTTGTGGGGTGCCCTTTTCCCGGGTCCCTCTGTCGGGTCCTCTTGTAGATGGAGGAATAAGCATCAGCTATGCTTTCTTCACCTGTCTCCGTTACTTCTAGGACCTCCTGAAAGCAGATAACGCCACCCAGAAGCAGCTGAAGTTGGTGAAACTCCATGAACAGTCAAAGAAGAACCTGGAGGAGGAGATCGTCAGCTACAAGGAGGAGGCGCAGAAACAGAGGAAGATCATCTACCAGCTGGAGAAGGAAAGGGACCGCTACATCAACGAGGCCAGCGAGCTGACCCAGAAGGTGGGATCCTGCTGCCTCGTCTGATGCTCTGCAGATAAGGAGCATGGACTCGCCCATATAATGTATGGTAACCCTTGTCTTCCAGGTCCTACAGCACATGGAGGATATCAAAGTGCGGGAGATGCAGATCTTTGACTATAAGAAAAAGATCGCTGAAGCGGAAACCAAACTGAAACAGCAGCAGAACCTGTACGAAGCTGTGAGATCCGACCGCAACCTGTACAGCAAGAACCTCATAGAAGCCCAGGTGCGTGCTACTAGGGTGTATCAGCAGGATAGGCCAACGCTAGCCGACCCATGGGCCCCCACTGGTCCTGACCATGACAGGGTTGGTTTAGTGCTGCATCCCCTTAGAAGGACATGTTCACATGGCAAAAAATACACTCAAAACTTTCAAAACTGCCCTGGATTCCTTCTATGGGACACAGGCTGCAGTACTCACAACCACCACTAGTAAAAGTGAGCACTGCAGCTCGCACCGTCCCAGGGAAAGCGCTGCGGTTTCAGCTGTGATTCTGACGCAGAAACTGCGGCATGATTGAGAAGGATGTCACCTCAAATTCCTCCGTGTGAACAAACCCTTAAAGGGTTTTCAACTCTGATTGCACATCCTGAGTGTACAGACAGCGGCTCTGTTCTCGGAGCGGACACTGCAGTAAATCAACGCAGTGAACCAATCATTCTTCAGCTAGGTGTGGGTCCCAGTGGTCGCCAATGATTATGAAGTTATAGGAGTACCCCTTTTATTTTTAGATCCAGCATTAGCCCCTGTTTGCCCGGGCATTAGATCCAGCATTTGCCCCGGTGCCCTCTTTACCCAGGCATTAGATCCAGCATTAGCCCCCGGTGTCCCCTTTACCCAGGCATTAGATCCAGCATTAGCCCCTGTTTGCCCGGGCATTAGATCCAGCATTAGCCCCCGGTGCCCTCTTTACCCGGGCATTAGATCCAGCATTAGCCCCCGGTGCCCTCTTTACCCGGGCATTAGATCCAGCATTAGCCCCCGGTGCCCTCTTTACCCAGGCATTAGATCCAGCATTAGCCCCCGGTGTCCTCTTTACCTCGGCATTAGATCCAGCATTAGCCCCGGTGCCCTGTTTGCCTCAGCATTAGATCCAGTATTAGCCCCCAGTGTCCTCTTTACCTGGGCATTAGATCCAGCATTAGCCCCGGTGCCCTGTTTGCCCGGGCATTAGATCCAGCATTAGCCCCTGTTTGCCCAGGCATTAGATCCAGCATTAGCCCCCGGTGCCCTCTTTGACCTTTATCTTAATCTTGCCCTCTTCTTCACAGGATGAAATAACCGAGATGAAGAGAAAGCTGAAGATCATGAACCACCAGGTGGACCAGCTGAAGGAGGAGATCACCTCCAAGGAGGCCGCCCTGGTCAAGGTGCACCTGGATCACCAACGTCTGGAGAAGGAGAAGGAGGCTCTGAAGGTCCGTGCCCTCTCTATAGGTCACTTCTTATGTTTGCGTCTTGTCTAAGGCCAATCCAGCTTTAGACTGAAGAGTCTGTTTGCTAAGGATACGCTAAAAATTGTCAGCTAGCAATTCTATAGCAACCAGTGTATCTGACATCTAAAGCTCAAGGGGCAATAAAGGAGCTGTGCGGGACTTACGTACTGACGGCTTATTCTTAGGACAGGTGGTCAGTATTTCATCGGTGGGACTTCAGGACCCCTGACTGTCAGCGCTGGTCAGGAGGTTTGAAGCCACTTCCCTGTGCCAATGACTTCAAGTCCTGGACAACCCCTTTAACACTGGCCTGACATTCACATCTAGGACTCTCATTTACTGAGAAAATAGGGGTTCAGGGACCCTGGTTTGACAATCCAAAGTGGCTGGTCATGGCCAAGGTAAAGGGGAGAAGGAGAGAGCAGACTTAAAGGTAAAAAAAAAGCTACTTTTTTCCAAAAACAGCGCCACCTTTGTGCACAGGTTGTGTGTGGTATTGCAGCTCAGCCACATTCACTTCATTGTATCTGAAATGCATAATGAGGCAGCCATGTCCCTCTAATATTGTATTATGGCCGACCAGTACATCCGACCCCAATGATTTTGATGAAAAAAAGGTAATTTTTGATAAAAGTTGCACATCACTGCGTGTCTCACAGCACCTTGTCCTCTGCCTCTTAGGCCCTTGTCAGAGATTCATTGCATCAGTGACAGATTAGCGATCGATCGGCTCAGTCAAGGGACGATTGATGCGTTGCAGCCGATCTCCCCTTCATTTGTCAGGCCTGTCATATTCAGTGAGAATCTACAGCGGCCGCTCCCCAGAGTACAAGGTGCTGCCAGCGCGCACATCTCATCTCCTCTGACATCTCAGGGATCCGCCGCCGCCGTCAGCCTGACATCCGCGCTCCTGCAGCTCAATTATTTAGCAGGGAAAGTGTCCAAATCTCAGCAGCCACATCCGTCACCGCCCCAGGCAGTCCTGTCCCTCACCCGAATTATCCCATGACGCAGACACACTGACCGCAGTGAATTGTCTCCGTCCTCCCGGATAGCTCAATGCTACAAATGACACACTGTGGGGGTCCCAATTTTTGGATCCCTGCTGATCTTCAGTTAGTGACCTATCCATAGAATAGGTCATCAATTAACGTCCTGGAAATTCTCTTACAAATCTCATATTCATTGCATAGTATAGCGCCGCCTGGTGTTCAAAGAATATATCAAAGTGCATGACCACCAGATGTCCGCAGCCAGGTATCTGCATGGCAATAGAAACAGCTTTGCGCCCCACTTGTCAGGGAAGGAGCCCCAAGTACCAAGCACAAGCTCTATACAATGTACGGCGCTGGGCTATGGCGTCTGCAGCCAGCTGATCTGTAGGGGTCCTATCCTGTGTGTCTGATCCCCACCGATCATATACTGATGACTTATCCACAGGATAGGTCAAATCCCAAAAAAACCCTTTAACAGATTTAGGATAATCCCTTTAATTGTATCATTGGTCCCTTTTCTGCTTGCCCAGATTATAATAGGTCAGACATTGCCTTACAATGTCATTGTCTATAGGTGGCACTAGAGAGTCAGGTTCCTTCTTTCTACCATTTGCATGAAGGATTGGGATCATCTAGTCGCAGGGGTCTCTTATTCTTTGCCCCCAGCCCATATAATGGGGGTGTGACTCTACATTATACGTCTTTTTCTATCACAGGCCGAGCTGCAGAAGATGAAGCAGCAGAGCATTGAGGCCAAACAATTCATCGAAAACCAGGAGGCTGAAGAGCGCAAACTACTGAAGATCATCTCCGATGCCGACGCCGAGCGACTGCGGCAGAAGAAGGAGCTGGAGCAGGTACATGGTCATTTCGGTCGGGTCGTCCGCAGACTTGTATACATTTCTATGTAGAGACAAAAGTGAAACAGGTTTTTCTATAATTTTGTACATCCCCTTTAACTGTGTAGCTAAAGAGGATGTGCAGGTGTACTCTAGTATCTGGTCAGATAGCTGGTGCATGCAAACCCACCCTTTTGTTTCCAAGGATTAACTTTCCCACCACTTCCTATGACAACACCAAAGTTGTCATGTAGCGTTTTATGGCATTTTCCAGGTTTTTGCATTGCAGGAATATCCTGTAGCAGGGAGAGTTTCTCCACCACAGACCACCAGGGACCCTCACAAATTACTAAGACCATCCAGCACAGATGCCTGTGGTGTTTGTGCTCCATTATAATGAATAGGGGTAGAGAAAGCAACAACTTTGGCATCTCTCCAGTCTCCAAAAAAATCCATTCTCGTTCATTTTTTATATAATATGCATGGGAAAAAAATCCAATCCTCCCATGTGAGCTACACCTGACGGGGTTAAACTCCAAGTCCGAACCTGTTGGCTGAACGGATGTAAAATTCAGAAACAATTGATTTTCCCTACGTGGTAAATGTTACACGAACGCAAAGTCAGACGGTTAGCGGCTCCTGTACTGAAACACTTGACTGGACTGAAGACTTCAGGGCATATGGATGAACATTATCACAAAGGAAAGGGTTAAAAGGGACACAAATGATTCAGATCCGTGGGGATCCTGTACCGATCCTGAGTTATATCCTGTATTATACTCCAGAGCTGCGCTCACTATTCTGCTGGTGCAGTCACTGTGTACATACATTACATTACTTATCCTGTATTATACTCCAGAGCTGCGCTCACTATTCTGCTGGTACAGTCACTGTGTACATACATTACATTACTTATCCTGTATTATACTCCAGAGCTGTGCTCACTATTCTGCTGGTGCAGTCCCTGAGGACATACATTACATTACTTATCCTGTATTATACTCCAGAGCTGCGCTCACTATTCTGCTGGTGCAGTCACTGTGTACATACATTACATTACTTATCCTGTATTATACTCCAGAGCTGCGCTCACTATTCTGCTGGTACAGTCACTGTGTACATACATTACATTACTTATCCTGTATTATACTCCAGAGCTGCGCTCACTATTCTGCTGCTACAGTCACTGTGTACATACATTACATTACTTATCCTGTATTATACTCCAGAGCTGCGCTCACTATTCTGCTGGTGCAGACACTGTGTACATACATTACATTACTTATCCTGTATTATACTCCAGAGCTGCGCTCACTATTCTGCTGGTGCAGTCACTGTGTACATACATTACATTACTTATCCTGTATTATACTCCAGAGCTGCGCTCACTATTCTGCTGGTACAGTCACTGTGTACAGAAATTACATTACTTATCCTGCATTATACTCCAGAGCTGCGCTCACTATTCTGCTGGTGCAGTCACTGTGTACATACATTACATTACTTATCCTGTATTATACTCCAGAGCTGCGCTCACTATTCTGCTGGTACAGTCACTGTGTACAGAAATTACATTACTTATCCTGCATTATACTCCAGAGCTGCGCTCACTATTCTGCTGGTGCAGTCACTGTGTACATACATTACATTACTTATCCTGTATTATACTCCAGAGCTGCGCTCACTATTCTGCTGGTGCAGTCACTGTGTACATACATTACATTACTTATCCTGTATTATACTCCAGAGCTGCGCTCACTATTCTGCTGGTACAGTCACTGTGTACATACATTACATTACTTATCCTGTATTATACTCCAGAGCTGCGCTCACTATTCTGCTGCTACAGTCACTGTGTACATACATTACATTACTTATCCTGTATTATACTCCAGAGCTGCGCTCACTATTCTGCTGGTGCAGTCACTGTGTACATACATTACATTACTTATCCTGTATTATACTCCAGAGCTGCACTCACTATTCTGCTGGTGCAGACACTGTGTACATACATTACATTACTTATCCTGTATTATACTCCAGAGCTGCACTCACTATTCTGCTGGTACAGTCACTGTGTACATACATTACATTACTTATCCTGTATTATACTCCAGAGCTGCGCTCACTATTCTGCTGGTACAGTTACTGTGTACATACATTACATTACTTATCCTGTATTATACTCCAGAGCTGCGCTCACTATTCTGCTGGTACAGACACAAGATGCAGGTGTTCCCATGCCAGTGGGATGTTATACGGACATGCTTCTGACCTCCTTTATGATTACTACATTATCACTGTATATAGGTGATCGGTGAGAGGGATATGCTGGGCACGCAGCTGGTCCGGAGAAATGATGAATTGGCCCTGTTGTATGAAAAAATCAAAATCCAGCAATCCATCCTGAACAAAGGCGAAAGTCAGTACAAGCAGAGAGTGGAGGACATCCGACTCCTCAAACTGGAGATAAAAAAACTGAGACGGGAGAAAGGAATCCTGTCCAAAACGGTGGCCAATGTGGAAGATCTCAGGTATCAAGACCGTCATGGTGGCCTTGTCTTGTCTGTCATCTTTACTGACTTATAATTAATGTAATTACACTCCAAAGAGCCAAGATAAGCAAAGTGGTAAAACTAGAGCTATAACACTAACTGATAACTAGAGATGAGCGAGTAGTATTCGATCAAATACCTCCCCTGCATAGTTATTGGTGTAAAAAAGCGCCAGGGAAGGTGGGAGGGCATCGTATTTTTACTGCTTTTACCGCGTGGTATTCGACTGAGTACACCAATAACTGCAGGGGAGGTATTCGATCTAATAATTTCCTTTTAGGAATAAGATTATAACTACTATAATACTACACCTATATACAAGAATATATCTACTATAATACTACTCCTATGTACAAGAATATAACTACTATAATACTATTACTATGTACAAGAATATAACTACTATAATACTGCTCCTATGTACAAGAATATAACTACTATAATACTACCTCCTATGTACAAGAATATAACTACTATAATACTACTCCTATGTACAAGAATATAACTACTATAATACTACTCCTATGTACAAGAATATATCTACTATAATACTACCTCCTATGTACAAGAATATAACTACTATAATACTACTCCTATGTACAAGAATATAACTACTATAATACTACTCCTATGTACAATAATATAACTACTATAATACTACCTCCTATATACAAGAATATAACTACTATAATACTACTCCTATGTACAAGAATATAACTACTATAATACTATTACTATGTACAAGAATATAACTACTATAATACTACTCCTATGTACAAGAATATATCTACTATAATACTACCTCCTATATACAAGAATATAACTACTATAATACTATTACTATGTACAAGAATATAACTACTATAATACTGCCTCCTATGTACAAGAATATAACTACTATAATACTACCTCCTATGTACAAGAATATAACTATGAGAAAAAATTCCAAAAAGGATTCAAACAAAGTTTGAAGGATCTGCAGCTCAGAGGAGGTTAAAACTCAAAAAAACTTTATTTCATACTTTTAAAAGGACTCACCCCAAGTGGGTGAATACATTCAGAGGTTTAACAACAGAACATAGTGAGAAAAAGATAGAAAAATGTGGAAATAAAACCAAAAACCGCTGACGCGTTTCGGGACAGATTTTTAGTGTCCCTTAATCATAGCGGAATACAGCCTACACAATGTGTTGCCTCGATCTCTTATATACTACTGACTTTAACCCAGTTTAGAACACTTAATTGTCTAATCCCCATCAGCCTTCTACATGTCGGTAAAAAAACTCCACCCGATAACTTTTACAATGCCGGTAAATAACCCCAACCCATAATAAAACACCCTAACAGCCAGGCTGTTAGGGTGTTTTATTATGGGTTGGGGTTATTTACCGGCATTGTAAAAGTTATCGGGTGGAGTTTTTTTACCGACATGTAGAAGGCTGATGGGGATTAGACAATTAAGTGTTCTAAACTGGGTTAAAGTCAGTAGTATATAAGAGATCGAGGCAACACATTGTGTAGGCTGTATTCCGCTATGATTAAGGGACACTAAAAATCTGTCCCGAAACGCGTCAGCGGTTTTTGGTTTTATTTCCACATTTTTCTATCTTTTTCTCACTATGTTCTGTTGTTAAACCTCTGAATGTATTCACCCACTTGGGGTGAGTCCTTTTAAAAGTATGAAATAAAGTTTTTTTGAGTTTTAACCTCCTCTGAGCTGCAGATCCTTCAAACTTTGTTTGAATCCTTTTTGGAATTTTTTCTCATCGTTTTGCTCCAAGAGGTCAAGGAGAACAGGGTCGTGCACCACAGGAGGACAGGTGAACGGAAGATAGGTGAGCTACTTCTCTATATTTTTTCTAAAAGTGTTTTAAGAATATAACTACTATAATACTACTACTATGTACAAGGATATAACTACTATAATACTGCTCCTATGTACAAGAATATAACTACTATAATACTACTCCTATGTACAAGAATATAACTACTATAATACTACTCCAATGTACAAGAATATAACTACTATAATACTACTACTATGTACAAGGATATAACTACTATAATACTGCTCCTATGTACAAGAATATAACTACTATAATACTACTCCTATGTACAAGAATATAACTACTATAATACTACTACTATGTACAAGGGTATAACTACTATAATACTGCTCCTATGTACAAGAATATAACTACTATAATACTACTCCTATGTACAAGAATATAACTACTATAATACTACCTCTTATATACAAGAGTATAACTACTATAATACTGCTCCTATGTACATGAATATAACTACTATAATACTGCTCCTATGTACAAGAATATAACTACTATAATACTACACCTATATACAAGAATATAACTACTATAATACTACCTCCTATGTACAAGAATATAACTACTATAATACTACTCCTATATACAAGAATATAACTACTATAATACTACCTCCTATGTACAATAATATAACTACTATAATACTACTACGTACAAGAATATAACTACTATAATACTACTCCTATGTACAAGAATATAACTACTATAATACTACCTCCTATGTACAAGAATATAACTACTATAATACTACTATGTACAAGTATATAACTACTATAATACTACTCCTATATACAAGAATATAACTACTATAATACTACTCCTACGTACAAGAATATAACTATTATAATACTGCTCCTATATACAAAAATATAACTACTATAATACTGCTCCTATGTATAAGAATATAACTACTATAATACTACTCCTATGTACAAGAATATAACTACTATAATACTACTCCTATATACAAGAATATAACTACTATAATACTACTCCTATGTACAATAATATAACTACTATAATACTACTCCTATATACAAGAATATAAATACTATAATACTACCTCCTATGTACAATAATATAACTACTATAATACTACTACGTACAAGAATATAACTACTATAATACTACTCCTATGTACAAGAATATGACTACTATAATACTACCTCCTATGTACAAGAATATAACTACTATAATACTACTATGTACAAGTATATAACTACTATAATACTACTCCTACGTACAAGAATATAACTATTATAATACTGCTCCTATATACAAAAATATAACTACTATAATACTGCTCCTATGTATAAGAATATAACTACTATAATACTACTCCTATGTACAAGAATATAACTACTATAATACTACTCCTATATACAAAAATATAACTACTATAATACTACGCCTATGTACAAGAATATAAGTACTATAATACTACCTCCTATGTACAAGAATATAACTACTATAATACTACTCCTATGTACAAGAATATAACTACTATAATACTACTCCTATGCACAAAAATATAACTACTATAATACTGCTCCTATGTACAAGAATATTACTACTATAATACTACTCCTATGTACAAGAATATAACTACTATAATACTGCTAATATGTACAAGAATATAACTACTATAATACTACTCCTATGTACAAGAATATAACTACTATAATACTACCTCCTATGTACAAGAATATAACTACTATAATACTACTCCTATGTACAAGAATATACCTACTATAATATTACTCCTATGTACAAGAATATAACTACTATAATACTACTCCTATGTACAAGAATATAACTACCATAATACTACTCCTATATACAAGAATATAACTACTATAATACTACCTCCTATGTACAATAATATAACTACTATAATACTACTACGTACAAGAATATAACTACTATAATACTACTCCTATGTACAAGAATATAACTACTATAATACTACCTCCTATGTACAAGAATATAACTACTATAATACTGCTCCTATGTACAAGAATATAACTACTATAATACTGCTCCTATGTACAAGAATATAACTACTATAATACTGCTCCTATGTACAAGAATATAACTACTATAATACTGCTCCTATGTACAAGAATATAACTACTATAATACTACCTCCTATGTACAAGAATATAACTACTATAATACTACCTCCTATGTACAAGAATATAACTACTATAATACTGCCTCCTATGTACAAGAATATAACTACTATAATACTGCTCCTATGTACAAGAATATAACTACTATAATACTACCTCCTATGTACAAGAATATAACTACTATAATACTGCCTCCTATGTACAAGAATATAACTACTATAATACTACCTCCTATGTACAAGAATATAACTACTATAATACTGCCTCCTATGTACAAGAATATAACTACTATAATACGGCTCCTATGTACAAGAATATAACTACTATAATACTACCTCCTATGTACAAGAATATAACTACTATAATACTACCTCCTATGTACAAGAATATAACTACTATAATACTACCTCCTATATACAAGAATATAACTACTATAATACTACTCCTATGTACAAGAATATAACTACTATAATACTACTCCTATGTACAAGAATATAACTACTATAATACTACTCCTATGTACAAGAATATAACTACTATAATACTGGTCCTATGTACAAGAATATAACTACTATAATACTACTCAAATGTACAAGAATATAACTACTATAATACTGCTCCTATGTACAAGAATATAACTGCTATAATACTGCTCCTATGTATAAGAATTTACTATAATACTGTTAATAATCCTGTTGTTTATGTTGCTGATGATATTGGTCACATATGGCGGGTATATTTATATGTCGCCCTCCTGCCCGCGGTATATTTTTAGCGTCTCCTCCTCTCATACAGTTACATTTTGTGGTGATGATATTTGGCTGCAGTTCACATTCTGTGAGAGGTGTCAGAGGTAAAGCCTTGTCTTTAATAATTCATCTTGCTTTGCGGATTCCTCTTTGCTCCGGCTGATAATTGGCTTCTCCCCCTCCCGTCCTCTTATATTCTGGTGTCAGGCGGGCGCTGCACGAGCCCCTCACCCCCAGGACCTTGTTAGCGGCAGCTTTTTACAGCAATAAGTGCAGAATTATTTGTGCACCAAGTAGATCTGCATCCCTGCCCTCTGTCCTGCCGCAACGCATCAGCCTGAGAGCCGGCAATGTGACTGCAACGAATGCAACATGTGAACTGGCTTGTATTCATAAAGAGCCCCTCCTATAGCAGGACTCCCCCCCCCCCATATACCCTTTATGATATGTAATAACTGATGGTCTATGGTTGTGTCCAGGCGGGAGGTCTATCACATGCAGAAGGAGCTCCTGAAGGAGCGGACACGTTGCAGAGCGCTGGAGGAGGAGCTGGAGAACCCCATGAATGTCCACCGATGGCGGAAACTGGAGGTAATTACTGAGAAGAATGGACCACGCTGATCTTCATGGTTGAGGAATAGAATGGTAGCGCTGCAGTGAAGACCGACACCTCACATAAGAGAATAAGGAACACTAAATATAAAAGTTTTGAGTCTGGCAGAGACTTTGTGTCCGATGTGTTACACAGGATGGGTCTTAAGGGGAGGGATTTAGCAATCAAATATTAGCATAAGCCCCACCCCTTATATTTAGAATAATCTATACACAACAGTGAAGGAAGGGGGGATAAAAAGAAGGACCCCAGGAAAATCTAGGGGCGCAGGAAATAAGGAGACATCAGGAAGGAAACTGATACAGAAACATGAAGGAGAAGCCGAGGATCATGGGAAGGGAAACCTCTTTTTGTCTTTCTATAAATTGGGGGAGGGATTGTCCACATGGAATCTCTTTACTGCTAGAATTGTGCATCCCTTTAAGAACCAGTGCAACTAGATGATACTGTTATGGGGGATCTGTAGATGACACTGTTATGGGGGATCTGTAGATGACACTGTTATGGGGGGATCTGTAGATGACACTGTTATGGGGGATCTGTAGATGACACTGTTATGGGGGATCTGTAGATGACACTGTTATGGGGGATCTGTAGATGACACTGTTATGGGGGATCTGTAGATGACACTGTTATGGGGGATCTGTAGATGACACTGTTATGGGGGATCTGTAGATGACACTGTTATGGGGGATCTGTAGATGACACTGTTATGGGGGATCTGTAGATGACACTGTTATGGGGGGATCTGTAGATGACACTGTTATGGGGGATCTGTAGATGACACTGTTATGGGGGATCTGTAGATGACACTGTTATGGGGATCTGTAGATGACACTGTTATGGGGGATCTGTAGATGACACTGTTATGGGGGATCTGTAGATGACACTGTTATGGGGGATCTGTAGATGACACTGTTATGGGGGGTCTGTAGATGACACTGTTATGGCGGATCTGTAGATGACACTGTTATGGGGGGATCTGTAGATGACACTGTTATGGGGGGATCTGTAGATGACACTGTTATGGGGGATCTGTAGATGACACTGTTATGGGGGATCTGTAGATGACACTGTTATGGGGGGTCTGTAGATGACACTGTTATGGGGATCTGTAGATGACACTGTTATGTGGGGGTCTGTATATGACACTGTTATGGGGAGATCTGTAGAGGACACTGTTATGGGGGATCTGTAGATGACACTGTTATGTGGGGGTCTGTATATGACACTGTTATGGGGAGATCTGTAGATGACACTGTTATGGGGGGATCTGTAGATGACACTGTTATGGGGGATCTGTAGATGACACTGTTATGGGGAGATCTGTAGAGGACACTGTTATGGGGGATCTGTAGATGACACTGTTATGGGGGGATCTGTAGATGACACTGTTATGGGGGGTTTGTAGATGACACTGTTATGTGGGATCTGTAGATGACACTGTTATGGGGGAATCTGTAGATGACACTGTTATGGGGATCTGTAGATGACACTGTTATGGGGGGATCTGTAGATGACACTGTTATGGGGGATCTGTAGGTGACACTGTTATGGGGATCTGTAGATGACACTGTTATGGGGGATCTGTAGATGACACTGTTATGGGGGCTCTGTTGATGACACTGTTATGGGGGGTCTGTAGATGACACTGTTATGGGGGATCTGTAGATGACACTTATTGGGGATCTGTAGGTGACACTGTTATGGGGGATCTGTAGATGACACTGTTATGGGGGATCTGTAGATGACACTGTTATGGAGGATCTGTAGATGACACTGTTATGGGGGATCTGTAGATGACACTGTTATGGGGGATCTGTAGATGACACTGTTATGGGGGATCTGTAGATTACACTGTTATGGGGGATCTGTAGATGACACTGTTATGGGGGATCTGTAGATGACACTGTTATGGGGGATCTGTAGATGACAATGTTATGGAGGATCTGTAGATGACAATGTTATGGGGGGATCTGTAGATGACACTTATGGGGGGGTCTGTAGATGACAATGTTATGGAGGATCTGTAGATGACAATGTTATGGGGGATCTGTAGATGACACTTATGGGGGGGTCTGTAGATGACACTCTTATGGGGGATCTGTAGATGACACTGTTATGGGGGATCTGTAGATGACACTGTTATGGGGGATCTGTAGATGACACTGTTATGGGGGATCTGTGGAGGGTATTAGTAACGCTGTTTATCTATATTTGCCCCCCATATCAGGCCAGTGACCCCAGCACCTACGAGCTGATTCAGAAGATTCACACCCTGCAAAAACGTCTCATCAGCAAAACGGAGGAGGTTGTGGAGAAGGAGCTGTTGCTGCAGGTGAGCGCCATCCTTTACCTCGCCATTGTTATCCGTCTGGATTATTAGACGTTCAGCAATAGATATCAGCCCTGTCGCTTCTCTCGCCTGACTATGATATCTTTTCATCTTACGTTCCGCTACGCCTCTGCTGTAACACAAAGACTGCGGTGTGTAGGGCAGGGGGGGAGGGGGGGCGTTCTCACCACAGCATACTGTCAGGATAATTGTGTAGCCGGGAACTGTATATAACGTCCTACAGTATATACTAATCATTTCTATTGTACCGAACAGATGGGAGAGAAGGGGTTAAAAGCAGAATTAAAGGGTTAAAGCCAAGATTAAAACGAAAAAGTCGAGACGGGAGAGCTTAAAGTTTGGGGCATAATTCTCTGCCTGTCGGATAATTGACGCTCTCGCCATCGCCGATTTCCTTTGAAGTTGTCAGGGATTTTTTTCCTGAAGGACGTCATACACAGTCTGGCCTGTAGATGGCGCAAGAGATCAACAGATGAGAGTAAAGCAGTCTCTAGAGAGTCTGCAGATTGGAGATGGGATATCAATGCACTCTATCAATTCTTATGCAAACTCTTCCCGATCCTGGCGCTCCGGCAGACTTAATTGTACCATTTATGTCAGCGGGGGGATGTCGGCAAATTGTATTTTCCTTGTTTTTGTTTTTTTCCTTTGTTTTGTGTGTATTTATTGATACTCCATTTCCCACTTAAGGTAATACTAAAGATTTTCTGAAGGAGTTTAAAGGGAGACCGTTCACGAGCTGGTGATGCCATAGGCACTGAGATCTACATCAGCGCCTCACAGCAGCACTGAGTATTTAAGGGGAGGTGTTTTACAGACTTCTGGGTGGTCAGACTGAGCACAGGGCTATGGAAATGGAGACGGCTAGGAGGATTGAGATCTACAAGGTCCACAGCAGCACAGAGTATTTCAGGAGGGGAATAAAGACAAGTGTGAAGTCGCAGAATGAGGGTTAAGATTCCCGTATACCTGTCATAGCTACTCATTCGGCCAGCAGCTATTCCTTATAACTGCCCATGGACATAGACACTTGGGAAGAGAGAGAGCTGCTGCAGTGGTGAGAGACTGTGAGAGACTGCGAGACCTGCTGCAGTGGTGAGAGACTGCGAGAGTTGCTGCAGTGGTGAGAGACTGTGAGAGCTGCTACAGTGGTGAGAGACTGAGAGACTGCGAGAGCTGCTGCAGTGGTGAGAGACTGAGAGACTGCGAGAGCTGCTGCAGTGGTGAGAGACTGTGAGAACTGCTTCAGTGGTGAGAGACTGCGGTGAGTGGTGAGAGACTGTGAGAGCTGCTGCAGTGGTGAGAGACTGTGAGAGCTGCTGCAGTGGTGAGAGACTGTGAGAGCTGCTGCAGTGGTGAGAGACTGTGAGAGCTGCTCCAGTGGTGAGAGACTGAGAGCTGCTGCAGTGGTGAGAGACTGTGAGAGCTGCTGCAGTGGTGAGAGACTGTGAGAGCTGCTGCAGTGGTGAGAGACTGTGAGAGCTGCTGCAGTGGTGAGAGACTGTGAGAGCTGCTGCAGTGGTGAGAGACTGTGAGAGCTGCTGCAGTGGTGAGAGACTGCGAGAGCTGCTGCAGTGGTGAGAGACTGTGAGAGACTGCGAGAGCTGCTGCAGTGGTGAGAGACTGTGAGAGCTGCTGCAGTGGTGAGAGACTGCGAGAGCTGCTGCAGTGGTGAGAGACTGTGAGAGACTGCGAGAGTTGCTGCAGTGGTGAGAGACTGTGAGAGACAGCGAGAGCTGCTGCAGTGGTGAGAGACTGTGAGAGACTGCGAGAGCTGCTGCAGTGGTGAGAGACTGTGAGAGCTGCTAAAGTGGTGAGAGACTGTGAGAGACTGCGAGAGTTGCTGCAGTGGTGAGAGACTGTGAGAGCTGCTGCAGTGGTGAGAGACTGTGAGAGCTGCTGCAGTGGTGAGAGACTGTGAGAGACTGTGAGAGTTGCTGCAGTGGTGAGAGACTGTGAGAGACAGCGAGAGCTGCTGCAGTGGTGAGAGACTGTGAGAGCTGCTGCAGTGGTGAGAGACTGTGAGAGACTGCGAGAGTTGCTGCAGTGGTGAGAGACTGTGAGAGCTGTTGCAGTGGTGAGAGACTGTGAGAGCTGCTGCAGTGGTGAGAGACTGTGAGAGCTGCTGCAGTGGTGAGAGACTGTGAGAGCTGCTGCAGTGGTGAGAGACTGTGAGAGACAGCGAGAGTTGCTGCAGTGGTGAGAGACTGTGAGAGCTGCTGCAGTGGTGAATGACTGTGAGAGCTGCTGCAGTGGTGAGAGACTGTGAGAGACTTCGAGAGTTGCTGCAGTGGTGAGAGACTGTGAGAGACAGCGAGAGCTGCTGCAGTGGTGAGAGACTGTGAGAGCTGCTGCAATGGTGAGAGACTGTGAGAGACTGCGAGAGTTGCTGCAGTGGTGAGAGACTGTGAGAGCTGTTGCAGTGGTGAGAGACTGTGAGAGCTGCTGCAGTGGTGAGAGACTGTGAGAGCTGCTGCAGTGGTGAGAGACTGTGAGAGCTGCTGCAGTGGTGAGAGACTGTGAGAGACTGCGAGAGTTGCTGCAGTGGTGAGAGACTGTGAGAGCTGCTGCAGTGGTGAGTGACTGTGAGAGCTGCTGCAGTGGTGAGAGACTGTGAGAGACTGCGAGAGTTGCTGCAGTGGTGAGAGACTGTGAGAGCTGCTGCAGTGGTGAGAGACTGTGAGAGCTGCTGCAGTGGTGAGAGACTGTGAGAGCTGCTGCAGTGGTGAGTGACTGTGAGAGACTGTGAGAGCTGTTGCAGTGGTGAGAGACTGTGAGAGCTGCTGCAGTGGTGAGAGACTGTGAGAGACTGCGAGAGTTGCTGCAGTGGTGAGAGACTGTGAGAGCTGCTGCAGTGGTGAGAGACTGTGAGAGCTGCTGCAGTGGTGAGTGACTGTGAGAGCTGCTGCAGTGGTGAGAGACTGTGAGAGCTGCTGCAGTGGTGAGAGACTGTGAGAGCTGCTGCAGTGGTGAGTGACTGTGAGAGACTGTGAGAGCTGCTGCAGTGGTGAGAGACTGTGAGAGACTGTGAGAGCTGCTGCAGTGGTGAGAGACTGTGAGAGACTGCGAGAGTTGCTGCAGTGGTTAGAGACTGTGAGAGCTGCTGCAGTGGTGAGAGACTGTGAGAGCTGCTGCAGTGGTGAGTGACTGTGAGAGCTGCTGCAGTGGTGAGTGACTGTGAGAGACTGTGAGAGCTGCTGCAGTGGTGAGAGACTGTGAGAGACTGCGAGAGCTGCTGCAGTGCTGAGAGACTGTGAGGGCTGCTGCAGTGGTGAGAGACTGTGAGAGCTGCTGCAGTGGTGAGTGACTGTGAGAGCTGCTGCAGTGGTGAGTGACTGTGAGAGACTGTGAGAGCTGCTGCAGTGGTGAGAGACTGAGAGCTGCTGCAGTGGTGAGTGACTGAGAGACTGCGAGAGCTGCTGCAGTGGTGAGTGACTGTGAGAGACTGTGAGAGCTGCTGCAGTGGTGAGAGACTGCGAGAGTTGCTGCAGTGGTGAGAGACTGTGAGAGCTGCTGCAGTGGTGAGTGACTGTGAGAGCTGCTGCAGTGGTGAGAGACTGTGAGAGACTGCGAGAGTTGCTGCAGTGGTGAGAGACTGTGAGAGCTGCTGCAGTGGTGAGAGACTGTGAGAGCTGCTGCAGTGGTGAGTGACTGTGAGAGACTGTGAGAGCTGCTGCAGTGGTGAGAGACTGAGAGCTGCTGCAGTGGTGAGAGACTGTGAGAGACTGCGAGAGTTGCTGCAGTGGTGAGAGACTGTGAGAGCTGCTGCAGTGGTGAGAGACTGTGAGAGCTGCTGCAGTGGTGAGTGACTGTGAGAGACTGTGAGAGCTGCTGCAGTGGTGAGAGACTGTGAGAGCTGCTGCAGTGGTGAGAGACTGTGAGAGCTGCTGCAGTGGTGAGTGACTGTGAGAGACTGTGAGAGCTGCTGCAGTGGTGAGAGACTGTGAGAGACTGTGAGAGCTGCTGCAGTGGTGAGAGACTGTGAGAGCTGTTGCAGTGGTGAGAGACTGTGAGAGCTGCTGCAGTGGTGAGTGACTGTGAGAGCTGCTGCAGTGGTGAGTGACTGTGAGAGACTGTGAGAGCTGCTGCAGTGGTGAGAGACTGTGAGAGACTGCGAGAGCTGCTGCAGTGCTGAGAGACTGTGAGGGCTGCTGCAGTGGTGAGAGACTGTGAGAGCTGCTGCAGTGGTGAGTGACTGTGAGAGCTGCTGCAGTGGTGAGTGACTGTGAGAGACTGTGAGAGCTGCTGCAGTGGTGAGAGACTGTGAGAGCTTCTGCAGTGGTGAGTGACTGAGAGACTGCGAGAGCTGCTGCAGTGGTGAGAGACTGTGAGAGCTGCTGCAGTGGTGAGAGACTGTGAGAGCTGCTGCAGTGGTGAGAGACTGTGAGAGACTGCGAGAGCTGCTGCAGTGGTGAGAGACTGTGAGAGACTGCGAGAGCTGCTGCAGTGCTGAGAGACTGTGAGAGCTGCTGCAGTGGTGAGAGACTGTGAGAGCTGCTGCAGTGGTGAGAGACTGTGAGAGCTGCTGCAGTGGTGAGAGACTGTGAGAGCTGCTGCAGTGGTGAGTGACTGTGAGAGCTGCTGCAGTGGTGAGTGACTGTGAGAGACTGTGAGAGCTGCTGCAGTGGTGAGAGACTGTGAGAGCTGCTGCAGTGGTGAGTGACTGAGAGACTGCGA
This sequence comes from Leptodactylus fuscus, assembly GCF_031893055.1. NCBI lineage: Eukaryota > Metazoa > Chordata > Amphibia > Anura > Leptodactylidae > Leptodactylus > Leptodactylus fuscus. The sequence goes on along the minus strand of NC_134274.1, from coordinate 5,073,820 downwards.
GAGCTGCTGCAGTGGTGAGAGACTGTGAGACTGTGAGAGCTGCTGCAGTGGTGAGAGACTGTGAGAGACTGCGAGAGCTGCTGCAGTGCTGAGAGACTGTGAGAGACTGTGAGAGCTGCTGCAGTGCTGAGAGACTGTGAGAGTTGCTGCAGTGCTGAGAGACTGCGAGAGACTGCGAGAGCTGCTGCAGTGGTGAGAGACTGCGAGAGACTGCGAGAGCTGCTGCAGTGGTGAGAGACTGCGAGAGCTGCTGCAGTGGTGAGAGACTGTGAGAGCTGCTGCAGTAGTGAGAGACTGTGAGAGCTGCTGCAGTGGTGAGTGACTGTGAGAGACTGTGAGAGTTGCTGCAGTGGTGAGAGACTGTGAGAGCTTCTGCAGTGGTGAGTGACTGAGAGACTGCGAGAGCTGCTGCAGTGGTGAGAGACTGCGAGAGACTGCGAGAGCTGCTGCAGTGGTGAGAGACTGAGACTGTGAGAGACTGCGAGAGCTGCTGCAGTGGTGAGAGACTGTGAGACTGTGAGAGACTGCGAGAGTTGCTGCAGTGGTGAGAGACTGTGAGAGCTGCTGCAGTGGTGAGAGACTGTGAGAGCTGCTGCAGTGGTGAGAGACTGTGAGAGCTGCTGCAGTGGTGAGTGACTGTGAGAGCTGCTGCAGTGGTGAGTGACTGTGAGAGCTGCTGCAGTGGTGAGAGACTGTGAGAGACTGCGAGAGTTGCTGCAGTGGTGAGAGACTGTGAGAGCTGTTGCAGTGGTGAGAGACTGTGAGAGCTGCTGCAGTGGTGAGAGACTGTGAGAGCTGCTGCAGTGGTGAGAGACTGTGAGAGCTGCTGCAGTGGTGAGATACTGTGAGAGACTGCGAGAGTTGCTGCAGTGGTGAGAGACTGTGAGAGCTGCTGCAGTGGTGAGTGACTGTGAGAGCTGCTGCAGTGGTGAGAGACTGTGAGAGACTGCGAGAGTTGCTGCAGTGGTGAGAGACTGTGAGAGACAGCGAGAGCTGCTGCAGTGGTGAGAGACTGTGAGAGACTGCGAGAGCTGCTGCAGTGGTGAGAGACTGTGAGAGCTGCTGCAGTGGTGAGAGACTGTGAGAGACTGCGAGAGTTGCTGCAGTGGTGAGAGACTGTGAGAGCTGCTGCAGTGGTGAGTGACTGTGAGAGCTGCTGCAGTGGTGAGAGACTGTGAGAGACTGCGAGAGTTGCTGCAGTGGTGAGAGACTGTGAGAGCTGCTGCAGTGGTGAGAGACTGTGAGAGCTGCTGCAGTGGTGAGAGACTGTGAGAGCTGCTGCAGTGGTGAGTGACTGTGAGAGACTGTGAGAGCTGTTGCAGTGGTGAGAGACTGTGAGAGCTGCTGCAGTGGTGAGAGACTGTGAGAGACTGCGAGAGTTGCTGCAGTGGTGAGAGACTGTGAGAGCTGCTGCAGTGGTGAGAGACTGTGAGAGCTGCTGCAGTGGTGAGTGACTGTGAGAGACTGTGAGAGCTGCTGCAGTGGTGAGAGACTGTGAGAGCTGCTGCAGTGGTGAGAGACTGAGAGCTGCTGCAGTGGTGAGTGACTGTGAGAGACTGTGAGAGCTGCTGCAGTGGTGAGAGACTGTGAGAGACTGTGAGAGCTGCTGCAGTGGTGAGAGACTGTGAGAGACTGCGAGAGTTGCTGCAGTGGTTAGAGACTGTGAGAGCTGCTGCAGTGGTGAGAGACTGAGAGCTGCTGCAGTGGTGAGTGACTGTGAGAGCTGCTGCAGTGGTGAGTGACTGTGAGAGACTGTGAGAGCTGCTGCAGTGGTGAGAGACTGTGAGAGACTGCGAGAGCTGCTGCAGTGCTGAGAGACTGTGAGGGCTGCTGCAGTGGTGAGAGACTGTGAGAGCTGCTGCAGTGGTGAGTGACTGTGAGAGCTGCTGCAGTGGTGAGTGACTGTGAGAGACTGTGAGAGCTGCTGCAATGGTGAGAGACTGAGAGCTGCTGCAGTGGTGAGTGACTGAGAGACTGCGAGAGCTGCTGCAGTGGTGAGTGACTGTGAGAGACTGTGAGAGCTGCTGCAGTGGTGAGAGACTGTGAGAGACTGCGAGAGCTGCTGCAGTGCTGAGAGACTGTGAGAGCTGCTGCAGTGGTGAGAGACTGTGAGAGCTGCTGCAGTGGTGAGAGACTGTGAGAGCTGCTGCAGTGGTGAGAGACTGTGAGAGCTGCTGCAGTGGTGAGTGACTGTGAGAGCTGCTGCAGTGGTGAGTGACTGTGAGAGACTGTGAGAGCTGCTGCAGTGGTGAGAGACTGTGAGAGCTGCTGCAGTGGTGAGTGACTGAGAGACTGCGAGAGCTGCTGCAGTGGTGAGAGACTGTGAGACTGTGAGAGCTGCTGCAGTGGTGAGAGACTGTGAGAGACTGCGAGAGCTGCTGCAGTGCTGAGAGACTGTGAGAGCTGCTGCAGTGCTGAGAGACTGTGAGAGTTGCTGCAGTGCTGAGAGACTGCGAGAGACTGCGAGAGCTGCTGCAGTGGTGAGAGACTGCGAGAGACTGCGAGAGCTGCTGCAGTGGTGAGAGACTGCGAGAGCTGCTGCAGTGGTGAGAGACTGTGAGAGCTGCTGCAGTAGTGAGAGACTGTGAGAGCTGCTGCAGTGGTGAGTGACTGTGAGAGACTGTGAGAGTTGCTGCAGTGGTGAGAGACTGTGAGAGCTTCTGCAGTGGTGAGTGACTGAGAGACTGCGAGAGCTGCTGCAGTGGTGAGAGACTGCGAGAGACTGCGAGAGCTGCTGCAGTGGTGAGAGACTGAGACTGTGAGAGACTGCGAGAGCTGCTGCAGTGGTGAGAGACTGTGAGACTGTGAGAGACTGCGAGAGTTGCTGCAGTGGTGAGAGACTGTGAGAGCTGCTGCAGTGGTGAGAGACTGTGAGAGCTGCTGCAGTGGTGAGAGACTGTGAGAGCTGCTGCAGTGGTGAGTGACTGTGAGAGCTGCTGCAGTGGTGAGTGACTGTGAGAGCTGCTGCAGTGGTGAGAGACTGTGAGAGACTGCGAGAGTTGCTGCAGTGGTGAGAGACTGTGAGAGCTGTTGCAGTGGTGAGAGACTGTGAGAGCTGCTGCAGTGGTGAGAGACTGTGAGAGCTGCTGCAGTGGTGAGAGACTGTGAGAGCTGCTGCAGTGGTGAGATACTGTGAGAGACTGCGAGAGTTGCTGCAGTGGTGAGAGACTGTGAGAGCTGCTGCAGTGGTGAGTGACTGTGAGAGCTGCTGCAGTGGTGAGAGACTGTGAGAGACTGCGAGAGTTGCTGCAGTGGTGAGAGACTGTGAGAGACAGCGAGAGCTGCTGCAGTGGTGAGAGACTGTGAGAGACTGCGAGAGCTGCTGCAGTGGTGAGAGACTGTGAGAGCTGCTGCAGTGGTGAGAGACTGTGAGAGACTGCGAGAGTTGCTGCAGTGGTGAGAGACTGTGAGAGCTGCTGCAGTGGTGAGTGACTGTGAAAGCTGCTGCAGTGGTGAGAGACTGTGAGAGACTGCGAGAGTTGCTGCAGTGGTGAGAGACTGTGAGAGCTGCTGCAGTGGTGAGAGACTGTGAGAGCTGCTGCAGTGGTGAGAGACTGTGAGAGCTGCTGCAGTGGTGAGTGACTGTGAGAGACTGTGAGAGCTGTTGCAGTGGTGAGAGACTGTGAGAGCTGCTGCAGTGGTGAGAGACTGTGAGAGACTGCGAGAGTTGCTGCAGTGGTGAGAGACTGTGAGAGCTGCTGCAGTGGTGAGAGACTGTGAGAGCTGCTGCAGTGGTGAGTGACTGTGAGAGACTGTGAGAGCTGCTGCAGTGGTGAGAGACTGTGAGAGCTGCTGCAGTGGTGAGAGACTGAGAGCTGCTGCAGTGGTGAGTGACTGTGAGAGACTGTGAGAGCTGCTGCAGTGGTGAGAGACTGTGAGAGACTGTGAGAGCTGCTGCAGTGGTGAGAGACTGTGAGAGACTGCGAGAGTTGCTGCAGTGGTTAGAGACTGTGAGAGCTGCTGCAGTGGTGAGAGACTGTGAGAGCTGCTGCAGTGGTGAGTGACTGTGAGAGCTGCTGCAGTGGTGAGTGACTGTGAGAGACTGTGAGAGCTGCTGCAGTGGTGAGAAACTGCGAGAGCTGCTGCAGTGCTGAGAGACTGTGAGGGCTGCTGCAGTGGTGAGAGACTGTGAGAGCTGCTGCAGTGGTGAGTGACTGTGAGAGCTGCTGCAGTGGTGAGTGACTGTGAGAGACTGTGAGAGCTGCTGCAGTGGTGAGAGACTGAGAGCTGCTGCAGTGGTGAGTGACTGAGAGACTGCGAGAGCTGCTGCAGTGGTGAGTGACTGTGAGAGACTGTGAGAGCTGCTGCAGTGGTGAGAGACTGTGAGAGACTGCGAGAGTTGCTGCAGTGGTGAGAGACTGTGAGAGCTGCTGCAGTGGTGAGTGACTGTGAGAGCTGCTGCAGTGGTGAGAGACTGCGAGAGTTGCTGCAGTGGTGAGAGACTGTGAGAGCTGCTGCAGTGGTGAGAGACTGTGAGAGCTGCTGCAGTGGTGAGTGACTGTGAGAGACTGTGAGAGCTGCTGCAGTGGTGAGAGACTGTGAGAGCTGCTGCAGTGGTGAGAGACTGTGAGAGACTGCGAGAGTTGCTGCAGTGGTGAGAGACTGTGAGAGCTGCTGCAGTGGTGAGAGACTGTGAGAGCTGCTGCAGTGGTGAGTGACTGTGAGAGACTGTGAGAGCTGCTGCAGTGGTGAGAGACTGTGAGAGCTGCTGCAGTGGTGAGAGACTGTGAGAGCTGCTGCAGTGGTGAGTGACTGTGAGAGACTGTGAGAGCTGCTGCAGTGGTGAGAGACTGTGAGAGCTGCTGCAGTGGTGAGAGACTGTGAGAGACTGCGAGAGTTGCTGCAGTGGTGAGAGACTGTGAGAGCTGCTGCAGTGGTGAGAGACTGTGAGAGCTGCTGCAGTGGTGAGTGACTGTGAGAGCTGCTGCAGTGGTGAGAGACTGTGAGAGCTGCTGCAGTGGTGAGAGACTGTGAGAGACTGCGAGAGCTGCTGCAGTGCTGAGAGACTGTGAGGGCTGCTGCAGTGGTGAGAGACTGAGAGCTGCTGCAGTGGTGAGTGACTGTGAGAGCTGCTGCAGTAGTGAGTGACTGTGAGAGACTGTGAGAGCTGCTGCAGTGGTGAGAGACTGTGAGAGCGTCTGCAGTGGTGAGTGACTGAGAGACTGCGAGAGCTGCTGCAGTGGTGAGAGACTGTGAGAGCTGCTGCAGTGGTGAGAGACTGTGAGAGACTGCGAGAGTTGCTGCAGTGGTGAGAGACTGTGAGAGCTGTTGCAGTGGTGAGAGACTGTGAGAGCTGCTGCAGTGGTGAGAGACTGTGAGAGCTGCTGCAGTGGTGAGAGACTGTGAGAGCTGCTGCAGTGGTGAGAGACTGTGAGAGACTGCGAGAGTTGCTGCAGTGGTGAGAGACTGTGAGAGCTGCTGCAGTGGTGAGTGACTGTGAGAGCTGCTGCAGTGGTGAGAGACTGTGAGAGCTGCTGCAGTGGTGAGAGACTGTGAGAGACTGCGAGAGTTGCTGCAGTGGTGAGAGACTGTGAGAGACAGCGAGAGCTGCTGCAGTGGTGAGAGACTGTGAGAGACTGCGAGAGCTGCTGCAGTGGTGAGAGACTGTGAGAGCTGCTGCAGTGGTGAGAGACTGTGAGAGACTGCGAGAGTTGCTGCAGTGGTGAGAGACTGTGAGAGCTGCTGCAGTGGTGAGTGACTGTGAGAGCTGCTGCAGTGGTGAGAGACTGTGAGAGACTGCGAGAGTTGCTGCAGTGGTGAGAGACTGTGAGAGCTGCTGCAGTGGTGAGAGACTGTGAGAGCTGCTGCAGTGGTGAGAGACTGTGAGAGCTGCTGCAGTGGTGAGTGACTGTGAGAGACTGTGAGAGCTGTTGCAGTGGTGAGAGACTGTGAGAGCTGCTGCAGTGGTGAGAGACTGTGAGAGACTGCGAGAGTTGCTGCAGTGGTGAGAGACTGTGAGAGCTGCTGCAGTGGTGAGTGACTGTGAGAGACTGCGAGAGTTGCTGCAGTGGTGAGAGACTGTGAGAGCTGCTGCAGTGGTGAGAGACTGTGAGAGCTGCTGCAGTGGTGAGAGACTGCGAGAGACTGCGAGAGCTGCTGCAGTGGTGAGAGACTGTGAGAGCTGCTGCAGTGGTGAGAGACTGTGAGAGCTGCTGCAGTGGTGAGTGACTGTGAGAGACTGTGAGAGTTGCTGCAGTGGTGAGAGACTGTGAGAGCTTCTGCAGTGGTGAGTGACTGAGAGACTGCGAGAGCTGCTGCAGTGGTGAGAGACTGCGAGAGACTGCGAGAGCTGCTGCAGTGGTGAGAGACTGTGAGACTGTGAGAGACTGCGAGAGCTGCTGCAGTGGTGAGAGACTGTGAGAGACTGCGAGAGTTGCTGCAGTGGTGAGAGACTGTGAGAGCTGCTGCAGTGGTGAGAGACTGTGAGAGCTGCTGCAGTGGTGAGAGACTGTGAGAGCTGCTGCAGTGGTGAGTGACTGTGAGAGCTGTTGCAGTGGTGAGTGACTGTGAGAGACTGTGAGAGCTGCTGCAGTGGTGAGAGACTGTGAGAGCTGCTGCAGTGGTGAGAGACTGTGAGAGCTGCTGCAGTGGTGAGAGACTGTGAGAGACTGTGAGAGCTGCTGCAGTGGTGAGTGATTGAGAGACTGCGAGAGCTGCTGCAGTGGTGAGAGACTGTGAGACTGTGAGAGCTGCTGCAGTGGTGAGAGACTGTGAGAGACTGCGAGAGCTGCTGCAGTGGTGAGAGACTGTGAGAGACTGCGAGAGCTGCTGCAGTGCTGAGAGACTGTGAGAGCTGCTGCAGTGGTGAGAGACTGTGAGAGCTGCTGCAGTGGTGAGAGACTGTGAGAGCTGCTGCAGTGGTGAGAGACTGTGAGAGACTGCGAGAGCTGCTGCAGTGGTGAGAGACTGTGAGAGACTGCGAGAGCTGCTGCAGTGCTGAGAGACTGTGAGAGCTGCTGCAGTGGTGAGAGACTGTGAGAGCTGCTGCAGTGGTGAGAGACTGTGAGAGCTGCTGCAGTGGTGAGAGACTGTGAGAGACTGCGAGAGCTGCTGCAGTGCTGAGAGACTGTGAGAGCTGCTGCAGTGGTGAGAGACTGTGAGAGCTGCTGCAGTGGTGAGAGACTGTGAGAGCTGCTGCAGTGGTGAGAGACTGTGAGAGCTGCTGCAGTGGTGAGAGACTGTGAGAGCTGCTGCAGTGGTGAGAGACTGTGAGAGCTGCTGCAGTGGTGAGAGACTGTGAGAGCTGCTGCAGTGGTGAGTGACTGTGAGAGCTGCTGCAGTGGTGAGTGACTGTGAGAGACTGTGAGAGCTGCTGCAGTGGTGAGAGACTGTGAGAGCTGCTGCTGTGGTGAGTGACTGAGAGACTGCGAGAGCTGCTGCAGTGGTGAGAGACTGTGAGACTGTGAGAGCTGCTGCAGTGGTGAGAGACTGTGAGAGACTGCGAGAGCTGCTGCAGTGCTGAGAGACTGTGAGAGACTGTGAGAGTTGCTGCAGTGCTGAGAGACTGCGAGAGACTGCGAGAGCTGCTGCAGTGGTGAGAGACTGCGAGAGACTGCGAGAGCTGCTGCAGTGGTGAGAGACTGCGAGAGACTGCGAGAGCTGCTGCAGTGGTGAGAGACTGTGAGAGCTGCTGCAGTGGTGAGAGACTGTGAGAGCTGCTGCAGTGGTGAGTGACTTTGAGAGACTGTGAGAGTTGCTGCAGTGGTGAGAGACTGTGAGAGCTTCTGCAGTGGTGAGTGACTGAGAGACTGCGAGAGCTGCTGCAGTGGTGAGAGACTGCGAGAGACTGCGAGAGCTGCTGCAGTGGTGAGAGACTGTGAGAGACTGCGAGAGCTGCTGCAGTGGTGAGAGACTGTGAGACTGTGAGAGACTGCGAGAGTTGCTGCAGTGGTGAGAGACTGTGAGAGCTGCTGCAGTGGTGAGAGACTGTGAGAGCTGCTGCAGTGGTGAGAGACTGTGAGAGCTGCTGCAGTGGTGAGTGACTGTGAGAGCTGTTGCAGTGGTGAGTGACTGTGAGAGACTGTGAGAGCTGCTGCAGTGGTGAGAGACTGTGAGAGCTGCTGCAGTGGTGAGAGACTGTGAGAGCTGCTGCAGTGGTGAGAGACTGTGAGAGACTGTGAGAGCTGCTGCAGTGGTGAGTGATTGAGAGACTGCGAGAGCTGCTGCAGTGGTGAGAGACTGTGAGACTGTGAGAGCTGCTGCAGTGGTGAGAGACTGTGAGAGCTGCTGCAGTGGTGAGAGACTGTGAGAGCTGCTGCAGTGGTGAGAGACTGTGAGAGCTGCTGCAGTGGTGAGAGACTGTGAGAGCTGCTGCAGTGGTGAGAGACTGAGAGAGCTGCTGCAGTGGTGAGTGACTGTGAGAGACTGTGAGAGCTGCTGCAGTGGTGAGAGACTGTGAGAGCTGCTGCAGTGGTGAGTGACTGAGAGACTGCGAGAGCTGCTGCAGTGGTGAGAGACTGTGAGACTGTGAGAGCTGCTGCAGTGGTGAGAGACTGTGAGAGACTGCGAGAGCTGCTGCAGTGCTGAGAGACTGTGAGAGCTGCTGCAGTGCTGAGAGACTGTGAGAGTTGCTGCAGTGCTGAGAGACTGCGAGAGACTGCGAGAGCTGCTGCAGTGGTGAGAGACTGCGAGAGCTGCTGCAGTGGTGAGAGACTGCGAGAGACTGCGAGAGCTGCTGCAGTGGTGAGAGACTGCGAGAGCTGCTGCAGTGGTGAGAGACTGTGAGAGACTGTGAGAGTTGCTGCAGTGGTGAGAGACTGTGAGATCTTCTGCAGTGGTGAGTGACTGAGAGACTGCGAGAGCTGCTGCAGTGGTGAGAGACTGCGAGAGACTGCGAGAGCTGCTGCAGTGGTGAGAGACTGAGACTGTGAGAGACTGCGAGAGCTGCTGCAGTGGTGAGAGACTGTGAGACTGTGAGAGACTGCGAGAGTTGCTGCAGTGGTGAGAGACTGTGAGACTGTGAGAGACTGCGAGAGCTGCTGCAGTGGTGAGAGACTGTGAGACTGTGAGAGACTGCGAGAGTTGCTGCAGTGGTGAGAGACTGTGAGACTGTGAGAGACTGCGAGAGTTGCTGCAGTGGTGTGAGACTGTGAGAGACTGCGAGATTTGCTGCAGTGGTGAGAGACTGTGAGACTGTGAGACTGTGAGAGCTGCTGCAGTGGTGAGAAAGAAAGGAGTTGGACCTGCTGAATTTAATCATGCCTGATCCTATCACCGTGACAACAATGGGTGCCAGGGGAGAAGTGGGAGTTCTCTATACACATAAGATGGTCACCATGTGGCTGGTGGACTTGGCCTACAGATATAGCACAACCCCTCCCCCCATCCCCGTCCTGGCGCTCCGAGTACCCCTTCAACTGGTTCAACTGGTGCGGCAAAATGTGAGGACGGGAACCTGGATAGAAGTATATTAATGTTATATGGCGATAATAACATGATATCGGATACGGTGGTGTGATATAATAAGTAACAATATAACATAACAGAACTTCAGATAAAGTGATACAATGTAACATGACGATATAATAAGTAATATAGCGGTGTAATAGAAAAGACATAATTAATGTAAAACACTACAACAATATATAGAAATATAACCAGATGGAATGTAGCACAATTATATATATATACTGTGACAGAACAATACATTGTATAATGTAAGATAATATCCAATAAATATTATAGCACATGATATAATAAATCATATATAACACCACCACAGTATATGGACACATAACACGATGTAATAACATGATACAATCAATACAATTATATAACAGAACATGATACAGTAACTAACAGCACAGTAATAATGTGACAGAAACTGAACGTAATGTAACTGTGTATGTAATATACAATAATACAACAGTATAACACAACATGATATACTGTGACAAAACAATACATTGTATCTGGTACAATAATATACAATAAATACTATTATATGACAACAGGATACAATGAATAACAGAATAGCAAGAGCGAGATATAAACTGATATAAGAACATAAGGCAACAGTATAATAGAGTGTGATACAGTAATATAATAGTATAATACAACGTGATATAATAGTGTAATAGGACACAATGTAACAGTATAATACAACGTACAACAATAATATAACAGTATAACAGAACGTGATATAATATAAATGATGTAAAACACTAGAACCATAAAATGATACAATGTAAGATAATGGAACAGAACAGGATACAATTAACTCTATGATGTAAAACTATGTAACAATATAATATGACAAGACCTAATACAATGTTATCACTACACAGAGGAGTATATATATATATATATATATATATATATATATATATATAGCGGCTTCTTCCATCCGCATGTGCGGTATAATCTGGAGCAGGCAGATGAAGTGCACATGAAATCTGGGGCATATAGCGGTGGTGTCGGGGGTGGAGCTCCGGTGGACAATTCACCTTCCCGTGTCCAGATGCATCATTGTTCTTCCTACAATACGGCGAGGCGTCCGGCCCGGGCTTTTAATGATGGTCCCGCCGCGGCCTATTGAGTGGTTATCAGCTGAGCGTGCGCCGTAACAGCAGAGCGGGCGCAGAGACTTAACTGGGAAATGTTCTGAATAGTTGGCATGGGAGCAATTGCGCGCTTTATTCCTTCTGCCTGTTTGTTTGACTGGCGCGGTGGCAGAACGAGACGCCGCTCTGGGGGCCGCGCTCTGTAAACAGCGACTATTGTATTTCACTCTCCGTCTTCCTACTTTAGCACAGCACGCTTAGTATTAAACAACCTGGCACAGGCCCGATGCCCTTTACAAAGGAGGGCTCCCCCTGCCAGCTCCCTCTATTCTCCTTCCTCAGGACGGGCTGGATGCTGCTGCGGGGAGCTATTTTCCCCGTTTTGCCCGCATTACCCATTAGTATTAGGGCTTTTTCATGCCGTCCTTTGTTTCATGGCAGAATAGTTGGCAGTTTGCAGGGCCGGGTCTGTGCCAAGCCATTTCCTTCTGGCCACCACTGCCGCGCTCGCTCTGTAAAGCTCTCAGCTGTTCGCCCCTTTATGTGGACGGATTATTCGTCGTCCGCTCCTGCACAGTCTGATAATCGATGTCCTATGTGCCGCTATAGTCAGGATCGCTGCAGATCTGCAAAGGCTTCTGCAAGGACTGGCAGGGTGGCGTTAAAGGGACGGACCATTGTGCTTTAACTCAATGGGTGTTCCCCTGTTCTGGGGCATGCTGTCTAGGTCCAACCCCAAACTTAGAGGGGGAAGCAACGTTAAATCCATTTGTCAGGATCGGTCCGACCTATATCCTATATGATCCCGGTATGTCCTAGAGATAAGCCATCACTTTACTTGTTAGGAGACCCCTTTAATTCTTCTACATTCTGCAACTTTCTAATAGACCGGGCTGCGCAGTATTGTATAGTGTGTGGGACCACTGGGGAGCATTACAGTGACTGCTACATTATACCTGCGCTGATACATTGTAGCAGAATATAAGAGGTGTGACTTACATTATACCTGCGCTGATACATTGTAGCAGAATATTGGAAGTGTGACTTACATTATACCTGCGCTGATGCACTGTAGCAGAATATTGGAGGTGTGACCTACATTATACCTGCGCTGATACATTGTAGCAGAATATAAGAGGTGTGACTTACATTATACTTGCACTGATACATTGTAGCAGAATATAAGAGGTGTGACTGCTACATTATACCTGCGCTGATACATTGTGGCAGAATATTGGAAGTGTGACTTACATTATACCTGCGCTGATACATTGTGGCAGAATATTGGAGGTATGACTTACATTATACCTGCACTGATACATTGTAGCAGAATATTGGAGGAGTGACTTACATTATATCTGCGCTGATACGTTGTAGCAGAATATTGGAGGTATGACTTACATTATACCTGCACTGATACATTGTAGCAGAATATTGGAGGAGTGACTTACATTATACCTGCGCTGATACATTGTAGCAGAATATTGGAGGTGTGACTTACATTATACTTGCACTGATACATTGTAGCAGAATATTGGAGGTGTGACTGCTACATTATACCTGCGCTGATACATTGTGGCAGAATATTGGAAGTGTGACTTACATTATATCTGCGCTGATACGTTGTAGCAGAATATTGGAGGTATGACTTACATTATACCTGCACTGATACATTGTAGCAGAATATTGGAGGAGTGACTTACATTATACCTGCGCTGATACATTGTAGCAGAATATTGGAGGTGTGACTTACATTATACCTGCGCTGATACATTGTAGCAGAATATAAGAGGTGTGACTTACATTATATCTGCGCTGATACGTTGTAGCAGAATATTGGAGGTATGACTTACATTATACCTGCACTGATACATTGTAGCAGAATATTGGAGGAGTGACTTACATTATACCTGCGCTGATACATTGTAGCAGAATATTGGAGGTGTGACTTACATTATACCTGCACTGATACATTGTAGCAGAATATTGGAGGTGTGACTTACATTATACCTGCGCTGATACACTGTAGCAGAATATTGGAGGTGTGACTTATATTATACCTGCACTGATACATTGTAGCAGAATATTGGAGGTGTGACTTACATTATACCTGCGCTGATACGTTGTACCAGAATATTGGAGGTGTGACTTACATTATACCTGCACTGATACATTGTAGCAGAATATTGGAGGTGTGACTTACATTATACCTGCGCTGATACGTTGTACCAGAATATTGGAGGTGTGACTTACATTATACCTGCACTGATACATTGTACCAGAATATTGGAGGTGTGACTTACATTATACCTGCACTGATACATTGTACCAGAATATTGGAGGTGTGACTTACATCATATCTGCACTGATACATTGTAGCAGAATATTGGAGGTGTGACTGCTACATTATACCTGCGCTGATACATTGTAGCAGAATATTGGAGGTGTGACTTACATTATACCTGCGCTGATACGTTGTACCAGAATATTGGAGGTGTGACTTACATTATACCTGCACTGATACATTGTAGCAGAATATTGGAGCTGTGACTGCTACATTATACCTGCACTGATACATTGTAGCAGAATATTGGAGGTGTGACTTACATTATACCTGCGCTGATACATTGTACCAGAATATTGGAGGTGTGACTTACATTATACCTGCGCTGATACATTGTACCAGAATATTGGAGGTGTGACTTACATTATACCTGCGCTGATACATTGTAGCAGAGTCCTAGCGCAGGAGAGGGATTTCTGCACTTCTATGAATATGGAGTTGGAGTCGAACAAGAATATAAGAGGGGAGGTGATTGGTTTGTAGTCAGTGGGGGAGGGGCTGTGACCTCCGTGTACATTGTGGCAATGCTGCAGCCCATTATTGTAGTCCCTGACAGCAAGTACCATCTATTTGTGTATGGGACTGAGCTGCAATACCAGGCAAGGCCTAGGAACAAGAGTGGCGCTGTTTCTCATTGAAAAATGTGCTAAGTTAGATTTTTCTTTCCTTTGTTTTATGACCGCACTTGATCCGTAGACTCAGAATACCCCTTTAAGTGATGGAGCTCGGCTATAAAAACCCTCCATAGCTGCTCCCTTGACACCTCAGTGGTGACAATTGCCGTTATAGCGTAGCGCCCCCTGCTGGCGGTAGAGAACATCAATACTGCTCTCATGATTCTTGGCTGGGCTGCTGTCAGTCGCCATTTGATTTTCCCCGCACCCCGGGGTGACGCCTCTGCTCGGCTTTTATAGATATGGAGCATTATAGGTCATTTTTGACAAATTACCCTGTGATAGATATCTGCAGGATGCGAGTGTGACGAGAGCTCTGAAAGCAAAAACCGCGCTCCGCTGTCTACTAACACACAGTCCCTGCATCACTAAACTGGAAAAGCCGATATCTGTCACTGGGAAAGTTGAGTATTTATATGTCCACCACTGCAGCCGTCTTAAAGGGCACCTCCGGGTATAAGACAACCTTTCATAAATAAGTAGTCCAGGTGAATATAAGAAACTTTCTGATATATCTTATTAACAGAATCTTTTTCTTTCTCCAATTATCAGACAGAGTTACTTTTTATATAGACGTCTATGGAGCGAGGAGGAGGCTGCTTGAAGAGACTCACAAATCACTGGAGATTTTACTCTCTGCTACACTGCTGTATCTTCAATATAAGGCTCTGCCGCAGCACAGAATGAGGCAATCTCCTCCTCCCCTCTCCATAGACTTCTATGTAAAAAGTAACACAGTCCAATAAGTGGAGAAGGAAGCATTTTTCTTTAATAAGATCTATTACAAAGTTTCTTATATTCACCTGTACTATTCATTTTACTTTAAGGGTTGCAGATCTGTCACCAATCTAAGAAACCTGGGAGATTGTACAGGACTAGAAAAGCATGGTTGCTTTCTTCCAAAAACAGCGCCGCCCCTGTCCGCTGGTTATATATGGTATTGCTCAGGTCAGTGTATTCTGCGCCGCAACCTCGTCATTGAATACCAAGCACAGCGCCACATAGATCATAGTGGCCGCGCTTGGCATTGCAGCTCAACCCCATTCAGATGAACGCGGATAAGTCGCTGCTGTTCCATGTGACTGACAACCTTCTTGTTCCCAGTGAACATAGGAAGATCAGCTCTGGAGCACAAACCGCTGAGACGAGAACAAGAACATTCTTGGGCGTTAGGGGTTAAACCTGATGGATCTGTCTTTACTAGAGGAATTGCTTTGTCAGGAGTCGCAGATACAAGACTCTCCATTCCTTTTGTGAATCTTTGTGTCTTGTAGGAAAAGGAGAAGCTTTATGTGGAGCTGAAACACATCCTGGCGCGGCAGCCGGGACCAGAGGCGGCCGAGCAGCTGCAGATCTATCAGCAGACTCTGCGGGAGAAGACCAAGCAACTCAAGGTGAGCGCAGCTTCCCACGCCAAAATATGCCATCCCGTGCCCTGTGCGAACGGGGCCTAACTGCTAGCAGCAGGATTCCGGATGCAGCTCTGGAGGTGACTGGAGCACATGATGAAGCTGAGGGTCAGGTATTTAGTGTAGGTGACGGATCCCAGCCCCCGCAGGCCGATCTCATCTCCGGTATATACTATATATGTCTCCCTACAGGCCCTGTCCTCAGAGCTGAACATGTACGAGTCCCAGAGCCAGGAATACAAGTACGAGATGGAGAGACTGGCCAAGGAGCTGCAGAACGTCAAGAAGAAGTACCTGACACAGAAGAGGAAGGAGCAGCAGGCCAGGTACAGGGACATACACTTAAAGGGATTTTCTGGGACTTGTATATTGATGTCCTTTCCATAGGCCAGATCATGTGATCGATGGGGGTCTGAGAGCCGAGATGGAGAGACCATAGCGTTCAGGTGAGCGGCGCTGTACATTGTATAGTGGCTCTATTCGGCTCAGTCTTATTTACTTGAATGGGACTGAGCTGCTGCTGTACCATGTGACTGCTGATTGTGAAGGAAGAGGCCGCAACACCCGCACAGGTCACATATCGGTCATCGGGATAGAAGTCCTGGAAACCCCATTTAATCTGCCGGATTATCAGATATTATTTTATATAGATTGTATATAGGTCCCCATATAGCGCTCACAGTGCACGTTTTTTCCCTGTACATTTTTTCGTTGGAGGAAATCCACACAAACTTCTACGCCGATGTTTTATCCTTGGCTGGATTCGAACCCAGGACGTCAGCGCTGCATGGTTGTAGTGCTAACCACTGAGCCACCGTGTTATCAGATATTCTGTGTTATTGGATCTCTACGGCATCTCCACAGGGTTAATCTGCTATATATATTATAAGGGGATGTGCCGCAGCTGCTCCCCCCTGCCTGAGCCGCAGCTGCTCCCCCCTGCCTGAGCCCGGCGCCATTCAGCATCTGCTTTTATTACTGGATTTTAATGTCTAAGTCTAAGCTACTTGATTTGGGATCTCAGTGAGTGCGGCCATCTCTGCACCCTGCCAGCACCCGTCTCTGCACCCTGCCAGCGCCCGTCTCTGCACCCTGCCAGCACCCGTCTCTGCACCCTGGCAGCGCCCGGCTCCTGCCTGTAAGAACATCCCATTAGCGCTCCCCACACATTGCAGCAGATGGGGCTCCGGCTCCGGCCTCGGCTTACTTGTGCGGCTCTTAAGGTTCTTCTCTACTAATAGCAGCAAAAAAGAGGATAAATTTACGTTCAGATCCTCCGGCCTGTAGGCGACACGCTGGCTTAGTGGTTAGCTCTGTAGCCTTGGAACGCTGGAGTCATGGGTTTGAATCCAGCCATGACCAAAACATCTTCAAGGTGTTTGTATGTTCTCCCCGATGTCCTCCAATAGTTAATGTGATATAATGAGAGCCCTGTATGGAGCTCGCAACCAGTATTTATATGGAATAACCCTGTAATGTAATAATAACCCCGACACATAGTCTATGTCCTGAGCGGAAGACCTCGCCCCATAGTGGTAAGTGCTGGAAGCACAGGGGGAGGTTGGTCTTGTACAAAGACCAACAATACTATGTAAGGGAGGCGGGATCAGCCCCTCCTCCCAAAAAAAAATCAGAGTATCACTGTCATCATAAGTCTCACTCTCTGCCCCCTCCCTCTCCCATAGGCCCCGCCCCCCTCCACAGGCCCTATGCCAGAAAATAGCAGCACAGCATGATACCAGAGAATATCATAAGTCTCACCCCAATCAGGCCCCGCCCTCCCCCACAGGCTCCTCCCCCCACAGGCTCCTCCCCCCACAGGCTCCATGCCAGGAAATAGCAGCACAACATGACCCCAGAAAATATCAGTCATCATAAGTCTCAGACCCCTCCCCCCATGTCAGGAAATCGTACACACCATAACACAAGAGAATATCCCCTCCCCTCCCCCCCCCTCGAGTAGGGGGGAGGTGAGGTAGAGTAGGCTGGAGGAAGGTAGAGTAGTAGTAGTACAGATCTACTCTATCTTCCTCCAGCCTACTCTGCCCTACCTCCCCCCTACTCCCCTACTCTACTCTACTCCCCCCCCCCACTCTACCCCCCCCCACTCTACCCCCCCCCACTCTACCCCCCCCCACTCTACCCCCCCCCCACTCTACCCCCCCCCCACTCTACCCCCCCTACTCTACCCCCCCCCCCACTCTACCCCCCCTACTCTACCCTCCCCCCCACCCTCCCTCCCCCCCCCTCCCTCCCTTCCCCCCCCTCCCCCCCCCCTCCCCCCCTCCCTCCCCCCTCCCCCTCCTCCCTCCCCCCCTCCCCTCCCTCCCCCCTCCCCCCCTCCTCCCCTCCCTCCCCCCCTCCCCCCCTCCCCTCCCTCCTCCCTCCCCCCCTCCCCCCCCCTCCCCTCCCTCCTCCCTCCCCCCCCCCTCCCCTCCCTCCTCCCCCCCCTCCCTCCCCCCCCTCCCCTCCCTCCCCCCCCCTCCCCTCCCTCCCTCCACCCCCTACTCTGACCCTAACCTACTCTACTCCACCCACCTCCCCTACTCTACTCCTCCCCTACTCTACTCCTACCCTCCCTATTCTATCCCACCCCCCATCCCCTCTGGCTATACCAACCCCCTCCCTCCTCCCTCCCCCCCCATTATCCCACCCACCATTTTTTATGTATTTGCCACATCAGGCAATGTAATGTGTGATATGTGTGATATGTCTTATATGTGTGATGTGTGTAATGGATGTGTATTTGTTCTGTACAGGGAGAAGGAAAGAAATCCAGCAGACACAGACACTCCATTTATTCAGCAGCAGCAGCGCTCCGACGCTCCTCGCTTCACCGGTGGCGGATTTCCTCTGAGCCATACGCCAAAGATTACAGCCTGAGCCGTCCGTGTGTCCTCCGGTAATAGCCTGAGCCGTCCGTGTGTCCTCCGGTAATAGCCTGAGCCGTCCGTGTGTCCTCCGGTAATAGCCTGAGCCGTCCGTGTGTCCTCCGGTAATAGCCTGAGCCGTCCGTGTGTCCTCCGGTAATAGCCGTAGGTTTCCTGTAATAAATGTGTAGACTTGTCCGGGCCGACTCTTCCATCTTTGGAGTCTTTGTGGCTGTGAAGGAGGATGAGATACAAAACCTGCTGGAAATAAGAAACCATGAAGGAAAGGAGGAGGCCACAACATTTAAGGGGATCTCTGACTGCGGAGGACCCCACAGGTCTGTGCATATTATATGATAGAGTGCAGTGTAATACTTTATGTCACATGTAATGGGATGGAACCGCAGAGTACAGGTAATAGATGAGGGGAACACCAACAAGAGATGGAAAGGCAATCCCCCAAAGTGGTTATCCAGGGTGGAGGACCCCTCAACATTGAAGAGCGATGGCGACATGGTGTATTATACGTAGAGAAGTCTTCTCCATGGCTCAGCATCGCCGCCCTGCTGGATAATGAACTAGGAATAAAAATAATGGTTAATTCCAGACGTTACATTATCCTTATGGAGACGGTTCCCTTCATGGCAACACTAATGTTATTACTCTGTTATGAGTAAGAGAAATTCCGGCAAATTTGGCATTAAATAAAAAAATCTTCCAACATCCCACACCTCATGTGGAGAGAGCAAAGCCTAAAGCCCACGCCCCGGTGGTGTACACATACTATAAGTCAGACAGTGTGCAGGTGTACCAGATTTATCATGGAGCATCAGTCACTGTGATAAATCTGGTGTAGTATAAACCCATCTAATAACTGTAGTAGATAGGATTAGTAAATCTGCCCCAGTATCTGTACAGACCCCAGATGCCTAATGCTACGCTGGGGGATTAGGGGTCCCAAACTAGCCGGAAGGTTACCTTTAAAGCTTTCTTTGTGTTAAAGGAGTCGGGTCAAAGTGCCTTAAAAATGAAGAGAAGTGATACCCACCTGTCCTGACACTGGGTCTCTTCTGGTCTCCACGTCTCGGTCCCATCTTAGCATCTAGTAAATGCCGACATGGACAATTACTTGCCTCAGCGGCTACATGGACTAGACAGTGACCAGATGAGCATGCGACTTATTTGGGGTTGAATACCAAAGATTAACCACCCCGGGCCAGCCCAATGTACATGTTTGGGGTTTGTTCTTTTAGGGATAAACCAAAACTTCCATGTACAATAGTATATACTCAATGGAGAGGAGGGGGATGCAGCTGCAGTATCTCTCTCACACTGTGTCTGTGACTAAATGCTGTGAGAGGGGAGATGGAGCAACATCACACCAAGAAGAGAAAAGACCCCAAGTCTACAGGTTACACACAACCCGACTGGCTCTGCTACATAGGAACAGACCTCCAGCTGTGGCAGCACGAGGGGGATGTTTACACTTTAAAGTGAAGATGGCCGTGTGCTGGTAACTATATATTGTCCTAGTTGTGTATGTGCAGATATCTAAGGCCGGGGAATGATTTGTCATGGTAGCAGCAGATGTAATATCACCGCCAGACATCTGCAGGGTGCGCCGCTCGCATGAGAGTTAAATGAGTGCAAGCGCTTCATTGTGAGGCCGGAGCGGCGCGGACCAGACAGATAAACAAAGTGCTTGTAGCAATTGTGGATACAAAGTGTCAGCCTCAAATTACAGGAGCGTGCACACCATTCCTGAGATAAATGCCGCACTACTCTGCAATTTGACTGAAATGGTGCGGGAGCAGCGGGGTGATTCCATCTGCAGACACCTGAGGACAAGAGCTCAGAGCGAGCCAGAGAGAGGACTCCGCACATACACTGGAGAAAGCAGGAGGACTCCAACTGCAAGCCATCAAGGGATCCTATATACAGAGATATAAGTTATACCGGCTGTACATATAGAATTATATACAGGAGATACCCAGGTTATACCGGCTGTACATATAGAATTATATACAGGAGATACCCAGGTTATACCGGCTGTACATATAGAATTATATACAGGAGATACCCAGGTTATACCGGCTGTACATATAGAATTATATACAGGAGATACCCAGGTTATACCGGCTGTACATATAGAATTATATACTGTATATACCCAGGTTATACCGGCTGTACATATAGAATTATATACTGTATATACCCAGGTTATACCGGCTGTACATATAGAATTATATACAGGAGATACCCAGGTTATACCGGCTGTACATATATAATTATATCCAGTATATACCCAGGTTATACCGGCTGTACATATAGAATTATATACAGTATATACCCAGGTTATACCGGCTGTGCATATAGAATTATATACAGTATATACCCAGGTTATACCGGCTGTGCATATAGAAGTATATCCAGTATATACCCAGGTTATACCGGCTGTGCATATAGAATTATATACAGTATATACCCAGGTTATACCGGCTGTGCATATAGAATTATATACAGTATATACCCAGGTTATACCGGCTGTGCATATAGAATTATATACAGTATATACCCAGGTTATACCGGATGTACATATAGAATTATATACAGTATATACCCAGGTTATACCGGATGTACATATAGAATTATATACAGTATATACCCAGGTTATACCGGATGTACATATAGAATTATATACAGTATATACCCAGGTTATACCGGCTGTACATATAGCATTATATCCAGTATATACCCAGGTTATACCGGATGTACATATAGAATTATATACAGTATATACCCAGGTTATACCGGATGTACATATAGAATTATATACAGTATATACCCAGGTTATACCGGCTGTGCATATAGCATTATATCCAGTATATACCCAGGTTATACCGGCTGTGCATATAGAATTATATACAGTATATACCCAGGTTATACCGGCTGTGCATATAGAATTATATACAGTATATACCCAGGTTATACCGGCTGTACATACAGAATTATATACAGTATATACCCAGGTTATACCGGCTGTGCATATAGAATTATATACAGTATATACCCAGGTTATACCGGCTGTACATATATAATTATATACAGTATATACCCAGGTTATACCGGCTGTGCATATAGAAGTATATCCAGTATATACCCAGGTTATACCGGCTGTGCATATAGAATTATATACAGTATATACCCAGGTTATACCGGCTGTGCATATAGAATTATATACAGTATATACCCAGGTTATACCGGATGTACATATAGAATTATATACAGTATATACCCAGGTTATACCGGCTGTACATATAGCATTATATCCAGTATATACCCAGGTTATACCGGCTGTACATATAGAATTATATACAGTATATACCCAGGTTATACCGGCTGTACATATAGAATTATATACAGTATATACCCAGGTTATACCGGCTGTACATATAGAATTATATACCCAGGTTATACGGGCATGGTCCATGGTGTAGATGATTGGAGTAGATCCAGTAAATATTCTGAGGTTTATTATCTGTAGGGTTGGAGAATGTCATATAATGGAGGAGGAAATTCTAGAGGAGAAGGGAAGCTCAGGAGAATGATTGGACATGAGATTAGAATGGTGGACAGTCGGTTTCCTGATGTGACGTGGATCCAGCAGGTGGCGCTGTCTCAGTTATAGGATGTGCACTGTACTTTTAACCCCTACCGTGCCATTGTGCATTCACCTTAGTAGTGATGGGGGCGGCTTTTATGGTTTCTGACATGACCTCACAGTCTGGACCCCCATAAGAAGTTCCCTTTAAAGCAGCCGAGTATAAATCCTCATGTCTGGCCCCGTGGTACAGACAGACACAAGGTTATGCGCGGCTCAGGCGGGGTGGAGGGCTTGTCATTAGCCTCTGATTTGTTGGGTCATCTCGTGGCCCGCTGCAGCCTTGTCATTTTTCCTTCCAATAATGCCGCAGCTTTTAGCGAGTAACATGGCTTCCACCTGCGCGGCCTCATCACTCAGCCATGGCGACTAATAACATCGGCCGCTCATAATTGTCCATTTCCCCTGAGATTTCATTTGATTAAGAGAAAGTTCACGTCTAGTTCAGGTGTTTGACTTTGGCCGGCGCTGCCATCACACAATGTTCCCACAAAAATAACCGGAGGAAAGTGAATTTACCAGTAATGGACAGAGCGGCCCATTAATCCTACTGAACGGGGTGAGCCTAAGGTGAGCAACAACTGTCCAGACAGTCACAGGTTAACCCAATACACAGACTACATGACATCACCATCCAGTCACAGAGTTGTGATGTCACCATTAGTCTATGACATCATCCAGGCTCACACTAATGTGGTGCAGTCTGATGTCACTGTGCTCACTAGGTGACATCACCACCGTGTCACATCATTACCTATGACATCATCAAGTCTCACACTCATCTGCTGCAGTCTGTGATGTCATTATATTGAAGGGATGACATCACTACTTATGACATCATCCAGGCTCACACTAATCCGCTACAGTCTCTGATGTCACTGTGCTCACTAGATGACATCACCGCCGTGTCACATCATTACCTATGACATCATCCAGGCCCACACATCTGCTGCAGTCTGTGATGTCATTATATTCAAGGGAAGACATCACTACTTATGACATCATCCAGGCTCACAGTAATCTGCTACAGTCTCTGATGTCACTGTGCTCACTAGATGACACCACCACCGTGTCACATCATTACCTATGACATCATCCAGGCTCACACTAATCTGTGATGTCACTGTGCTCACTAGATGACATCACCACTCTTTCACCTATGACTTCCCTCTACTCTGTGACATCACCCAGTCTCAGACTAATCTGCTGCCCAGTGTGATGTCACTGTCCTGACCATATGCCCATAGCGTGTCCCTTCTCCCTCTATGACATCATCACACTTCCTTATGACTCATAGTAACATAGTAGATGAGGTCGGATACAGACTCGGGTCTATCACGTCCCACCTATAACCCTACAGTGTTGATCCAGAGGAAGGCAAAAAAAAACCCCATGAGGCCGATGACAATTGCCCCATATCAGGGGGAAAAAATTCCTTCCCGACTCCAGATCTGGCAATCAGTATAAACCCTGGATCAACTTTATTAAAATGTAAAATCCAGAATATTTATCAGGAATAACTTGCTGTGGAGATGATTTGACTTCATATCTGACATCATCAGCCGCTCACATATACAACATAGAGCACACAGAGGAGAGAGAAGTGCGAGACCACAGGAGGAACGGAGCATGGCAGAGCACCAGAGATGACAGCGCCTCATCCTTACAGCAGGCGGGAGGTGGTAGTGCAAGGACCAGAGTGAGACTGCCAGATACAGAAGTCCAAGGAAGACGTCACCTCAGACCTACAGACAAGTACAAGGTGAGAAGTTGTGAGGAGACGGCTGTACAGAGTCAGTCACACACAGCTGGGGACCTGCAGATAGAGCCCGGGGACATGGAGTTACATTTGTAGTGAAGGTTTGTAAGCTGGAACCTCTGTGAGCGAGAGATAGGCTGAGGTGACTAATGGTGAGCGCGGGGACATTACACAAGGAGAAGAACATTGTCCAGAACCTGGGGAAGAGTCCATTATCTCACATGTGGAAGAGTCCATTATCTCACATCAGAAACCTTCATATATAGCATTATGCAGTCATAGGTTTTATGACATCACTACCCTCAGTGACATCACTGTCCAGTTACAGGCTCACATGGTAGTGACATCATCACCCAACCAACTGGCTACAGAGACCATGTGATTACCACGTAAAGCTCCGCAAAGACTGTGACAGCACCCAATCACAGTATACTGTGTGACATCATCATCCAATCACAGTATACTGTGTGACATCATCATCCAATCACAGTATACCTGCCTACATAGATGGATCTCACTGACCAATGGCCTGGTACAGTAATGATGTAAGCACACTGATCTTACTCTATGACATCATCCAATCACAGATGTTCTGGCTGCTGAGACTGTGACATCACCAGACTGACCTGCGACAGAGACTGAGTGACCTCACTGTCCCAAATCTGTGACGTCATCCAATCACGGTGGAGTTGTAAAAATGAAGACCATCTGTAATACTAATTATACAATGTGACTACCCTAAGTGTGTGTGTGGAGGCGGAGGGGCAGCCTGTGACACCCTGACCTTAGACGCCCATTTAAAGGGAAACTCCACCCCGATCTCTATCTTTGACCTCAGACATAAAAACCATCAGACAGTGGTCAGTAACAACAGCGACCAAATATCATCTGAGAATTTCTCTTTTTGGCCATGGACCTGACACTTGCCCTTCTGACCGGCTGTGAATTGGGGAATAGGATGTAAACCCCCCCGATATTATTGGTTATGTGCCCCGGTTACTAATTATAGGCACGCTCTATAACAATACCAGGGGACGCTCCTCCTGCGACTTCAGACAACACAACAGACGCCCCCGAAGAAAACAAAAACTTGTAATTCTCCTCAGAAGGTGGATACAAAGGAATCCGACTAGAAAGTGTGCGATGGAAACGTTAGCTAATTATATAGGGATTATGGAAGTCAGCCTGTAGATGTACGAGGTGACAAGTCGCTTCAGAGGAATCACTCGCCAGATGACGACTTTCATTTAATTGGGACTCCGGAGACAAAGTTATTAAGTCTAAGGAGAGAGAAAGAAATGCGCAAGACTTTGTATCTCGACAATAACGGAAGGAGCAGAGGACAGGAAGCTGCACTACGAGCCCAAGGTGTTGTAACCGGGTCACCGCCGCAGGTCACAAGGTCTGGTCTAGGACGGCCATGAAGCCATAAAGGGAAAGCGGACACATTCACTTACCCCGCACCCCGCTGTACAGTCCGGGCCCCCTCACATGTCAGGGCTGACCCCTGAGACCAAACCAGTAAGGAATTGGTGAAGTATAAGAGTGACATCACCGATCCCTCGCCAACCAATTGGTCTCATCTGTCATATAAGCAACTTCCGACAACAGAGGACCAGGAATAGGGGTATATATATATATTACCGCCCCTGAGGCTGCTCCAAATCCTGAAAAGGATAAACAACAATTAAACAACGATAGAGGGAACGTCTTCTCTTATTGCCTCTTCTCCTCCAACTAGCCCGGACCGCCATGATGGCTTCCTCCACCTCTGACCCCTTTGCTTCCCAGGATCCTCACATTTCCTCCACTTTCCTCCCAAGACTAAAGATTGCCCTACATGACAGTCACAATAACCAGCCTTAGGTCTCCCTGTAACACTCAAGGCTGCCAATGTCCCCTATACCAGCCACAACGCCCCTGATAAACTGACATCTAGTCTGACGTCTCTGCTGTGACCATCCCAAGACGGACTTCAGCTCACCTGGATCAAGTGAATGGAGAGGGGAGATAGAATAGTAAAAGATTTAGGCTGATGCTGGAGCTGAATAAGTTTCTATCTCAGCCCAAGTGCTTTATACACATCACTACTTCTCCTCTACTTACTGTGTGCAGTATATGACCGCTAATCTCCAGTCACCAGCTGAGGGAGAACCGCAAACTACTGATCGAGTCTACAGAGAGAAAACCTGCAGGATAAAGTCATACAATGGTCAGACTATTCACACACTGCAGCTTCTCTGGGGGGAAAGTCACCTGGAATCAGAGGTATGTATTAAGGACACCAATTCTATAGAATATTGCAACATTGTATCAAACGTCATGATGGATTGTAATTCACAACACAACCACTGGGTGGACATAATAGACATCGTGTGACACAATATCAGAAAATCAGGATCATCTTGTGCTGCAGAGAGACAAGTCCAACCAAGTGGAGAAGTAAAGGATAGAAGATGTGGTGTGAACACAAAGAGGAGTAGGAGTATCCTGAGGACAGGTGGGGGCGCTATCATCTGCCTATTTTTAGGTCATTGGCTATTAGAGATTCTAAGAACATGGCGGCTCTGGTAATGGCATCACTTGTCTATAGGACGCATTGATGCTAAAGGGGTATTTGGGTAACTACATGACCAATCACTGGGGCACCAGCGGCTAAAAACCAGGGACCTTTGCCTCCTATATGAATGGAGTGACTGGTCGTACATAGCATTCATCTCTATAGCATTGACAAAAAGAAGCTGACAACATCTCCGACAACTCCATAGAATTGGGTTCATTGATGCAGGGCACGTGGCACCCCCGTGATTGTGGTCAGACTAGATTGTGGATATAGATTATTTTCTATTTACTGGCAATGAATTGCAATACCAGGAACAACCTATGGACAAAGGGGGCGCCATTTTGGAAATAAAGTCTATTTTTCCGCCTCTCCAGATCACATCTTCTTTCCCATTACTGTACATGAACACCTTCATCCCAACTTCCTTGTTGATGTTATTTAGAAGCCGTCTCCCTCCACCTTCCCCCTGACACGGTCGGCTCGGCTCGTGTCTGGCGCGCAGAAAGTTTGATAAAACCATCTGCAGGGCGGCACAATCATAAAGCAGACTCTCACCAGAGGTAATGAGGCTGAATGTCATCGCCACGTCCACGGCCGCCTGACGGCCGCTCATTTGTCTTTCTGACTATATTAACTCAAAGGACATGAAAAATAAGTCGGGGCCAGAAATGAGAGACAGATAAGGAGCGAGACAACGCTACGGTAAAATACACGCAAGACGCCGCGGGAGGAGAAGACAAGGCGGTTATTTTAGGCTACATAGACAAAGAATAACAGACGGGGAACCGGATCTGCGGAGATGATAGAGGGGGGATGAAACTGGGGGCAACCTGGGGGAGGGGAATATTGGGACAACAACATGAAACTGTAGGGGGAACCTGGGGGAGGGGGGTATTGGGACAACAACATGAAACTGGGGGCAACCTGGGGCAGGGGGGTATTGGGACAACAACATGAAACTGTAGGGGCAAACCTGGGGGAGGGGGGTATTGGGAATACAACATGAAACTGTAGGGGCAACCTGGGGAGGGGGGTATTGGGAATACAACATGAAACAGAAGGGGCAACCTGGGGGAGGGGGGTATTGGGAATACAACATGAAACTGTAGGGGCAACCTGGGGGAGGGGGGTATTGGGAATACAACATGAAACTGGGAGCAACCTGGGGGAGGGGGGTATTGGGAATACAACATGAAACTGTAGGGGCAACCTGGGGGAGGGGGGTATTGGGAATATAACATGAAACTGGGAGCAACCTGGGGGAGGAGGGTATTGGGAATACAACATGAAACTGTAGGGGCAACCTGGGGAGGGGGGTATTGGGAATACAACATGAAACAGTAGGGGCAACCTGGGGGAGGGGGGTATTGGGAATATAACATGAAACTGGGAGCAACCTGGGGGAGGGGGGTATTGGGAATACAACATGAAACAGTAGGGGCAACCTGGGGGAGGGGGGTATTGGGAATACAACATGAAAATGGGAGCAACCTGGGGGAGGGGGGTATTGGGAATACAACATGAAACAGTAGGGGCAACCTGGGGGAGGGGGGTATTGGGAATACAACATGAAACAGTAGGGGCAACCTGGGGGAGGGGGGTATTGGGAATACAACATGAAACAGTAGGGGCAACCTGGGGGAGGGGGGTATTGGGAATACAACATGAAACTGTAGGGGCAACCTGGGGAGGGGGGTATTGGGAATACAACATGAAACAGTAGGGGCAACCTGGGGGAGGGGAATATTGGGACAACAACATGAAACTGTAGGGGGAACCTGGGGGAGGGGGGTATTGGGACAACAACATGAAACTGGGGGCAACCTGGGGCAGGGGGGTATTGGGACAACAACATGAAACTGTAGGGGCAACCTGGGGGAGGGGGGTATTGGGAATACCACATGAAACTGGGGGAAAACCTGGGGGAGGGGGGTATTGGGAATACAACATGAAACAGAAGGGGCAACCTGGGGGAGGGGGGTATTGGGAATACAACATGAAACTGTAGGGGCAACCTGGGGGAGGGGGGTATTGGGAATACAACATGAAACTGGGAGCAACCTGGGGGAGGGGGGTATTGGGAATACAACATGAAACTGTAGGGGCAACCTTGGGAGGGGGGTATTGGGAATACAACATGAAACAGTAGGGGCAACCTGGGGGAGGGGGGTATTGGGAATACAACATGAAAATGGGAGCAACCTGGGGGAGGGGGGTATTGGGAATACAACATGAAACAGTAGGGGCAACCTGGGGGAGGGGGGTATTGGGAATACAACATGAAACAGTAGGGGCAACCTGGGGGAGGGGGGTATTGGGAATACAATATGAAACTGTAGGGGCAACCTGGGGAGGGGGGTATTGGGAATACAACATGAAACTGGGAGCAACCTGGGGGAGGGGGGTATTGGGAATACAACATGAAACTGTAGGGGCAACCTGGGGGAGGGGGGTATTGGGAATACAACATGAAACAGTAGGGGCAACCTGGGGGAGGGGGGTATTGGGAATACAACATGAAACTGTAGGGGCAACCTGGGGAGGGGGGTATTGGGAATACAACATGAAACTGTAGGGGCAACCTGGGGAGGGGGGTATTGGGAATACAACATGAAACAGTAGGGGCAACCTGGGGGAGGGGGGTATTGGGAATACAACATGAAAATGGGAGCAACCTGGGGGAGGGGGTATTGGGAATACAACATGAAACAGTAGGGGCAACCTGGGGGAGGGGGGTATTGGGAATACAACATGAAACAGTAGGGGCAACCTGGGGGAGGGGGGTATTGGGAATACAACATGAAACAGAAGGGGCAACCTGGGGGAGGGGGGTATTGGGAATACAATATGAAACTGTAGGGGCAACCTGGGGAGGGGGGTATTGGGAATACAACATGAAACTGGGAGCAACCTGGGGGAGGGGGATATTGGGAATACAACATGAAACTGTAGGGGCAACCTGGGGGAGGGGGGTATTGGGAATACAACATGAAACTGTAGGGGCAACCTGGGGAGGGGGGTATTGGGAATACAACATGAAACAGTAGGGGCAACCTGGGGGAGGGGGTATTGGGAATACAACATGAAACTGTAGGGGCAACCTGGGGGAGGGGGGTATTGGGAATACAACATGAAACAGTAGGGGCAACCTGGGGGAGGGGGTATTGGGAATACAACTTGAAACGGGGCAACCTGGGGGAGGGGGGTATTGGGAATACAACATGAAACTGTAGGGGCAACCTGGGGAGGGGGGTATTGGGAATACAACATGAAACAGTAGGGGCAACCTGGGGGAGGGGGTATTGGGAATACAACTTGAAACGGGGCAACCTGGGGGAGGGGGGTATTGGGAATACAACATGAAACTAGGGGCAACCTGGGGGAGGGGGGTATTGGGACGACAACATGAAACTGTAGGGGCAACCTGGGGGAGGGGGTATTGGGAATACAACATGAAACAGTAGGGGCAACCTGGGGGAGGGGGGTATTGGGAATACAACATGAAACTGGGGGCAACCTGGGGGAGGGGGTATTGGGAATACAACATGAAACTGTAGGGGCAACCTGGGGAGGGGGGTATTGGGAATACAACATGAAACTGGGAGCAACCTGGGGAGGGGGGTATTGGGACGACAACATGAAACTGGGGGCAACCTGGGGGAGGGGGGTATTGGGACGACAACATGAAACTGTAGGGGCAACCTGGGGGAGGGGGTATTGGGACGACAACATGAAACTGTAGGGGCAACCTGGGGGAGGGGGGTATTGGGAATATAACATGAAACTGGGAGCAACCTGGGGGAGGGGGGTATTGGGAATACAACATGAAACTGTAGGGGCAACCTGGGGGAGGGGGTATTGGGAATACAACATGAAACTGTAGGGGCAACCTGGGGGAGGGGGTATTGGGAATACAACATGAAACTGGGGGCAACCTGGGGGAGGGGGTATTGGGAATACAACATGAAACTGTAGGGGCAACCTGGGGGAGGGGGTATTGGGAATACAACATGAAACTGGGAGCAACCTGGGGAGGGGGTATTGGGACGACAACATGAAACTGTAGGGGAAACCTGGGGAGGGGGGTATTGGGAATACAACATGAAACAGTAGGGGCAACCTGGGGGAGGGGGTATTGGGAATACAACTTGAAACGGGGCAACCTGGGGGAGGGGGGTATTGGGAATACAACATGAAACTAGGGGCAACCTGGGGGAGGGGGGTATTGGGAATACAACATGAAACTGGGGGCAACCTGGGGGAGGGGGTATTGGGAATACAACATGAAACTGTAGGGGCAACCTGGGGGAGGGGGGTATTGGGAATACAACATGAAACAGTAGGGGCAACCTGGGGGAGGGGGTATTGGGAATACAACATGAAACTGGGGGCAACCTGGGGGAGGGGGTATTGGGAATACAACATGAAACTGTAGGGGCAACCTGGGGAGGGGGGTATTGGGAATACAACATGAAACTGGGAGCAACCTGGGGAGGGGGTATTGGGACGACAACATGAAACTGTAGGGGCAACCTGGGGAGGGGGGTATTGGGATGACAAGCCATGTGTTAAAACAGCCCTGGTGTATGGCGGCATTATATGGCAGTATTTAGATATTGTATAGTGATGATTTGCTCACACTATGGCGGTGTTTTGTGCACTTTGTATGGAAATACTAATTTGTACAACATTAGGATTCTTTGGATACATTGTATATTGTATGGTAATGATAATGATACATTTTATGGTCTTTGGATGTTCTATAGGGATAATATTTGCACATTGTACGGTAATGTTTGGATATTATTACACCTATATAGGTAATATGTGTGCATTGTATGGGTACTAAGATACTGAATAGTAACATTGGCACACTATGGTGGTATTAGGTGCACATTGTACGGTAGTATTTGCATATCTATCTTTTGGGCACACTATTGTATGGTCTATTGTATGGTAGTATTTGGGTATTATTTGGGCACACTATGGTGGGGATATATATACATTTTACATTAGTATTTGGATGTTATTACACCTTTGTCGGTGGCATTATGTGTACATTGTACAGTACTAAGACACTGAATAGCGATATTATTTGGGCATTCTATGGCGGTGTTCTCTTTTGGATAATCCTATAGAACTATAGTTTTTGGTCTGCTAGCCAAATAATATCCCTTTGATCGCTCGGCCTCTCTCATCCCCCTCAGTCCTGTTGCCAGGAACATGTGATGGCTGTTCCTGTAACACACCGAGCCGACCTCTAGGGGCACCGGAGTCCTCTAGGACATCCTTAACTTCCCGAATCCTTGGTTAGTACAGGGTTAAAGAGGCAGCTGCAGTGAGGGGCAGTCAGGGCTGTGGTTCTCCCTCCTGGGCCGCTCTCTGCTAAATTAATGAGCTATTAAAATAGGAAATAATTAAGACAAGACGGAGGAGGAAGAGGAGGAGGGGGAGGAGGAGGAGAAGATTTGCTAAAAATATTGGCCATTTACATCTTGATGTCTTTCCCTATAGAATGGCCGATTACAGATGAAGGAATCACTGGCACAAAGCTGCCTACAGACCCCTCCCCGGGCCCCACCAGGGGGCCCCAGGGAATACACTCACTGCTCCCAAGGTAATGTGTAAGCCGCAGATAAGCAGAGACCACACAGGGGGGATTAGGTGCAGATACTACACCGCACACTACGGCTACTACACCGCACACTACGGCTACTACACCGCACACTACGGCTACTACACCGCACACTACGGCTACTACACCGCACACTACAGATTTACAGAATCCAACTATAGGATCCCTGGTATCACCTGAAAACCATGGAAAGAGGAAGCAAGAAGACTAGCACAACTCTGCTGACACACTCTGCGCTGCTGTGGACGGTGAACAAAACGCCACAGTTCTTAAATGGCCACCAACTTGTTCCAGAATCACACACACTATGAAACGAGACTAACATGTAACGCACTTAGATGAAAAATGTTGCTGCTTTTTGCCTAAAAATCTTCTCTAACAAAAAGTTCCTGCCACTAGGAGTCTCCCTTCTAGCTAAAATTAACTCCATTGTTACCAAGGAAGTCCGAACCTAGGAACAAGATGGAGATTAGGAAGGGGGAGGGGCTTACGTTCTTCACACACTGAATGCAGATGGGAGGGGCCGATTCTCCTCGCACACGTCTGCAAACCACAAGGACTGAAGATTCTTCACATCTCACAGCTTACAATGTATCTAAAGTCTTCTATGTACTCTGAAGAAAAAGGTTCACACATGGAAGCAGACTATAATGGAGACAAATTGGTGGAGAGAAAAGTCCTCCTTGTAAGACATTTCTCTCTGCCGATTTTTTGGTGGAATCAGTGGCGGAGTCTCCAGCCCTAACGTGAATCCAGCCCGACTGCTTATAGATTGCTCCTTCTCTGTGTCATACCTGCATGGTATAGGCTAGGATGTAGCGAGTACCTGCATGTATATGTCCTGGATCTGCAGTTCACTGTTCCTGGATCTCTTATACGATGGCCGCTTTGGCTTTTCTCAGCTGTTCCCTGTTATACAGTTACTCCTGGAAGAATTACATGTCAATAAACCAGTAGTAGTAATAATGGATATGAGAGGGGGCGGACTTCTCCTTATTATACAGCCCGCAGCAGCAAAGAAAAAGACAAAATGAGCCAAAATGTGATCACTAACACCACAAAAACCTGATCAGACACCATGTATGAAGGCTCATACAGTCACAGAACAGAAAGACCCTGCAGACATTGCAACATTTTATGAAAACTCTGGTTCCCCTTTAAGTCTTGTGCACACTCAGCCTACTCAGAGAGGATCCAGCTTTAAACAGTCACGAGATCGACTTATTCGGGGGGGGGGGGGGGGCTCCGGCTGCAGGTACTCAGCTCAATACTCACTCTGTGCAGCGGCTTCCCATTAACCTCCGGCCTGACCTGCTGTCTGTCCATGCGGTGACCCGACCTCGCTGCTACGTCCTTTGTAGCTCTGGTACGTCTCATTGGCACCTCCAGGCCCCTGCACTCTCGTTGCCACCACTGTCAAACAAGTCACATATATGTAAGATGGTGCTCACCTTGGAGTATTGCAGCTGGATCCACCTATTAATAAGTAGCAGTACCAGACTCAGCCTGTGTATGAGAGTGGAGCTGTTTCCTCTTTCCTAATTCTGTAAAACCCCTTTAAGCATTGGCACCTGAAGGAGCTGTAAGTGGGTTACAGATGGCTCCCCGGTCCTGGCATCATCGGGGCGGGTATCACATACAATGCCAATTACAGATAATGCTTTGCTTTCCAGTATTTTCTGCTGCGCTCAGTAAGAACTTTGCACATGAAATACCGGCCTGTTCCTTAATCACATCAGAAGGAGGAAAGTTCAGGAGCGCTCCGACACCTCCAGCCCCAACTTAAAAGTAAAATATATTACAGCGGAGTTTTTATCCCTCTCTCTCAAATTACAGATCGCTCCAGCACTAAAGCCGCCTCAAAGCCCCGGCACTTGTATCAAAGAGCGCAGGTTTATAGCCGGCAGCCGCCTGCGCAAGGAGAATCAGAAATCTGTAAATCTTATAGTCAGAGGAAAAAAAACAAGTCTGTGCATTGTGTGCCGGGCATTATAGGAAGGTAGAATTGTGTGCCGGCCATTAGAAGACTCTATACATTGTATACCCATCATTAGAATGCTCTATACATTGTATACTCGTCAGTACAACGCTATATACATTGTATACTGGTCAATAGAACACTCTATACATTGTATACTGGTCATTACATAGTAGAGGAGATGAGGTTGGATAAAGACATCAGTCCATCAAGTCCAACCTATAACCCTACAGTCCCCTACAGTGTTGATCCAGGGGAAGGCAAAACCCCCCCCCCCCCATGAGACCGATGGCAATTGCCCCATTTCAGGGGAAAAAATTCCTTCCCAACTCCAATCTGGCAGTCAGTATAAAACCCTGGATCAACGTGTCCTCAAACTCTAGAGTCCATAACCTGCTCTATACATTGTATACTGGTCATTGGAACACACTATACATTTTATACTTGTTAGTAGAACACTACACATTGTATACCCATCATTAGAAGCTCTATACATTGTATACTCGTCATTACAATGCCATATACATTGTATAGTATGTAACAAAACTCTATACACTGTATACTTGTCAGTAGAATGCTCTATACATTGTATACCCATCATTATAAAACTCTATACATTGTAAAAACAAGTCTGTGCATTGTGTGTCGGGCATTATAGGAAGATAGAATTGTGTACTGGCCATTATAAGACTCTATACATTGTATCTCAATCATTATAAAAACACTATACTGATCATTAGAACACTCTATACATTGTATACTGGTCATTACATAGTAGATGAGATGAGGTTGGATAAAGACATCAGTCCATCAAGTCCCACCTATAACCCTACAGTGTTGATCCAGGGGAAGACAAAAAAAAAACCCCATGAGGCCAATGGCAATTGCCCCATATCAGGGGAAAAAATTCCTTCCCGACTCCAATCTGGCAGTCAGTATAAACCCTGGATCAACGTGTCCTTAAAATCCATAACCTGTAGAACACTCTATACATTGTATACTCAGTTACAACGCTATATACATTGTATATTGGTGGTAAGAACACTCTATAGATTGTATAGTATGTAATAAAACTCTATACATTGTATACTGTCATTAGAACGCTATATACATTGTATACTGGTCATTAGAACACTCTATACATTGTATACTGGTCATTACATAGTAGATGAGATGAGGTTGGATAAAAACATTAGTCCATCAAGTCCAACCTATAACCCTACAGTGTTGATCCAGGGGAAGGCAAAAAAAACCCCATGAGGCTCCTGCCAATGGCCCCATTTCAGGGGAAAAAATTCCTTCCCGACTCCAATCTGGCAATCAGTATAAAACCCTGGATCAACGTGTCCTTAAAATCCATAACCTGTAGAACACTCTATACATTGTATACTCATCATTACAACGCTATATACATTGTATATTGGTGATAAGAACACTCTATAGATTGTATACTATGTAATAAAACTCTATACATTGTATACTGTCATTAGAACACTCTATACATTGTATACTGGTCATTAGAACACTCTATACATTGTATACTGGTCATTAGAACGCTCTATACAATGTATACTGGTCATTATAACACTCTATACATTGTATACTGGTCATTAGAACGCTCTATACATTGTATACTGTCATTAGAACACTCTATACATTGTATACTGGTCATTAGAACACTCTATACATTGTATACTGGTCATTAGAACGCTCTATACATTGTATACTGTCATTAGAACACTCTATACATTGTATACTGTCATTAGAACACTCTATACATTGTATACTGTCATTAGAACACTCTATACATTGTATACTGGTCATTAGAACACTCTATACATTGTATACTGGTCATTAGAACGCTCTATACATTGTATACTGTCATTAGAACGCTCTATACATTGTATACTGTCATTAGAACACTCTATACATTGTATACTGTCATTAGAACACTCTATACATTGTATACTGTCATTAGAACACTCTATACATTGTATACTGGTCATTAGAACACTCTATACATTGTATACTGGTCATTAGAACGCTCTATACATTGTATACCACAGATGTAAATCTAAGGCACAGGAGAGCCTGTAGGGGGCAGCAGAGATGACTGGTTAGTAATGGCCTTACAGCCTGGAGGAGATTCAGTGACAACAGCAGAGTAAGATCTAAGGTTTGGAGTTGTCAGCCAGGACTTGTCGCTCTGCAATGACTCGAGCAGTTACTCCAGGCATCCTGATTATAGGTGACAATTCACATGGGTAAGTGTAGTGTTCCCCTTTAAGTCTCTGCACGAGGTCACCGACCCCTTTATGGTCAGGGCTGCCGTCTCATGACTGCACGTCTTACTCCAAATGAAACAATCTTCTATGAAATCGGCCTATAGGAGCGGCCACGACCGCGGACTTGTAAGTGCTACATAAATGGCTTCTCATCTGAGAACATCCAAACATTGAGAGGGGCGACGGCGAGGACGGGGTCAGCCGCTAACAAGGGTCTGACATCTTGGCTGGGTTACAGGGACGTTCTGCAGATCTCATCATTGTCTGGAAGGAGAGAAGTTTCTTTCCAAGCACTTCAAGTGTAAGAATCGCCTCCATTTGGGTCAGACAAAAATCACCTGGACGTGAATCATCTGAGGCCGTTGTCAGACGCCGACATGGAAAGTTTCTTTAGAAGAAGTGGAGCCGGTTGTGAAGCCGAGCGAAGCCCCTGATTGCTATTCACAGCCAGTCCGTCTCCTGTCCTCACCTAAACCCAAAATATCTGCCGCTCACTCATCTCTATTTCCAGAAAGTGCAGAAGTCCTGGAGATCCGAGACGTGATGTCTATCCCAAGATGTCCGTAGTTACCTTCTCTTATAGGGCTTGTCCCACAGGACACACCGACCTCATAGACCATGTAGTGGGGACAGAGAGTTTAGCTCTGGAGGACTTAATGTGACCATGTAGCACTAGGGGGCGCCATGTAATCTTAGAACATCCAGCAGGCGGACCACCGGTGATCAGCGTCCTTGGGGTGTCCAATTGTAATGGGTAGGAGCCCACCTGTCCCACATGGATGTGGATGGATCTGGATCTCTCCATACACTTCGCTTATCCCAGGTCAGGTCAGTGAGGACCAAAGAAAATCGCAGCTCTGGTTGTCACCGGTACAGTAC
Organism: Leptodactylus fuscus; assembly: GCF_031893055.1. Classification (NCBI taxonomy): domain Eukaryota; kingdom Metazoa; phylum Chordata; class Amphibia; order Anura; family Leptodactylidae; genus Leptodactylus; species Leptodactylus fuscus. The sequence goes on along the minus strand of NC_134274.1, from coordinate 5,037,261 downwards.
TCAGCACAGTAAGAGTTAAGGACGTCCTGCATTAAGGAAATCTTCTGGAGTCTTCTTCAGACCAGGTGAAGTGTTGCGGCACCGCACATGTGTGACCACTACTCTAGAGGGGGCGCAGGACCCCATCCCGATGACTGGTGGTGGCCCCAGAGGTAGGTCGCCCCCTGGTGATCGCACAGTTATCTCCTACACTGTACCCCACACTCCATAGACATCCTGATATGGAATATAGATTGTGAGCCCTATATAGGACAGTGACTATGTCTGTACTGCGCTGCGGAATATGATGGCGCTATACATGGAAGAATAAAATAAAATAATGGGAGAAATCTTTATTGTATTTATTTGGTGTGATGGGATTGTCTGGTCCCTGCTGTGATGAGTAGGGGGCAGGTGACCCTATAAAGGGGTTATTAGGTGAATATGGCGATCAGGGTGTGTAGAAAGCTGGGTGACATTCTCTAGGACTATTGTTATCAGTCTATTACCCTGAACATCATCCTGTCCTTGCCCTGAGGCCGCGGCCATCGCCTTATCGTGCGGCAGAGCCATGACTTGGGGTATCAGGAGCCGGAGATCCCCATAAATGACATAAACTCCTATTCACATTACGGCTTCTTCCACTCCCTCTAAAGCCGCATCTTTCTTGGATTCTCTACATTTATTATTATTGCGGCCGCCGCTCACATTAGAGCGAAACATCAGTATTAGGGCGAAACATCAGTATTAGGGCGAAACATCAGTATTAGGGCGACGCGAGATACTGAGAGATGGAAGAAACGCTGCTCATAAGTAACAGAGCGGAGCGCTGCCCCTGGTGGCCGAGAGAGGGAACCACATGTCACTACACTGCCATGTCAGGAGAGGAGAGGCCGACTGTAGGACAGGAGAATACAATCTATTACTATCTGTTATCTGCCATGTCAGGAGAGGAGAGGCCGACTGTAGGACAGGGGAATACAATCTATTACTATCTATTATCAGCCATGTCAGGAGAGGAGAGGCCGACTGTAGGACAGGGGAATACAATCTATTACTATCTGTTATCAGCCATGTCAGGAGAGGCTGACTGTAGGACAGGAGAATACAATCTATTACTATCTGTTATCAGCCATGTCAGGAGAGGAGGGGCCGACTGTAGGACAGGGGAATACAATCTATTACTATCTGTTATTAGCCATGTCAGGAGAGGAGGGGCCGACTGTAGGACAGGAGAATACAATCTATTACTATCTGTTATCAGCCATGTCAGGAGGGGAGAGGCCGACTGTAGGACAGGGGAATACAATCTATTACTATCTGTTATTAGCCATGTCAGGAGAGGAGGGGCCGACTGTAGGACAGGAGAATACAATCTATTACTATCTGTTATCAGCCATGTCAGGAGAGGAGAGGCCGACTGTAGGACAGGGGAATACAATCTATTACTATCTGTTATCAGCCACGTCAGGAGAGGAGAGGCCGACTGTAGGACAGGGGAATACAATCTATTACTATCTGTTATCAGCCATGTCAGGAGAGGAGAGGCCGACTGTAGGACAGGGGAATACAATCTATTACTATCTGTTATTAGCCATGTCAGGAGAGGAGGGGCCGACTGTAGGACAGGAGAATACAATCTATTACTATCTGTTATCAGCCATGTCAGGAGGGGAGAGGCCGACTGTAGGACAGGAGAATACAATCTATTACTATCTGTTATCAGCCATGTCAGGAGAGGCTGACTGTAGGACAGGAGAATACAATCTATTACTATCTGTTATCAGCCACGTCAGGAGAGGAGAGGCCGACTGTAGGACAGGGGAATACAATCTATTACTATCTGTTATCAGCCATGTCAGGAGAGGAGAGGCCGACTGTAGGACAGGGGAATACAATCTATTACTATCTGTTATCAGCCATGTCAGGAGAGGAGAGGCCGACTGTAGGACAGGGGAATACAATCTATTACTATCTGTTATCAGCCATGTCAGGAGAGGAGGGGCCGACTGTAGGACAGGGGAATACAATCTATTACTATCTGTTATCAGCCATGTCAGGAGAGGAGAGGCCGACTGTAGGACAGGGGAATACAATCTATTACTATCTGTTATCAGCCATGTCAGGAGGGGCCGACTGTAGGACAGGGGAATACAATCTATTACTATCTGTTATCAGCCATGTCAGGAGAGGAGAGGCCGACTGTAGGACAGGAGAATACAATCTATTACTATCTGTTATCAGCCATGTCAGGAGAGGCCGACTGTAGGACAGGAGAATACAATCTATTACTATCTGGTATCAGCCATGTCAGGAGAGGCAGACTGTAGGACAGGAGAATACAATCTATTACTATCTGTTATCAGCCATGTCAGGAGGGGAGAGGCCGACTGTAGGACAGGGGAATACAATCTATTACTATCTGTTATCAGCCATGTCAGGAGAGGAGAGGCCGACTGTAGGACAGGGGAATACAATCTATTACTATCTGTTATCAGCCATGTCAGGAGAGGCCGACTGTAGGACAGGAGAATACAATCTATTACTATCTGTTATCAGCCATGTCAGGAGGGGAGAGGCCGACTGTAGGACAGGGGAATACAATCTATTACTATCTGTTATCAGCCATGTCAGGAGAGGAGAGGCCGACTGTAGGACAGGGGAATACAATCTATTACTATCTGTTATCAGCCATGTCAGGAGAGGAGAGGCCAACTGTAGGACAGGAGAATACAATCTATTACTATCTGTTATCAGCCATGTCAGGAGAGGAGGGGCCGACTGTAGGACAGGGGAATACAATCTATTACTATCTGTTATCAGCCATGTCAGGTGAGGAGAGGCCGACTGTAGGACAGGGGAATACAATCTATTACTATCTGTTATCAGCCATGTCAGGAGAGGAGAGGCCGACTGTAGGACAGGAGAATACAATCTATTACTATCTGTTATCAGCCATGTCAGGAGAGGAGAGGCCGACTGTAGGACAGGGGAATACAATCTATTACTATCTGTTATCAGCCATGTCAGGAGAGGAGAGGCCGACTGTAGGACAGGAGAATACAATCTATTACTATCTGTTATCAGCCATGTCAGGTGAGGAGAGGCCGACTGTAGGACAGGAGAATACAATCTATTACTATCTGTTATCAGCCATGTCAGGAGAGGAGAGGCCGACTGTAGGACAGGGGAATACAATCTATTACTATCTGTTATCAGCCATGTCAGGAGAGGCCGACTGTAGGACAGGAGAATACAATCTATTACTATCTGTTATCAGCCATGTCAGGAGAGGAGAGGCCGACTGTAGGACAGGAGAATACAATCTATTACTAGCTGTTATCAGCCATGTCAGGAGAGGCCGACTGTAGGACAGGGGAATACAATCTATTCTGTTCAGTATCAGGATAAACCTCTCATTTTTTAGGAAGTTGAGGAGATTGTTTTGGTTGTGAAGTCTACTTTCGGAAATGTGTGACATCAGGATATAATCTGGTGACATCACAGCCCTAGTTGGTTATTCCTGGTCCTGTAGATTACTCAGATCATTGGTTTGCTGTCCATGGTGCTGAACCCCTATCACTGCCCATACAGCGGCCTCTGCCCCCTCTATAGACACTGAGGATATACTAATAGGGAGGTCGGGGTCTGACTATAGTTGTGACCAATCTCCAAATACAGATGTATTACAGCAGAGCACCCCCATGCTCCCTTCCATAGACCCCCCTATTCCATTAGCCATCTGATAACCTAATCCCACTTCTCACTTCTATGACCCTAGTGCCTTTAGGTTTTGCACCAACCATAGGTGAGACGACCAATCTGACCTGTGTCCCCTCTCCATGGGCAGCCTCTATGTTATACGTCTCATATCATATTCTAGCGATTCAGGGAGAGAAGGTTAAAGTTGTCAGAGGGTGCCGGTGCTATAAATCATTTACTGGTGCAATAAAGGAGAAGACAGACATCTATACTATAGTGATTGGAGGGTGCGGGGATCAGCGCCTGTACTGCAGCCTATGTGGGTGACTCCGCCGCACATGCCCAGGGTCCCCGCCTTCCCCTTTAAGGCCCTTCCTGCCGCTTTATGGCACTTTATAAATCAGATCTAATATTACTTAGGTTCATTATGTCCAACATATGAGTAAACAGCTTTAATAGGAGGTGACACGTCGGACGGCACAAGGTGTTGCCAAGCCGCTGCGGTTATTAATGAGACTTCAAGATGGTCCTAATGGAGCGGGGACATCTGACAGCGGATTCTGATGCCGGCCATAACAAGAAATTAATCCTCTTGGCTGCTCTGGAAAGAGGTTTTTAAGTGAACTTTTCAATCGTAGTTGATCATCGAAGCAATTGGCTGCGTTTCAAGCCAAAAATTGCAGATAGTAAGTATACCCTGGCCATGAAACGCGCTGGGGATGGAGGACAATGGACATGGGGCCTAAGCCGTGCAGCTGGGAAAGGGTTAACCCTCCATTACCTGCCAAAGCTGCTGTGAATGGCAGGATAACATCTCAAAGGAAGGTTCAAAAAACAAAAAAATTGTGCAGGAAAATTTTTTACTCCCTCCCCCATTTTTCTGTGTTTTTCAGGTGCAATCGATAATTTTGACATTTTTTGCAGAAATATTTTAAGAATGCAGGACAGGTCTCTGTATAGACCCAATATTTGGGCCATAAAATGGTATTCAAGATATAAGCTCCACCCCCTGAATCGCTACAGCGGCATTAAATATGTAAACCCCGCCCCTGACTACACAGCGTAGTCAGGCCTGCAGAGGAATGTGTCATGTGACCTCTGTCAGCTCTACTATTGGAAGATCTGTCTGTCTGACTCCCTGGTTGTTGCAGTTGTCGCCCTCTAGTGTTTCAGCTGTAAAGAGGCAGAGTTATGGATTTGCTATATAAGCAATTCCCTGGTAACTGATCAGATCAATAGACCACAAGAACACAAGCTGCCCGCAATCCAGCACCGCTCTGGTTCGCAGAGTCTAAGGCTACCCCGAGGTGTTCACCAGAGCCCGCCGCAAAGCAGGATGGACTTGGCTGCTCGGGACCCAGGTTGCAGCCGCAGAACAAGGTGCCAGAAAGCAGGTGCACTTGTAGCCCAAGAGCCGGACCAGGAACCCTACAGTGGGCAGGGACAGCCGTATACAAGCCGGGGGCATAACCAGGAGGGTACGGGAACAGCCAAAACAAGAGCAGAGGAACATCAGAAGCCGAGACTATGGTCAAGTCCAGGAGGTCACAGACAAAGCCAAATCAGCAAGAGAGGGGATAACCAGGAGAGCAAGCCAAAAACTAGGGGAAGCACTGACATATAGACTATTGTAAAACCTCAGCTACACTGTTAGGAAAGTATCTGGGCAGAACAGGGTTAATTCCAGCTGTAATGAACAAAATTGTGCATGCAGCTTTAGATGTGATTGGAGCATAGAACATGTAAATCAAGATCACTACATTGTAAATAAAATTAGTTATATGCAATTCACAACAAAAGCTGCATTTAGAGAACACCAGGACATTAGTGGAACCTTTGCCATCAGGGATTAGAATTGTAAATGCAGCTCTGGATGTGATTGGAGAATAAAGCATGATGTAAATCAGTGATTGCACTCTATTCCCATGCAGAGCTGCATTCATAGTTTTGCTCTGACTCAGCAGCTTTGGATGTGACTGGAGTAGAACGTTTAAAGTAAACCAATATGAATAAAGTAGATGACTATATTAGCTCTCTAGTCACACCCAGAGCTGCAGGTTCTGTACTTGCTGATGATGGGGGTTGTTGTCCATGTTCCTGGTGGTTTTCTAGCCTGATGAGTAATTGAACCATTTCAGCCTCATTAGTAAACTCTATTCCTGTCCAGAAATAGTCGCCGCCGCCGCTTCTCATTCTGCAAAATTGTCCAAAGAAAATAGTTTTCTTCTATCTTTCTAATTTGCTGCGGTGATTACTGCGCCCGATGAGAATGGAAATCGCTCTCGACAACTTCATGGAGGTTATTATAGACGCCAGCGAGAAGTATACAAGATATACAAATCTGGAGATGAACGGCTCAGAGACCCCTCCCAAATCTGCACCGACACACAAGGGCCAATGACCTGGACATCAGGACACAGTATATAGTCATTATACTCCATAGCTATAATCAATCTGCTTGGCCAGCAGGGGGCAGCATCACACTGTTCAGGAAGTGGGACGAGGCGAGCCCGATACATGGGGTGCATGTGGCTGCACTGTATATGGAGAGACATGGCTGCACTGTATATGGAGAGACATGGCTGCACTGTATATGGAGAGACATGGCTGCACTGTATATGGAGAGACATGGCTGCACTGTATATGGAGAGACATGGCTGCACTGTATATAAGGGCATGTGCTGAACTCTTTATAGATGTATATATGGTAACTACTATTGGCGAGACTTGGCTATACTGTGTATAGGAGAATAAAGGAAGGAATAGGGGTGTGTGTATGCACTGTATATACTGGAGCCTGCCCATATGGAAGCAAGTGCCCGCACTGTATATACTGGAGCCTGTCCATTTGTTGCTGTGCGCCTGCACTGTATATACTGGAGCCTGTCCATTTGTTGCTGTGCGCCTGCACTGTATATACTGGAGCCTGTCCATTTGTTGCTGTGCGCCTGCACTGTATATACTGGAGCCTGTCCATTTGTTGCTGTGTGCCTGCACTGTATATGCTGGAGCCTGTCCATATCTTGCTGTGCACCTGCACTGTATATACTGGAGCCTGTCCATTTGTTGTTGTGCACCTGCACTGTATATACTGGAGCCTGTCCATATCTTGCACTTCATGTACATCTGAATATGCAGCAGAACTTTCTTCAGTAAGTAATACACAGCAGCCTCATCTCACCAGCCCGGCTGTGCAGGACACTCAGTCAGATGCTTGTCCAGGCCCAGGAACACACAGGAAGGACTCCACACCCAATCTCCAGGTCTCAGTCACATGACAGCACCTGTTCTGCCCCTTCCCCCACCTTGGTAATCAGGTAAACCCTGGCTGGACTAAAGGAACAACCTCCCCACCCAAAGGTCTTCACAATCCTAAATCCTGAACCCAAATTCCAGTCCATAAAAATCCTCTCAGTGGCCGTTTATTACTGGGGCAGATTTTTGTTTCCAGGATCTGCGTTACCAAAGCAAAAATTCTCAGTGACCCCTACATGATTGTACCCCTGGATTATTACAATGTATATATGTGTCTGCACTGTATATAGGGGACCTGTCTGTACTGTATATGGATATATGTGACTGCACTGTATGTAGGGGACCTGTCTGTACTGTATATGGATATATGTGACTGCACTGTATGTAGGGGACCTGTCTGTACTGTATATGGATATATGTGACTGCACTGTATGTAGGGGACCTGTCTGTACTGTATATGGATATATGTGACTGCACTGTATGTAGGGAAACCTGTCTGTACTGTATATGGATATATGTGACTGCACTGTATGTAGGGGACCTGTCTGTACTGTATATGGATACATGTGACTGCACTGTATGTAGGGGACCTGTCTGTACTGTATATGGATACATGTGTCTGCACTGTATGTAGGGGACCTGTCTATACTGTATATGGATATATATGTGTCTGCACTGTATGTAGGGGAGCCTGTCTGTATTGTATATGGATACATGTGACTGCACTGTATGTAGGGGAGCCTGTCTGTACTGTATATGGATACATGTGTCTGTACTGTATATGGATACATGTGTCTGCACTGTATATAAGGGATCCTGTCTGTACTGTATATGGATATATGTGTCTGCACTGTATATAAGGGATCCTGTCTGTACTGTATATGGATACATGTGTCTGCACTGTATGTAGGGGACCTGTCTGCACTGTATATGGATACATGTGCCTGCACTGTATGTAAGGGACCTGTCTGTACTGTATATGGATATATGTGTGTGCACTGTATGTAGGGGACCTGTCTGTACTGTATATGGATATATGTGTCTGCACTGTATATAAGGGATCCTGTCTATACTGTATATGGATACACGTTTCTGCACTGTATTTAGGGGACCTGTCTGTACTGTATATGGCTACATGTGACTGCACTGTATATAGAGACATTTTCAGCACTGTATATAGATACATGTGACTGCACTCACATTGAGAAGAAACCCCTTGTGACCCCCGAGGGCTCCTGTGCTGAGGTGTGGCCGCACCCCCTACACCCCCTTAGGTTATGCCCCTGGATAGTGCCCCGGAGTCAGTGCAATGTCTTGTATCTTTCTCAGCCCTGGCTATGGCGTCTGGTCCAGGATCCCCATCCGGAGCCTCCACCAGGCTGCACACCCGGCTGATGTGGCCGAGCAGATGCAGGTTCTTGCCTTTGGGATGGCGCCAAGCTTCTAGGTATCGCCGGTGAATTCCCAGGAGCCGCAGTAGAGAGGGGGCAGCACTTGCAGGGCAGCTCTTGGCAGTGCAGACGCGTTCCGGGCTCTCCAGCCGTCCATTAGTAACACTTGTAATTACTGCAGCTCAGTCACTTCTTGTAGGATCAGACATAAAGCTCATCCCTGTGCAGACTGGGGAGGAAATAACCGATACACGTGTAGCAGAGCGGAGTCTGTCATCTGCACCCTTGTATATGGAGAATGTCCCCTGTAAATCTGCAGACAATACACTGCTGTATCACAAGACAAACTCAGCTCTGCTACATGACGTGCCAGGGGAAGTGCCCCTTTATGACATGGGAATCTCTGTGTGACCCGAGACTATCTATCTATCTATCTATCTATCTATCTATCTATCTATCTATCTATCATCTATCTATCTATCTATCTATCTATCTATCTATCTCCTATCTATCTATCTCCTATCTATCTATCTATCTCCTATCTATCTATCTATCTATCTATCTATCTATCTATCTATCTCCTATCTATTTATCTATCTATCTATCTATCTATCTATCTATCTATCTATCTATCTCCTATCTATCTATCTATCTATCTCCTATCTATCTATCTATCTATCTATCTATCTATCTATCTATCTATCTCCTATCTATCTATCTATCTATCTCCTATCTATCTATCTATCTATCTATCTATCTATCTATCTATCTCCTATCTATCTATCTCCTATCTATCTATCTATCTATCTATCTATCTATCTATCTATCTATCTCCTATCTATCTATCTATCTATCTATCTATCTCCTATCTATCTATCTATCTATCTATCTATCTATCTATCTCCTATCTATCTATCTATCTATCTATCTATCTATCTCCTATCTATCTATCTCCTATCTATCTATCTCCTATCTATCTATCTATCTATCTATCTATCTATCTATCTATCTATCTATCTATCTATCTATCTATCTATCTATCTCCTATCTATCTATCTCCTATCTATCTATCTCCTATCTATCTATCTATCTATCTATCTCCTATCTATCTATCTCCTATCTATCTATCTATCTATCTCCTATCTATCTATCTATCTCCTATCTATCTATCTATCTATCTATCTATCTATCTATCTATCTATCTCCTATCTATCTATCTATCTATCTATCTATCTATCTCCTATCTATCTATCTCCTATCTATCTATCTCCTATCTATCTATCTATCTATCTATCTATCTATCTATCTATCTATCTATCTATCTCCTATCTATCTATCTCCTATCTATCTATCTATCTATCTATCTATCTCCTATCTATCTATCTCCTATCTATCTATCTATCTATCTATCTATCTATCTATCTATCTATCTCCTATCTATCTATCTATCTATCTATCTATCTATCTATCTCCTATCTATCTATCTCCTATCTATCTATCTCCTATCTATCTATCTATCTATCTATCTATCTATCTATCTCCTATCTATCTATCTATCTATCTATCTATCTATCTTCTATCTATCTATCTATCTATCTATCTATCTCCTATCTATCTATCTATCTATCTATCTATCTATCTATTTCCTATCTATCTCCCTATCTATCTATCTATCTATCTATCTATCTATCTATCTATCTATCTATCTCCTATCTATCTATCTATCTATCTATCTCCTATCTATCTATCTATCTATCTATCTATCTATCTATCTATCTCCTATCTATCTATCTATCTATCTATCTATCTATCTCCTATCTATCTATCTATCTATCTATCTATCTATCTATCTATCTATCTTCTATCTATCTATCTATCTATCTATCTATCTATCTCCTATCTATCTATCTATCTATCTATCTATCTCCTATCTATCTATCTATCTATCTATCTATCTATCTCCTATCTATCTATCTCTCTATCTATCTATCTATCTCCTATCTATCTATCTATCTCTCTATCTATCTCCTATCTATCTATCTATCTATCTATCTATCTATCTCCTATCTATCTATCTATCTATCTATCTATCTATCTATCTATCTATCTCCTATCTATCTATCTATCTATCTATCTATCTCCTATCTATCTATCTCCTATCTATCTATCTATCTATCTATCTATCTATCTCCTATCTATCTATCTATCTATCTCCTATCTATCTATCTATCTATCTATCTATCTCCTATCTATCTATCTATCTATCTATCTATCTATCTATCTCCTATCTATCTATCTATCTATCTATCTATCTATCTCCTATCTATCTATCTATCTATCTATCTCCTATCTATCTATCTATCTATCTATCTATCTATCTATCTCCTATCTATCTATCTATCTATCTATCTATCTATCTATCTATCTATCTCCTATCTATCTATCTATCTATCTATCTATCTCCTATCTATCTATCTATCTATCTATCTATCTATCTATCTATCTTCTATCTATCTATCTCCTATCTATCTATCTATCTATCTATCTATCTATCTATCTCCTATCTATCTATCTATCTATCTATCTATCTATCTATCTATCTATCTATCTATCTATCTATCTCCTATCTATCTATCTATCTCCTATCTATCTATCTCCTATCTATCTCCTATCTATCTATCTATCTATCTATCTATCTATCTATCTATCTCCTATCTATCTATCTATCTATCTATCTATCTATCTATCTATCTATCTCCTATCTATCTATCTATCTATCTATCTATCTCCTATCTATCTATCTATCTATCTATCTATCTATCTATCTATCTATCTATCTATCTATCTATCTATCTATCTTCCCATCCATCCTATGACTTCTCCCCACTGTATAGCGTCGGCCCATATATCAGACAGATTCATTACTGTTTGGCGCGGTTGCGGCCTCCTGGTATTTCCCTGTTCTAGAGAATTTCTCCGGATCCCTGGTGTGAGGAACAATCCGCTGTAAATAAGATTTCTATCGCGGACAGTAGAACGTCACCAGAGATAAATCAGACCATCATGGCCGAGTTTAGAAATCAATAACCTGTGTGCGGAGCCGGCCGTCCCCTGAAGCCCCACTGACCTTCATGTCCAGACATCGGCCGCAGATTTATGGCCGCGGATCGGAGGGGTTTACGACACGCCGGTGGATTACGGAATAAGTCAGGGCCGAGATTTTCTGTTGTGGAGGAAATCTTTATGGCGGATTAAATGATTCTTAAAGGGAAATTCTAGTAATCTACAAGAAGATCCGGAAATGTCTCGATACTGTGCAGTAAGGAAGATGCAAGTCCAAGAAAGCAGTGCCTGGGAGGAGGACACGGGGCAAAGGTCAGCAGAGTCATCTCAGGATCATTATAGCATGATATATATTATTAGGACAGCAGAATCATCTCTATAGGGCAGGATCAGCAGAGTCATCTCAATATCATATATAGCTCATTATTATTACTGGATTAGGTCAGTAGAGTCACCTCATTATCGATAGGGCTTTGGGTCCGAAGAGTCATCTTTAGAGGGCAGAATCAGCACTATCATCTCATTATCATCGCAGGATGAGCAGAGTCATCTCATTACAACATCAGGTCAAGAGAGTCATCAATAGATTAATCTTTATTACGGCGTAATGTCAGGAGAGTCATCTTCATAGGGCACAATCATTTTGTTATCGTTGCAGCAATGGTTAGCAGTATCAGCAGTCATATTATTATCATTACAGTTCAAGATCGACAGAGTCATCCCATTGTCATTACAGTATTGGGTCAGCAGAGTCATCTTTAGAAAGAGAAGCAGCATGAAACTATTAGGTCAGCAGAGTCTTCTCATTATCAGGAAATCATTAGGTCAGCAGAGTCTACTTTGGAGGGCACGGTCAGCAAAGTCATCTCCTTATCATTACAACATGTGGTCAGCAGAGTCATCTTTAGAGGGCAGGGTCGGCAAAGTCATCTCCTTATCATTACAACATGTGGTTAGTAGAGTCACCTTTAGAGGGCAGGACCAGCAAAGTTATCACTTTATCATTACATGAGGTCAGCAGTGTCATCTTTAGAGGGCAGGGTCAGCAAAGTCATCTCCTTATCATTACAACATGAGGTCAGCAGAGTCATCTTTAGAGGGCAGGACCAGCAAAGTCATCTCCTTATCATTTCAACATGAGGTCAGCAGAGTCTTCTTTAGAGGGCAGGGTCAGCAAAGTCATCTCCTTATCATTACAACATGAGGTCAGCAGAGTCATCTTTAGAGGGCAGGATCAGCAAAGTCATCTCCTTATCATTACAACATGAGGTCAGCAGAGTCTTCTTTAGAGGGCAGGGTCAGCAAAGTCATCTCCTTATCATTACAACATGTGGTCAGCAGAGTCATCTTTAGAGGGCAGGACCAGCAAAGTCATCTCCTTATCATTTCAACATGTGGTCAGCAGAGTCATCTTTAGAGGGCAGGATCAGCAAAGTCATCTCCTTATGATTACAACATGAGGTCAGTAGAGTCATCTTTAGAGGGCAGGACCAGCAAAGTCATCTCCGTATCATTACAACATGAGGTCAGCAGAGTCATCTGACCTTTCAGCTCCAGAAAACAGTCTTCTTTTACATTCTTATATTACCTAGACAAGACACATTCCCTTTACAGTGCAGTTTCATGTAGGTAACCCCTTCCCTTCTGATCTACGAGGTCTCTGGTATTTATAAATAGGTTACAATGCTCCAGTCACATCCAAAGCTGCACCAACCTTTCTTCCTTGTGTAGTTTTTGCCAGTCTTACATGGAGGGGGGTCTCTTTAGGTCATTCCCTGCTGTGCTGCATTGTGGCAGGTGTAGAGCTTTCTGCAGCCCCATCACTACATCTCCCACAATGCACCGCAGCGGGGTCCAGGGATCACTTGTGGAATCTCATTAGATATTTTTGCCTGAGAATAATCCTATAGAAAGTGCAGGAGAAGAGCAATGAAACCCGGGGCAGACAGAGGAAATGGAATTGCGGTTTGGGACTAAATGAAATGCGGCGGAGAATATTTGCTTTTTAGAGATAATTGTGTTCCTAATACAGAGAGCAGGGCTGCGCCTGCCGATCCGCAGATGCCGCATCGATCTCGTGTCGTGCCCAGAATTAACTGGTATTTACCTGATGAACGACCTGTAATAAATCTAATCTAATATCATATCAGGGCCAAAGCTGGAGGGGCGTCATACCCAGCGCTCAGCACCAGGGGGAGCCCAAGAAATGGGAATACTAAGTACAGTATATATGAGATAAGATCCTTTATATATACTGTATACTGCACCGTACGAGGCAGAGGGGGGTGTATATGTGAAGGGGGCGACATAAAGGAACACTCCATCTTTACTCCGTTTCCAGACAGTGTTCCCTTTTAAGTCTCGCCTTACAGGTTGTCACTCAGGGTCTGTTCACATTGACGTTTCCTTCCTCCAATAGATGCTTTTGACTTATGTTAAGTAGGTTTAGATTGTCACCCAGCTTTCCCAATACATGAATTGCATTTTATGGGAAAAGCTGGGTGACGACCAAGGTGGCCATTAGCCCTGCAGCAATCATAGTCACCAGTCACAGCTTATACATGTCGGTCACTCAGCTTTCCCAGGTCCTGGATTCTTCACAATTTAGTAATATATGACTTTAAGATGGACTGCAAATGTGGCTAGTGGCTCAATATACCTTCAGGACTATTGGAAAGCTGGGTGGCAACAGTAATAGAGACCATATTGGATGTCACCCAGCTTTCCCAGGCACAGATACATATAATAAGATATGACAGAAGAGGATCTTTCTTCTAAGTGTTTGTGGGAAAGCTGGGTGACCATTGCATCTCCCACAGGTGTAATCACCCAGCTTTCCCAGACTCCTGATGACCTTTAGCCCTGCCACATGGGCATCATCTAACCGTGAGTGGCAACTAATAAGTCTCAGGGCTCCACTGTGGTTGACATCCAGCTTTCCCAAAACTCTGAGCGCCTATTTTGGAACCTGGATAACAACCAACATGACCAATAATACTTCCATAGAATCACCCAGCTTTCCTAGACACCTGAGAGTTTATAAGACGACCGCCAATATCAGTGCCTCCACAAGGGTCATCAGTCACCCAGCTTTCCCAGACTCCCATGTAGCCTGGAAATCTGTTATGGAATATTTTTTTCCTCTATCGTGCCTATAAATGGTTGAATGTTGCATTCACAACCTAGGAAAGCTGGGTGACTACCTATATAACAACGATAATCAGGGTCATACTGACGTCACCCAGCTTTCCCGCCTATAGGTCCGTCTAGATAAGACTGGAGAGAAGAGGGCTTCTCTCTACTGGGGGCACTTGCCCTTTAAGGCGGCGATCCGTTTCAGCCATTTTCTGCGGTTTCTCTTATCTTGACGAGCACAATCCAGATAATTAGTGAACAATATCCATTCCCCAGAAACACTAAAGGCTCCAATTCTATTTCATTAGCGCAGACATTTCCGCGATGGCGATTCATTATCGTATGGCGGCCATGAGTCATTTACGAGGTGGATGTATCAGGCAAGAGCCATTAGAATTGTGTTTATTTGGACGGAATCATTAGACCTTCTGTGCGACGGGAATTGTCCGGAATTCTAACGAGGACGGCGGAGAACAATGGCCCGGCCCAGGTGACACTACAAGTCTCAGCATGCCCGAGAGCCGCAGCCCCTTACCCCAAAAGAATGACCAAGTCAATAATAGGTCACTGGATAGCGATCAGAATTGATGAATAGAATGCTAGACTGACAGTAAATACTGACACTGCAATGCTCAGCAGGCCGCAGAGCTATAGGTGGCCGCCTCGTGCCTTAGGCAATGGCTGGAATAATAGTTCATTAGGTAGCTCTCAGTATTCATCCTCAGTGATGAATAGAATACTAGAAAGACAGTAAAGAATGACATGTAACTAGTGAAGTGGGAGAGGGCAGTTTGTTTTAACCCTAGATGTCCGCTAGGTCTTATAAAAAGCGTAATTTACGCCCTAGGTGTAAGTATAGAGCTACAGGGGGATGGGGGACCCCTGCAAATCAGGTCTTATAAGATGGTAGGAACAAGTAAAGGACTGAGCTCTTCCTTTTGGGCATCCACATTGCTGAATAGAATGCTAGAAAAGCAGTGAGAACTGACACAGAAACAAGTTAGAATGCAGTATGGTTATAGCTTTACAAGAAAGTGCTCCACCAACAGTTGTATAGACATTGTACAGCATTCGGCCAATCAACGCTGGTTCTGCAGCAGACTCATCCTTGCTAGGCGGGAGAGCTGGCATCTTGCTGTTATGAGGGAGCTTACTTTTTCTCATAGGAATGACTTAACCAGCGTTGATTGGCTGAATGCTGTACACTGGCCAATCAACGCTGGTCAATTCATTCCTATGAGAAAAAGTAAGCTCCCTCGTAACAGCAAGCTGCCAGCTCTCCTGACTAGCAAGGACAAGCCTGCGGCAAATCAATACTGGTTCTGCAGCAGGCTCGTCTTTGCTAGTCTGGAGAGCTGGCAGCTTGTGATATGTGGGAACTGAATTTTTATTGGTGCAACTGCAAGAGCTGGGCAGTTAAAGTGCACAGACCCCATAGACTATAATGGCTCCTCCTGCTATTCGTGGACTTGGTGACTCTCCTTTAGTCGAATAGTGTTTCCCCTGAAACGAGCATTTTTTTCCCATGGAATATAATGGGGTTCGATATTCAATCGAGTAGTCAAATTTTGAGGCTCTACTGGAAACGAATATCAAATCTTGAATATTTCAGTGTTCGCTCATCTCTAGTACCAGCTACTATCCTATAAGTATCAGCCTGGAGATGGATAATCCCCCAATATTCTGAAGGTGACAACAGACAAGTGATCTGATACAGATTATATACCATTTATACTGGTGATAACAGTGTGCAGATATAACGTATTACAGCATGCAGATATAACATATTACAGTGTGCAGATATAACGTATTACAGCATGCAGATAACATTACAGCGTGCAGATATAACATATTACAGTGTGCAGATATAACATAACAGTGTGCACATATACCGTACACCACAGCGTGCAGATAAACAGCAAGAAAACAAGAGATTGGGAAAGAAGATACATAATACAAATGGAGTCATGTAAAATTACATAGTTTATTAAACATTAACAGACAAAAAAATGAAGGAAGTAATTACCAATAGACAAAGATCCAAAGAAGAGGCGACAAGTCAATAACAAAATATTATGACCAATATGAATGTTATAAACAAGAAACAAATTCCAAGATGATGCCGAGATCCATGTAAAGATCCAGTGGAGGATCAGTCACAGTATGTATGACCCCATGTGATATCAGCCACATGTCATGTAAGGATCATACTATATATTGTGTGGGTTTCACAAAGATCCACCTACCGCAAACCCAAATAGAAGGTAAGTACATGATGTATCTGTATAATGGAGGACTAGTGTCCAGATAACCCTATATAGTGTATGTATAGTGTAATGTAACAGCCCTGATAGTCAGAGATAGGAGACCATCGCTAGTTATTTGCTTCATATTTTGTATCTTGATATTTGAAACATTTTATAATCTCACATGACTCCATTTATATTCTGAGTCTTTTGTCCCAACCTTTTGTTTTCTTGTTGTCTCTATATATTTGGTGTTAAGACGCTCTAGACTGAACCCTCACAGAGTATACATTGTATGGTATATTACCGCATTCCCCTCATGATACCACGTTTGTGTTTAGCATTCAGATATAATATATTACAGCGTGCAGATATAACATACTACTGTACAGTGTATAGATTTCATATATTACATTGTGCCGATATGCATATTACAGTGCTGATATGTACATTATGTGTGCAGATACAGTAAGTATATTATAGTGTATAACCTGTATATTGTAGCACACAATGTATAACAGTATATATTCTATTACATTGTATAGATATATTAGTGTATACTCTGTATTACAGTATGCAGCTATTATGTATATTACAGTATATAGTCTATATCACTTTGCACAGATATGTATATTACAGTAGCCAGATATTATGTATATCACCCTAACCAGATATATATATATATATATATATATATATATTACATTATGTCTATATATATATATATATATATATATATATATATATTACATTATGTCTATATATATATATATATATATATATATATATATATATATATATATATATATAACAGTCTACTGATATTATGTATACTACAGTAACCAATTATGTATATTACAGTGTAGATATATATACATTGTACAGATACAGTGTATGTTACAGTATACAGGTATAACAGTGTATATTACAGCACATGTATAGCGGTGTCACCCACAGCCCCCCAGAAGGTTTGGCCCCATGTCCATACACCTGGTATTAGGAGCTCCAGGTTGTTATTATGGCGGCCACTGGTAACCAGGCGGTATGTGATATAATGACAGGTCTCATGGGGCGATGGCTGTCCGCACCCCGCCATTATTTCCAGGTTCCCGCTGCTCTCCAGGATTGATTTCTTACATGTGC
The DNA here is from genome assembly GCF_031893055.1 of Leptodactylus fuscus. Lineage (NCBI taxonomy): Eukaryota > Metazoa > Chordata > Amphibia > Anura > Leptodactylidae > Leptodactylus > Leptodactylus fuscus. The sequence continues at coordinate 5,019,347 of NC_134274.1, read as the reverse complement.
GGCAATTCCTCAAACACCTTCACAATATATCACACAGATATTACACCGTAATTATAGGAGAGAGAGAGGAAATCCATATCCGGCCGCCTGCCCGAGCCGTCCCTTTAAGGGGGTCTTCTCAGGTCACATCAGTCAGGAGAGCTCGTAATCTGAAATCTGTAGACCCCGTGTACATTACATGACAACCCCGCAACACTTCAGGATCTCTGCTGGTTGTCAGGGAAGGAGAAAATCCCACAGCTCTAGAAACCTGAAAATCCAAAAATACAGAGAATTATCCAGGATAGGCCACAGACAGCTGATCAGTAGGGGGCGACACCCGGCCAATCAGCTGTAGGGAGCCAATCACTAGACACAATATAAAAAAAACTAAAAAAAAAACAGCCCAAACAACCTCTTTAATACCACCACACACTTTAATATACCCCGAACCCCCAGATATTACCCCAATCACTATAACTCACTTAAAGAAACTGTCCATTAACTAATAAAAATCTTACAGATAAAAAATAAACCCACTCACCTAACCAAAGCAACTGCCAAGGAAAAAGACATCAACCCAACACCAACAACCCAGCTGGCCGACTAATGGGATCCTTTTATACCATCAACATTTCCCATAATCCTCTGCAGGTTCCTCTATAAAACCCTGGAGTGTCTGCAGAATCGTCTCTAAAGAGAACAAGGGCGGACACACCTGAACACAGCTCCTGACTGCAGGTAAGAAATAGAAGCTTCTAGATCACCCCAAAGTGTTCAAGAACCATTCCATAATAATAAAACATTGTTACCAAATAGCAAGACCAGAAAGAGGAGAAACCGAGAACATAAGGGAAGAAATAAGACGCAGGAACCGAACAGTCACACAGAGGCCGGAACAGACCTGAGAACTCAAGTACCAAACCCAAGGTCTTATACATAGGAGTAGTATTATAGTAGTTATATTCTTGTACATAGGAGGTAGTATTATAGTAGTTATATTCTTGTATATAGGAGCAGTATTATAGTAGTTATATTCTTGTACATAGGAGGTAGTATTATAGTAGTTATATTCTTGTACATAGGAGTAGTATTATAGTAGTTATATTCTTGTACATATGAGTAGTATTATAGTAGTTATATTCTTGTACATAGGAGTAGTATTATAGTAGTTATATTCTTGTACATAGGAGTAGTATTATAGTAGTTATATTCTTGTACATAGGAGGTAGTATTATAGTAGTTATATTCTTGTATATAGGAGCAGTATTATAGTAGTTATATTCTTGTACATAGGAGTAGTATTATAGTAGTTATATTCTTGTACATAGGAGTAGTATTATAGTAGTTATATTCTTGTATATAGGAGCAGTATTATAGTAGTTATATTCTTGTACATAGGAGGTAGTATTATAGTAGTTATATTCTTGTACATAGGAGTAGTATTATAGTAGTTATATTCTTGTATATAGGAGGTAGTATTATAGTAGTTATATTCTTGTACATAGGAGGTAGTATTATAGTAGTTATATTCTTGTACATAGGAGGCAGTATTATAGTAGTTATATTCTTGTACATAGGAGTAGTATTATAGTAGTTATATTCTTGTATATAGGAGCAGTATTATAGTAGTTATATTCTTGTACATAGGAGTAGTATTATAGTAGTTATATTCTTGTACATAGGAGTAGTATTATAGTAGTTATATTCTTGTACATAGGAGGTAGTATTATAGTGGTTATATTCTTGTACATAGGAGTAGTATTATAGTAATATTCTTGTACATGGGAGCAGTATTATAGTGGTTATATTCTTGTACATAGGAACAGTATTCTAGTGGTTATATTCTTGTACATAGGAGTAGTATTATAGTAGTTATATTCTTGTACATAGGAGCAGTATTATAGTAGTTATATTCTTGTACATAGGAGGTAGTATTATAGTAGTTATATTCTTGTACATAGGAGCAGTATTATAGTAGTGATATTCTTGTACGTAGGAGGTAGTATTATAGTAGTTATATTCTTGTACATAGGAGTAGTATTATAGTAGTTATATTCTTGTACATACGAGTAGTATTATAGTAGTTATATTCTTGTACATAGAGGGTAGTATTATAGTAGTTATATTCTTGTACATAGGAGTAGTATTATAGTAGTTATATTCTTGTACATAGGAGGTAGTATTATAGTAGTTATATTCTTGTACATAGGAGCAGTATTATAGTAGTTATATTCTTGTACGTAGGAGGTAGTATTATAGTAGTTATATTCTTGTACATAGGAGTAGTATTATAGTAGTTATATTCTTGTACATACGAGTAGTATTATAGTAGTTATATTCTTGTACATAGAGGGTAGTATTATAGTAGTTATATTCTTGTACATAGTAGTATTATAGTAGTTATATTCTTGTACATAGGAGGTAGTATTATAGTAGTTATATTCTTGTACATAGGAGTAGTATTATAGTAGTTATATTCTTGTACATAGGAGCAGTATTATAGTAGTTATATTCTTGTACATAGGAGTAGTATTATAGTAGTTATATTCTTGTACATAGGAGGTAGTATTATAGTAGTTATATTCTTGTACATAGGAGGTAGTATTATAGTAGTTATATTCTTGTACATAGGAGTAGTATTATAGTAGTTATATTCTTGTACATAGGAGTAGTACTATAGTAGTTATATTCTTGTACATAGGAGTAGTATTATAGTAGTTATAGTCTTGTATATAGGAGGTAGTATTATAGTAGTTATATTCTTGCACATAGGAGTAGTATAGTAGTTATATTCTTGTACATAGGAGGTAGTATTATAGTAGTTATATTCTTGTACATAGGAGGTAGTATTATAGTAGTTATATTCTTGTACATAGGAGGTAGTATTATAGTAGTTATATTCTTGTACATAGTAGCAGTATTATAGTAGTTATATTCTTGTACATAGGAGCAGTATTATAGTAGTTATATTCTTGTACATAGGAGTAGTATTATAGTAGTTATATTCTTGTACATAGGAGCAGTATTATAGTAGTTATATTCTTGTACATAGGTGTGTGATAGTAGTTATATTTTCCTAGCTATAGTACAGTATTATACTTATATTCATGTAGAGATGACAGATTTTTTGCTGCTGCCCCAGTCCCATGACCATTTTCCTTCCCCCTGGATCCCTTTTGGTTTCCTCTTTTCTATATCTGATCTATAGGGCGGCTCTTTACATTTATTGCAGGCAGTATTACAGGTGTCGCCATTCTCTTCTATTACTGTGCTGATTTCCTTCCAGCAGTGAAAGGGTCTGGTGTCTCGGCGCTTGTGTAATTTTTCTCCACCTCTCGATACATCTGTCTGCACTAGATGGCAGGATTCCCAATTGACAGAGAATCTCCATAATACCAGTCAGGATATTCTGCAGCGATGTCTGGGCAGACACAGGCCATTATTTGTGTGCAGGGTAGCGGGTCCTTCCCTGATCTAGAAATATAACCCCTGGGGGAGCCGGGGCCGCCCTAGTAGTAATATACTGGATGGAGCCATTACATTGTGTACAGCAGAGAGGAGACACATGTGAGCCGATCACTTACAGCAAAGCCCATACACTGGAGACTTCATACACCCGTCCTAATCTAATGTACCCTGGAGTTAAATTTGACAGATTATCGTTATTTGTATTTATCCTAATCATTCCTTTTTTTTGCCCTTTTTAATTTTTTTGATTACACCTTATATAGTTATTGGTATTATTAGCTCTATATATGACAGTGACTGACCATGTCTAAGGAGTTTTCTATAATAGTACAGATAAAGATAGTAAAGCCGCCACCGCCACCACATCTGTTCCCTCCAGTAGTTGCCCCCCGTCCCCTTCTACCCTCCATTCTGCCCCAGGTCTCTTGTCGTCCTTGTGGTTCCTCTTGGTGAACAGTTTATATTTTTGTTCCTGGGGAAATAGGGCGCATAACAATCCATTAGACTAAATAATTCAGGACGGGAGCAGGAAGGTGAGGAGGGGGAGGGGGGTGACGGCCGCGGCGCCTCCTGTACACACATTGTGCGGGGACATCACCTATTGACAGCTCCAATCACAGACACAATCAGTCACCGCTCCACATGTCACATCCGTCACCGCCGTCTTAGGTCTCATCATCCTATTGTTACACAATGTACCGCCTGACTCTCACAAACCGGTCAGTCGTCTTAAAGAACTACAGGCTCCAGCATTCTCTAAGATGTCCAAGACTCCTTACAGCAGAAGAGTGACTTGAAGCTCTTGGACTCCAATGCAAAGTCTGAGACAATTCCCCCACCCCAATATTATGTATTGTACTGTTCTTATGGGGGTGCAGAGACGCCAGGGGTAACACAACCTCAGGACCCCCAAAGTGACCCATCTGCTCTATAGGATGTCCGGCCCTGTGCCAAAAATCACCTGATGAAAAAATCCTCCATGTCTGACTTCTTCATCCAATGGTTTCAGATTAAAACCGTGGACACCCAACAGACCCCAATATGGTCAATGAGGTCTGCTGGCCATTGCTGGTGTCCACTGTTTTAATGGTCCATGTGTCCTCTAATGGACCAGAGCAACGGACGCCCAGGCACAAGTGTGAAGTTGCTGTGAGGATGACAAACATGGCGGCGCTGCCCTGCGACTCCAATGTAAGTGAATGGTCATTGGCAGTGGCGACCCAGAGACAGCTGCGACTTCTAGTCACAAAAAGGAATATTGGATATTTTTGGTGACTTTTAGTCAGTCACATTGTAATTCCATGTATTTACACTGGTCTGGTAGTCGCAGAGCCACATGGCGGTATTTAGTTGTTTGAAGGGAGTCTCATCGGAAATTACTTAAAGCAGAATCCGCACCAAAAGGCTCTGGAACTTTTCTAGACTTTATAGTAGAGATATATATATATACCTGAAACTCCTGACAGCTGGAGGTTTGTTACAATTGTATCTGGTCTGGACAATCCTCTGTGAGCTACAAAGGCTGATTCATTGTCCTTGCATTGATACAATGTAACAAACCATCAGGCTATGCTCCCGATCACAGAGGATTGTCTGGGCTGGAGGAGCTGTAATTGTAGCAAACCCTCAGTGGTGGGAAGTATCAGGTGTGTGCAGGTGTTTCCTGAGTAATCCCCCTCCCCCAGGAGCTGAAGCATGGTTTTAGGGGTTCATCTAATCCCCCACATCACCAGTGTTGTAAATGCCAATAATGCAATCTGTGGCAGTCCTGGGGTGAGGGGGCAATGGGGCAGCACCCACTCAGTGACCTAAGAGCGCCCTCCGATGGCACAGGGGAAAATACAGCATAATATGCCAGTCTTTATCAATCCCCCCAATGTATTTGATCAACTTGAAGACTATTTGGTGAGTATCCCAAATCTATTAGTATTGGCAGAACTACAAGTCTCAGTACAAGCAGCCGTCCAACAATCCATCAGGCAACATGCTGTACTGTGTGTGCTGAGACATGTGGACTACAAGTCCCATTATTTCCTTGCATTATAACCCCCGCACACTGCAGCCTAATCCCTAACATATCAGATTTGTGGAACTACAAGTCCCGGTGCAACCTTCTACAAATCCCAGGGAATATATTGGATTAGGATTGCTGGGACTTCTAGTTCAGTCACATTCCCATAGGCTGGAGAGCTACAGGTCGCCTGCACTTGCTGGGAGTTATCCTACTACAGCTCCTATACAATGGTGGGGGGCAATAATGTGGCTATGCTGTGACTTGTAGTCCCTCCACAGCTGTTGGAGAATAAATCTGTTGTATAATACTGGAATTATGACATGTCTATGTTGAGATTTTGGATGGCTGTGACTTGTAGTCCTTCCAGACCTGTGGAATAGAATAAAGCTCCTATACAGTACTGGACCTTCTGACCTGTCTAGGCTGAGACTGCAGAATGATTATTCTGTGACTTGTTGTCCCTCAACAGCCAGTTATAGGGAAACCCTGTGTACAAGTCATCCTATCCTCTACCCTGAAGGGTTAACAGCAGCTCAGCATGACCCATAGAGAACTAAGGAGTTTTTGTTGGAGGAGAAGTCCCCCCCCCTCCTCCTTGAGATAGTGCTTCAGTCTTCTCAGTGGTCCAGCTCTCCTCCAGCACCAGGGGATACAGGACCAAGACAGGCAAGGATGCTGAGCTCTGGCATCCCTGCTCCTCCCTGTGCTCTTCCAGATGTCTGCTGCTCCCTCTGCCATGCAAGCTGCTGGAGGCTGGACCTGCTCCTTTGAGTCTTGCTCACACAGTGATGACAGCAATTGAGGAGATGCCTTGCACCTACATGCAACTGGCTGATCACATTCTGCTGAGATCTGTGGCAGCAGCAGCAGCTGCACTCTGTGGCTGGGAATAGGAGGCTTCAGCAGGACCCCTGCACAGTGCACCCATTCAGCCTCCTGCAGCCATGTCCTAGGAGATGCCCCAATGATGCCCCTCTGAAGTACCAGCCCAACCTGCGATCTGCTGCTGGAGATGCCGCTCTCAGGGAGTCTGCTCTGCATCTTGGAGAGGCTGAGGGATGGCATCTGAATTGCCTTGAGTTGGTACAGTGTGGGCTTCTGAGACTTGGCTTCAGTTCAGTTCCTCCCCATGTGGGGGCTCACTTGATCACATTTTAAAGCACTTTTCTGCTGAAATCCCTATTCTTCACCATAATAACAGGCTCCAGCACTAGATGAGACAGAGTTGGGCTGAAAAAGGGACACCAGGACCATCATCATGAAGCCCCCCAGAAGATCTGGACTCTGCTCCTCCAGCCTGGTGGGATGTCTATGGATCTATTGGCTTCTCTCTGCTTCTTGCACCAGTGGGGAGATCACTTGCAGACACTGTCACACCCGAATCCAGCTGAAGGATCATGGATTACTAAGGGGAGACATGGGGCAACCTAGGGTGGTGAGGGAAGTTCTCCAGAACTCAGGTGGAGAGGATGAGGGCAAAAAGAGACAAGAAGTCCTACAATTCCATATTGTCAATGGCAATGAGCCAGGAGACCTCAAAACAAGGTCCAAACACCAGGAGTCAACTTTCCACCCCAGTAAGAGAGAAGGCTCTGGCAGGAAGGACCTCAGAGCTGCTCATTTTGGGGGTGAGAGCAGAAGGTGGTTGACCAGGGTGAGGAGAGACCAATCTGGAGTCAGTAGACTGGACAAGGAGATCCTGCTCCCTTCTGACCCCAGTGAGGAGGACCCTCTGACCAGCTTCCCTATGGAGGGGCAGAAGATCAGAAGATCTGATACCAAAGGCTCCAAGGAAGATGGAAGGTTTAACCGAGCCAGGATGGAAGAGATGAGACTTAGTAGCACCAGCTTCCCCCTGACTGGAGACTCAGCTCATAACCAAGCCATGGTCCACTGGACTGGGGGGCACAACAGCAGTGTGAGTACCCCCTCCTAGGTGCCAGCCTTGTCATTTACTGGAATGTCGCAAAGGCGGAACAGTCTTGTTACAATGTTGCAAGTAGTGGTTGGATATTGGGCTGTAATCATGGGGGTTTGCCCCTTTAAGGGATTATTATAAAATATTCGGTGACATGTTATCCCTTTAAGGGATCATTGTAAGAATATTACATGTAAGTAACACATGCTGCAGCCACCAAACCAATGTGGGACTTAACTCCAGGCATGCTGGGACTAGTAGTTCCCGCACAGCCTGGACCACTGACTGTATCCCTATGCAGTGGGCTGTATATCCTATCAGGTATTGCCAGTACTAAGAGATCCCCTTTCTGTCTGCTCCACAATACCTGAATGTGCTCAGAGTACCAATTTGTTACCATTCACACCACTGCCTGATTTATGACTTTAACCCATCTGCGATTCCTTCCAAGTTCAGAGAGACCCTACAAACATGACATTGTCCTCGGGGAGAGAGCTCGGCCAGATCTGTGGTCCCTGCAGGGAAGAAGGGGTTAATACAGCTGCCTATCATAGCGCTGGCAGATGAGCTGTCACTTAACCCCTTCTGTTCTGGCTGCAGACAAGCGATTCACATGAGCTGATGGCAGTGGAATCTTGGTTTCTGGGCAGCTAGGGGTTAATTAAGCCTATAGTAATGTGATAACACTATATACACAGCTAAACACAGGCTCTATAGATAGCAGACGACCCCCGACTCTATATACATGTCTACTGCTTAAAAACTGCATTGTCCTGCGAGTGTTGCACTTTTTTCGGTCTGTCATTCACAGGGTGGCCGGCAGGTGGCGCCCTTGCAGTCTCTATGGCTCTATCTAGGGGGGGGGGGGGGTGTGTGTAGAATGGTGTAAGTCATTACACTGGGCTTTCATGTCATATGATGTAATTCTTGGTAGATTATCCATTTGATTAATTCCTATTGTCCTTATGTGGGATTTCATCCAATTTCAGGAGACAAAATATCTCAATGTTTCATGTGAATATGGCTCTAGTGTCCTGAAAACTGAGGGGGATATCGCAGCCTTCTCTGGCATTTGGCGAGGGGGCTGGACAAATGTCCCCCTGCTGGAAAAGGGGATTTAAAGGGAAAGTCACAATCCCTGGTATTTATCAAGAAGGTGCAGTCTGGAGGATGTGTGTGTGTGTGTGTATGTATGTATGTATATATATATATATATATATATATATATATATATATATATATATATATATATATATATAGTCAGTATACAGTATGTATCAGTCACCATCCCTGCTGTATCTCACTGTATTGTATCCATTTAGGTTTCCTTCAGTTACTGAACTGGCTGCAATAGCAGGAAAGATTTGCTCCAAAAATCTGATTTTGGTCACAGCCCATTGGATACATTGTATAGAGATGGATATGAGATTAGATAAAGATGTGAGATAGATATGAGATGGGTTAGATAGTGTGTGTGTGTATATATACTGTGTGTGTATATATATATATATATATATATATATATATATATATATATATATATATATATATATTACATATCTAGGTAATGTGTGAATAATATAAATATATATATATATATATATATATATAACCATATATTCTATATATTACATTAGTTATATACACATTATACATATACTATACATTACCTATATACTAATATAACTATACACACATGCACACTAGATATATTTCCCACTACATACATATATTATATTTCGGGGAGGTTTTAGGGATTGTATCAGTGATATTCATTTTTACAAATATTTCTTTCTGTATTTCTTGCAGTTTGTGTTTGGTGCAGGTTTGTCACTTGTCTGTGTCTTCTGTACATGTCACCGTGTGCCGGAGCTCCATAGGTCACATGTGATTGGTGTCAACTATTACATACATAGCCATAGACAGGTGTTGTGTAAGAGCCCCATCATCCCTGGGAACTGACAGCGGGCACCATGGCAGCCATAGCCTCATCCTGAGCAGATTATATTATTATTATTTATTTTTTAATTGTTTTTATTATATTTTCCTTTAATTCACTTTTTTGTATTTTCAGTGAATTTATTTTCTAAGGTTTTTATTTTTTAGTTCTTTCTATTCATTTTTTTTCTCGTTATTTTATATTTGCTTGTTCCCTCCTTGGTGACGCAGGGTCACTTGTTTCCTCCTTGGAGGCGTCTTCTCCCTCTTGTTGCCCTCTTGCCCCTCAGTACAATCACCATCTGCATCGATAATAGAGATTTTGGTGACAAACTGAGGTTGCGGTCTTCTATAGGCTCCGGTCCTTCCTATACCCTGCACAGCTCAGCATTCCCTATAGAAGAGCTGCAGACTGTCAGGCTCTATCTATAGCACCACAACCCATGCAGAGCTGCAGTCCGTCCATACCTTGTACATCTGGGCTCCTTTGATACATGAATACAATTCCAGAAATATAGTAAAGACTGACACCATAACCAAACCATTTGGAATTGTAATGTTATACGAATGAAGATTTGTCCGTAGAAAGCTGGGTGACTATTATGGGAATCGCAATGGGCGTGCGTGTCACATATGGGAAAGTCTCATCTGATTGGTGTTGCTGTGACGGTGGCAAAAAATGACTGCCGGCTCAGATTATCTGCGCTCATAAATAACAGTCATGGCCAGAGACGTCTTCACTACTAGCGCCACCTACCGGAGGTTTTGCCTGAATATCTGTATGGCTGTAACACGAATAATGGAGGCGAATAAGATCCAGTGCTCAAAAAATATTATAATCCGGAATATCTGATAATCCCAAATATTTTATAATCCAGATTATTTGATAATTCAGAGTATTGGTCAGCCTGTTTCTTATTGGATCTCCATATATCGCAGTTTCCTTGTGTGAACATATAGATCAATACAGATGCTGAGACTCGGGGCAATATGGCGCCCGCAGCGGATGTCACTATGTATAGGATTTCTCTCCCCATAGACAATAATAATCTCTGAAAGCTTTGGCCAACGTTTGTTCCATTCAGGAGTAAATTGGGTTCTGTTTTGGGCTGCAGTGAGGGGTTAACTATATTTGTATTGATACAATGTATTTATTGGGTTCTAACAACGAAAACGACACCAGAAAGTGTAAACTATTCCCCAAATACATTGTCCGAGGAGAGAACGGAATCTCCTTCCTCTGATAAAATTTTTTTCTTCTGTCCTTTCATAGTTATATCTATTTCTGGGAAAGCTGGGTCTTACACATTCATCTTTCTACAGGTCATGTGATATAAAATCCATTAAATAATCCCTTCGAGATTACACTATACAATACCCAATAAGTAAAATATCCCAATAACCCCCCCCTCCCCCCCCAAACACACACACACTAAACATCTCCCAGTAATGTCAGTGGTCTATGGAAGCATCTGAGGCTTATTCCACTGGATAATTGGATTAATTACAGACTGCGCCGATTATTATGTTATATCTCTAACGGTGATCAATGATCCGGTATTATACCCCAGAGCTGCGCTCACTATTCTGCTGGTACAGTCACTGTGTACATACATTACATTACTTATCCTGTATTATACTCCAGAGCTGCGCTCACTATTCTGCTGGTGCAGTCACTGTGTACACACATTACATTACTTATCCTGTATTATACTCCAGAGCTGCGCTCACTATTCTGCTGGTACAGTCACTGTGTACATACATTACATTACTTATCCTGTATTATACTCCAGAGCTGCACTCACTATTCTGCTGGTGCAGTCACTGTGTATATACATTACATTACTTATCCTGTATTATACTCCAGAGCTGCGCTCACTATTCTGCTGGTGCAGTCACTGTGTACATACATTACATTACTTATCCTGTATTGTACTCCAGAGCTGCGCTCACTATTCTGCTGGTGCAGTCACTGTGTACACACATTACATTACTTATCCTGTATTATACTCCAGAGCTGCGCTCACTATTCTGCTGGTACAGTCACTGTGTACATACATTACATTACTTATCCTGTATTATACTCCAGAGCTGCGCTCACTATTCTGCTTAAAAGTGTCACTCACTGTTCCCCTCCTTTTCTCCCTAGCTAGCTGGACCACTTCACCGCCAGCAGCCATCTTTGTGACGGAGCCAGGTGGCTCAAACATCAATAGCTCGCTGCATGAGTGTGGCTGATAACGCAACTGCCAGGAGGTGGCAGGAAGTACAGGTCTGATTTTTACATTGCCCACACCTGTTACTTGCCACAGAGACTTCAGTTCATTGCACTTGAGAGGGCAAATTCGTGCCCGAAACGCGTTGTGTGTCCGAACTAATAAGATTGAATTTGTTGAACGGGTGAAGCGCAGATTGTTCTTTGGTCCTTGCATTGTACATATATTGAATTTCTTATCCTGTATTATACTGCAGAGCTGCGCTCATTATTCTATCTATCTATCTATCTATCTATCTATCTATCTATCTATCTATATCTATCTATCTATCTCTCCTTCCTATCTATCTATCTATCTATCTATCTATCTATCTATCTATCTCCTATCTATCTATCTATCTATCTATCTATCTATCTATCTATCTATCTATCTATCTCCTATCTATCTATCTCTCTATCTATCTCTCTATCTCTCTCTCTATCTCTCTCTCTATCTCTCTATCTATCTATCTATCTATCTATCTATCTATCTATCTATCTCTATCTATCTCTATCTCTATCTATCTATCTATCTATCTCCTATCTATCTCCTATCTATCTATCTCCTATCTATCTATCTCCTATCTATCTATCTCCTATCTATCTATCTCCTATCTATCTATCTCCTATCTATCTATCTATCTATCTATCTATCTATCTATCTATCTATCTATCTATCTCCTATCTATCTATCTCCTATCTATCTATCTCCTATCTATCTATCTATCTCCTATCTATCTATCTATCTATCTATCTATCTATCTATCTATCTATCTCCTATCTATCTATCTCCTATCTATCTATCTATCTATCTATCTATCTATCTATCTATCTATCTATCTATCTATCTATCTATCTATCTATCTATCTCCTATCTATCTATCTCCTATCTATCTATCTCCTATCTATCTATCTATCTATCTATCTATCTATCTATCTATCTATCTATCTATCTATCTATCCTGCAGAATGTTGTCTTTCCCTCACATTTTTTCCGTATCTTCTTCCACATCTCCAATAATCTTATAAATGTTCTTCTCGCCGTTCCGTGCCGCTGTTGAGCGTCGCTCTGAATTCTCTCAGTAATTACGTTTGTTCCGCCAAGTGATGTACATGTGTTTTCTTTCTTTTATTTTGCGATACAAGAGCGATATAAGAGAATCTCTTTTCAGCCTGTTATTAGGTGGTTATAGGTGTCATTTAGAATCTGCAGAACTTTCTACGCTCGGAGATTCGCACGTTGCGTCGTCCCTGGGTGCAGCCATTTGGAGATTACTTGCTGATCGGTGCCTGTGCCTTGCTGGGCCTTGTAGTGTCTCCTCTGCGGACAGCCACAGGTTGCTGCTCCTGGTTTGTTCCGCTCGGAGTGATTCGGGAGATTCTCTAATCCATTCTGCAGAATAATTTCTTGTGATTTCCACCTTCTGGAGGAGAAGAATTGATGAACACACGACGTGGCGGCAGGACTCTCCGGAACGTACTGGAGACGGATAATAACTACAGACTATTGTTACTTTTAGGTTGTAATTTTGCAAGTATTAAAGGGGAACTCCATGTATGGAAACACCTCACCCCAAAGTCTGAGGCTCATATTGAAAAATACTGTTAATCGGGCTTGCTGACTGTTTCCAGTGATGCCTAACAGAAGTCAGAGTTCAGCTCTTGGTAACATTCGCCGGCTGCTTCTTTGTGATCCCCTTAGTCTGCAAATTTTGAGGTCTTAAAGGGAGTGTCACCAAAAAAATGACTTTAAAACCCAATTTTTAACCCGTTAGTGACCAGTGTATGGACTTTCTATGTGACTTGTGACAATCAATGCAGAGTGTCCTGCACTCAGACATGGGGGCGCCGTTACCAAATACCACTTGTCCTGCTAAAAACAAGTCCTCATACAGTTAAACTGACGGAAAAGTAAAAAAAAAAAAGTCTAGGGCTTGGTATGGGGTGATGGGAAAATACAAAAAATGGTTTGGTCATTAAGGACTAAAACAGACCAGTCACTAAAGAGTTAAAGATACTATTGGGCACAGTATGGGGGTCTGCCGGTGTTCTGTCTGTATGACACTATCTGGGCACAGTATGGGGGTCTGCCGGTGTTCTGTCTGTATGACACTATCTGGGCACAGTATGGGGGTCTGCCAGTGTTCTGTCTGTATGACACTATCTGGGCACAGTATGGGGGGTCTGCCAGTGCTCTGTCTGTATGACACTATCTGGGCACAGTATGGGGGTCTGCCGGTGTTCTGTCTGTATGACACTATCTGGGCACAGTATGGTGGTCTGCCAGTGTTCTGTCTGTATGGCACTATCTGGGCACAGTATGGTGGTCTGCCAGTGTTCTGTCTGTATGGCACTATCTGGGCACAGTATGGGGGTCTGCCAGTGTTCTGTCTGTATGACACTATCTGGGCACAGTATGGGGGTCTGCCAGTGTTCTGTCTGTATGGCACTATCTGGGCACAGTATGGTGGTCTGCCAGTGTTCTGTCTGTATGACACTATCTGGGCACAGTATGGGGGTCTGCCAGTGTTCTGTCTGTATGACACTATCTGGGCACAGTATGGGGGTCTGCCAGTGTTCTGTCTGTATGACACTATCTGGGCACAGTATGGGGGTCTGCCAGTGTTCTGTATGACACTATCTGGGCACAGTATGGGGGGTCTGCCAGTGTTCTGTCTGTATGACACTATCTGGGCACAGTATGGTGGTCTGCCAGTGTTCTGTCTGTATGACACTATCTGGGCACAGTATGGGGGTCTGCCAGTGTTCTGTCTGTATGACACTATCTGGGCACAGTATGGGGGTCTGCCGGTGTTCTGTCTGTATGACACTATCTGGGCACAGTATGGGGGTCTGCCAGTGTTCTGTCTGTATGACACTATCTGGGCACAGTATGGGGGTCTGCCGGTGTTCTGTCTGTATGACACTATCTGGGCACAGTATGGGGGTCTGCCAGTGCTCTGTATGACACTATCTGGGCACAGTATGGTGGTCTGCCAGTGTTCTGTCTGTATGACACTATCTGGGCACAGTATGGGGGTCTGCCAGTGTTCTGTCTGTATGACACTATCTGGGCACAGTATGGGGGTCTGCCAGTGTTCTGTATGACACTATCTGGGCACAGTATGGGGGTCTGCCAGTGTTCTGTCTGTATGACACTATCTGGGCACAGTATGGTGGTCTGCCAGTGTTCTGTCTGTATGACACTATCTGGGCACAGTATGGTGGTCTGCCAGTGTTCTGTCTGTATGACACTATCTGGGCACAGTATGGTGGTCTGCCAGTGTTCTGTCTGTATGACACTATCTGGGCACAGTATGGGGGTCTGCCAGTGCTCTGTATGACACTATCTGGGCACAGTATGGGGGTCTGCCAGTGTTCTGTCTGTATGACACTATCTGGGCACAGTATGGGGGTCTGCCAGTGTTCTGTCTGTATGACACTATCTGGGCACAGTATGGTGGTCTGCCAGTGTTCTGTCTGTATGACACTATCTGGGCACAGTATGGGGGTCTGCCAGTGCTCTGTATGACACTATCTGGGCACAGTATGGGGGTCTGCCAGTGTTCTGTCTGTATGACACTATCTGGGCACAGTATGGTGGTCTGCCAGTGTTCTGTCTGTATGACACTATCTGGGCACAGTATGGTGGTCTGCCAGTGTTCTGTCTGTATGACACTATCTGGGCACAGTATGGGGGGTCTGCCAGTGTTCTGTCTGTATGGCACTATCTGGGCACAGTATGGGGGTCTGCCAGTGTTCTGTCTGTATGACACTATCTGGGCACAGTATGGGGGTCTGCCAGTGTTCTGTCTGTATGACACTATCTGGGCACAGTATGGTGGTCTGCCGGTGTTCTATCTGTATGACACTATCTGGGCACAGTATGGGGGTCTGCCAGTGTTCTGTCTGTATGACACTATCTGGGCACAGTATGGGGGTCTGCCAGTGTTCTGTATGACACTATCTGGGCACAGTATGGGGGTCTGCCAGTGTTCTGTCTGTATGACACTATCTGGGCACAGTATGGGGGGTCTGCCAGTGTTCTGTCTGTATGACACTATCTGGGCACAGTATGGGGGTCTGCCAGTGTTCTGTCTGTATGACACTATCTGGGCACAGTATGGGGGTCTGCCAGTGTTCTGTCTGTATGACACTATCTGGGCACAGTATGGGGGTCTGCCAGTGTTCTGTCTGTATGACACTATCTGGGCACAGTATGGGGGGTCTGCCAGTGTTCTGTCTGTATGACACTATCTGGGCACAGTATGGGGGTCTGCCAGTGTTCTGTCTGTATGACACTATCTGGGCACAGTATGGGGGGTCTGCCAGTGTTCTGTCTGTATGACACTATCTGGGCACAGTATGGGGGTCTGCCAGTGTTCTGTCTGTATGACACTATCTGGGCACAGTATGGGGGGTCTGCCAGTGTTCTGTCTGTATGACACTATCTGGGCACAGTATGGGGGTCTGCCAGTGTTCTGTATGACACTATCTGGGCACAGTATGGGGGTCTGCCAGTGTTCTGTCTGTATGACACTATCTGGGCACAGTATGGGGGTCTGCCAGTGTTCTGTATGACACTATCTGGGCACAGTATGGGGGTCTGCCAGTGTTCTGTCTGTATGACACTATCTGGGCACAGTATGGGGGGTCTGCCAGTGTTCTGTCTGTATGACACTATCTGGGCACAGTATGGGGGTCTGCCAGTGTTCTGTCTGTATGACACTATCTGGGCACAGTATGGGGGTCTGCCAGTGTTCTGTCTGTATGACACTATCTGGGCACAGTATGGGGGTCTGCCAGTGTTCTGTCTGTATGACACTATCTGGGCACAGTATGGGGGGTCTGCCAGTGTTCTGTCTGTATGACACTATCTGGGCACAGTATGGGGTCTGCCGGTGTTCTGTCTGTATGACACTATCTGGGCACAGTATGGGGGTCTGCCAGTGTTCTGTCTGTATGGCACTATCTGGGCACAGTATGGGGGTCTGCCAGTGTTCTGTCTGTATGACACT
The DNA here is from genome assembly GCF_031893055.1 of Leptodactylus fuscus. Taxonomy (NCBI): domain Eukaryota; kingdom Metazoa; phylum Chordata; class Amphibia; order Anura; family Leptodactylidae; genus Leptodactylus; species Leptodactylus fuscus. The sequence goes on along the minus strand of NC_134274.1, from coordinate 5,002,755 downwards.
ATCTGGGCACAGTATGGGGGTCTGCCAGTGTTCTGTCTGTATGACACTATCTGGGCACAGTATGGGGGTCTGCCAGTGTTCTGTCTGTATGACACTATCTGGGCACAGTATGGGGGTCTGCCAGTGTTCTGTCTGTATGACACTATCTGGGCACAGTATGGGGGTCTGCCAGTGTTCTGTCTGTATGACACTATCTGGGCACAGTATGGGGGTCTGCCAGTGTTCTGTCTGTATGACACTATCTGGGCACAGTATGGTGGTCTGCCAGTGTTCTCTGTATGACACTATCTGGGCACAGTATGGGGGTCTGCCAGTGTTCTGTCTGTATGATACTATCTGGGCACAGTATGGGGGTCTGCCAGTGTTCTATCTGTATGGCACTATCTGGGCACAGTATGGGGGTCTGCCAGTGTTCTATCTGTATGACACTATCTGGGCACAGTATGGGGGTCTGCCAGTGTTCTATCTGTATGACACTATCTGGGCACAGTATGGGGGTCTGCCAGTGTTCTGTCTGTATGGCACTATCTGGGCACAGTATGGGGGTCTGCCAGTGTTCTGTATGACACTATCTGGGCACAGTATGGGGGTCTGCCAGTGTTCTCTGTATGACACTATCTGGGCACATTATGGGGGTCTGCCAGTACTCTGTCTGTATGGCACTATCTGGGCACAGTATGGGGGTCTGCCAGTGTTCTGTCTGTATGACACTATCTGGGCACAGAATGGGGTCTGCCGATGTTCTGTCTTCATGGCACTATCTGGGCACAGTATGGGGGTCTGCCAGTGTTCTGTCTGTATGACACTATCTGGGCACAGTATGGGGGTCTGCCAGTGTTCTGTCTGTATGACACTATCTGGGCACAGAATGGGGTCTGCCGGTGTTCTGTCTTCATGGCACTATCTGGGCACAGTATGGGGGTCTGCCAGTGTTCTGTCTGTATGGCACTATCTGGGCACAGTATGGTGGTCTGCCAGTGTTCTGTCTGTATGACACTATCTGAGCACAGTATGGGGGTCTTCCAGTGTTCTATCTGTATGACACTATCTGGGCACAGTATGGGGGTCTGCCAGTGTTGTCTGTATGACACTATCTGGGCACAGTATGGGGGTCTGCCAGTGCTCTGTCTGTATGACACTATCTGGGCACAGTATGGGGGTCTGCCGGTGTTCTGTCTGTATGGCACTATCTGGGCACAGTATGGGGGTCTGCCAGTGTTCTGTCTGTAGGACACTATCTGGGCACAGTATGGGGGTCTGCCAGTGTTCTGTCTGTATGGCACTATCTGGGCACAGTATGGGGGTCTGCCAGTGTTCTGTCTGTATGGCACTATCTGGGCACAGTATGGGGGTCTGCCAGTGTTCTGTCTGTATGACACTATCTGGGCACAGTATGGGGGTCTGCCAGTGTTCTGTCTGTATGGCACTATCTGGGCACAGTATGGGGGTCTGCCAGTGTTCTATCTGTATGGCACTATCTGGGCACAGTATGGGGGTCTGCCAGTGTTCTGTATGACACTATCTGGGCACAGTATGGGGGTCTGCCAGTGTTCTATCTGTATGGCACTATCTGGGCACAGTATGGGGGTCTGCCAGTGTTCTGTCTGTATGACACTATCTGGGCACAGTATGGGGGTCTGCCAGTGTTCTATCTGTATGACACTATCTGGGCACAGTATGGGGGGTCTGCCAGTGCTCTGTCTGTATGACACTATCTAGGCACAGTATGGTGGTCTGCCAGTGTTCTGTCTGTATGGCACTATCTGGGCACAGTATGGGGGTCTGCCAGTGTTCTGTCTGTATGACACTATCTGGGCACAGTATGGGGGGTCTGCCAGTGCTCTGTCTGTATGACACTATCTGGGCACAGTATGGGGGTCTGCCGGTGTTCTATCTGTATGACACTATCTGGGCACAGTATGGGGGGTCTGCCAGTGTTCTGTCTGTATGGCACTATCTGGGCACAGTATGGGGGTCTGCCAGTGTTCTGTCTGTATGGCACTATCTGGGCACAGTATGGGGGGTCTGCCAGTGTTCTGTCTGTATGACACTATCTGGGCACAGTATGGGGGTCTGCCAGTGTTCTGTCTGTATGGCACTATCTGGGCACAGTATGATGGTCTGCCAGTGTTCTGTCTGTATGGCACTATCTGGGCACAGTATGGGGGTCTGCCAGTGTTCTGTCTGTATGGCACTATCTGGGCACAGTATGGGGGGTCTGCCAGTGTTCTGTCTGTATGACACTATCTGGGCACAGTATGGGGGTCTGCCAGTGTTCTGTCTGTATGGCACTATCTGGGCACAGTATGATGGTCTGCCAGTGTTCTGTCTGTATGGCACTATCTGGGCACAGTATGGGGGTCTGCCAGTGTTCTCTGTATGACACTATCTGGGCACAGTATGGAGGTCTGCCAGTGTTCTATCTGTATGACACTATCTGGGCACAGTATGGGGGTCTGCCAGTGTTCTCTGTATGACACTATCTGGGCACAGTATGGGGGTCTGCCAGTGTTCTGTCTGTATGACACTATCTGGGCACAGTATGGGGGTCTGCCAGTGTTCTCTGTATGACACTATCTGGGCACAGTATGGGGGTCTGCCAGTGTTCTGTCTGTATGACACTATCTGGGCACAGTATGGGGGTCTGCCAGTGTTCTGTCTGTATGACACTATCTGGGCACAGTATGGGGGTCTGCCAGTGTTCTGTCTGTATGACACTATCTGGGCACAGTATGGGGGTCTGCCAGTGTTCTGTCTGTATGACACTATCTGGGCACAGTATGGGGGTCTGCCAGTGTTCTGTCTGTATGACTATCTGGGCACAGTATGGGGGTCTGCCAATGTTCTCTGTATGACACTATCTGGGCACAGTATGGAGGTCTGCCAGTGTTCTGTCTGTATGGCACTATCTGGGCACAGTATGGGGGGTCTGCCAGTGTTCTGTCTGTATGACACTATCTGGGCACAGTATGGTGGTCTGCCAGTGTTCTCTGTATGACACTATCTGGGCACAGTATGGGGGTCTGCCAGTGTTCTGTCTGTAGGACACTATCTGGGCACAGTATGGGGGTCTGCCAGTGTTCTATCTGTATGGCACTATCTGGGCACAGTATGGGGGTCTGCCAGTGTTCTATCTGTATGGCACTATCTGGGCACAGTATGGGGGTCTGCCAGTGCTCTGTCTGTATGACACTATCTGGGCACAGTATGGGGGTCTGCCAGTGTTCTGTCTTCATGGCACTATCTGGGCACAGTATGGGGGTCTGCCAGTGTTCTGTCTGTATGGCACTATCTGGGCACAGTATGGGGGGTCTGCCAGTGTTCTGTCTGTATGACACTATCTGGGCACAGTATGGTGGTCTGCCAGTGTTCTGTCTGTATGACACTATCTGGGCACAGTATGGGGGTCTGCCAGTGTTCTGTCTGTATGACACTATCTGGGCACAGTATGGGGGTCTGCCAGTGTTCTGTCTGTATGACACTATCTGGGCACAGTATGGGGGTCTGCCAGTGTTCTGTCTGTATGACACTATCTGGGCACAGTATGGGGGTCTGCCAGTGTTCTGTCTGTATGACACTATCTGGGCACAGAATGGGGTCTGCCGGTGTTCTGTCTTCATGGCACTATCTGGGCACAGTATGGTGGTCTGCCAGTGTTCTGTCTGTATGACACTATCTGGGCACAGTATGGTGGTCTGCCAGTGTTCTGTCTGTATGACACTATCTGGGCACAGTATGGGGGTCTTCCAGTGTTCTATCTGTATGACACTATCTGGGCACAGTATGGGGGTCTGCCAGTGTTCTATCTGTATGACACTATCTGGGCACAGTATGGGGGTCTGCCAGTGTTCTGTCTGTAGGACACTATCTGGGCACAGTATGGGGGTCTGCCAGTGTTCTGTCTGTATGGCACTATCTGGGCACAGTATGGGGGGTCTGCCAGTGTTCTGTCTGTATGGCACTATCTGGGCACAGTATGGGGGTCTGCCAGTGTTCTGTATGACACTATCTGGGCACAGTATGGGGGTCTGCCAGTGTTCTGTCTGTATGACACTATCTGGGCACAGTATGGGGGTCTGCCAGTGTTCTGTCTGTATGACACTATCTGGGCACAGTATGGGGGTCTGCCAGTGTTCTGTCTGTATGACACTATCTGGGCACAGTATGGGGGTCTGCCAGTGTTCTGTCTGTATGACACTATCTGGGCACAGAATGGGGTCTGCCGGTGTTCTGTCTTCATGGCACTATCTGGGCACAGTATGGTGGTCTGCCAGTGTTCTGTCTGTATGACACTATCTGGGCACAGTATGGTGGTCTGCCAGTGTTCTGTCTGTATGACACTATCTGGGCACAGTATGGGGGTCTTCCAGTGTTCTATCTGTATGACACTATCTGGGCACAGTATGGGGGTCTGCCAGTGTTCTGTCTGTATGACACTATCTGGGCACAGTATGGGGGTCTGCCAGTGTTCTGTCTGTAGGACACTATCTGGGCACAGTATGGGGGTCTGCCAGTGTTCTGTCTGTATGGCACTATCTGGGCACAGTATGGGGGTCTGCCAGTGTTCTGTCTGTATGGCACTATCTGGGCACAGTATGGGGGGTCTGCCAGTGTTCTGTCTGTATGACACTATCTGGGCACAGTATGGGGGTCTGCCAGTGTTCTATCTGTATGGCACTATCTGGGCACAGTATGGGGGTCTGCCAGTGTTCTGTATGACACTATCTGGGCACAGTATGGGGGTCTGCCAGTGTTCTGTCTGTATGACACTATCTGGGCACAGTATGGGGGTCTGCCAGTGTTCTATCTGTATGGCACTATCTGGGCACAGTATGGGGGTCTGCCAGTGTTCTGTATGACACTATCTGGGCACAGTATGGGGGTCTGCCAGTGTTCTGTCTGTATGACACTATCTGGGCACAGTATGGGGGTCTGCCAGTGTTCTATCTGTATGACACTATCTGGGCACAGTATGGGGGGTCTGCCAGTGTTCTGTCTGTATGACACTATCTGGGCACAGTATGGTGGTCTGCCAGTGTTCTGTCTGTATGACACTATCTGGGCACAGTATGGGGGTCTGCCAGTGTTCTGTCTGTATGACACTATCTGGGCACAGTATGGTGGTCTGCCAGTGTTCTGTCTGTATGACACTATCTGGGCACAGTATGGGGGTCTGCCGGTGTTCTATCTGTATGACACTATCTGGGCACAGTATGGGGGTCTGCCAGTGTTCTGTATGACACTATCTGGGCACAGTATGGGGGTCTGCCAGTGTTCTGTCTGTATGGCACTATCTGGGCACAGTATGGGGGTCTGCCAGTGTTCTGTCTGTATGACACTATCTGGGCACAGTATGGTGGTCTGCCAGTGTTCTGTCTGTATGACACTATCTGGGCACAGTATGGGGGTCTGCCAGTGTTCTGTCTGTATGACACTATCTGGGCACAGTATGGGGGTCTGCCAGTGTTCTGTCTGTATGACACTATCTGGGCACAGTATGGGGGTCTGCCAGTGTTCTGTCTGTATGACACTATCTGGGCACAGTATGGGGGTCTGCCAGTGTTCTGTCTGTATGACACTATCTGGGCACAGAATGGGGTCTGCCGGTGTTCTGTCTTCATGGCACTATCTGGGCACAGTATGGTGGTCTGCCAGTGTTCTGTCTGTATGACACTATCTGGGCACAGTATGGTGGTCTGCCAGTGTTCTATCTGTATGACACTATCTGGGCACAGTATGGGGGTCTGCCAGTGTTCTATCTGTATGACACTATCTGGGCACAGTATGGGGGTCTGCCAGTGTTCTGTCTGTATGACACTATCTGGGCACAGTATGGGGGTCTGCCAGTGTTCTGTATGACACTATCTGGGCACAGTATGGGGGTCTGCCAGTGTTCTGTCTGTATGACACTATCTGGGCACAGTATGGGGGTCTGCCAGTGTTCTATCTGTATGGCACTATCTGGGCACAGTATGGGGGTCTGCCAGTGTTCTGTATGACACTATCTGGGCACAGTATGGGGGTCTGCCAGTGTTCTGTCTGTATGACACTATCTGGGCACAGTATGGGGGTCTGCCAGTGTTCTATCTGTATGACACTATCTGGGCACAGTATGGGGGGTCTGCCAGTGTTCTGTCTGTATGACACTATCTGGGCACAGTATGGGGGGTCTGCCAGTGTTCTGTCTGTATGACACTATCTGGGCACAGTATGGGGGGTCTGCCAGTGTTCTGTCTGTATGGCACTATCTGGGCACAGTATGGGGGTCTGCCAGTGTTCTGTCTGTATGGCACTATCTGGGCACAGTATGATGGTCTGCCAGTGTTCTGTCTGTATGGCACTATCTGGGCACAGTATGATGGTCTGCCAGTGTTCTGTCTGTATGGCACTATCTGGGCACAGTATGGGGGTCTGCCAGTGTTCTGTCTGTATGACACTATCTGGGCACAGTATGGGGGTCTGCCAGTGTTCTATCTGTATGACACTATCTGGGCACAGTATGGGGGGTCTGCCAGTGTTCTGTCTGTATGACACTATCTGGGCACAGTATGGGGGTCTGCCAGTGTTCTGTCTGTATGACACTATCTGGGCACAGTATGGGGGTCTGCCAGTGTTCTGTCTGTATGGCACTATCTGGGCACAGTATGATGGTCTGCCAGTGTTCTGTCTGTATGGCACTATCTGGGCACAGTATGGGGGTCTGCCAGTGTTCTGTCTGTATGGCACTATCTGGGCACAGTATGATGGTCTGCCAGTGTTCTGTCTGTATGGCACTATCTGGGCACAGTATGGGGGTCTGCCAGTGTTCTGTCTGTATGACACTATCTGGGCACAGTATGGGGGTCTGCCAGTGTTCTGTCTGTATGAAACTATCTGGGCACAGTATGGGGGTCTGCCAGTGTTCTGTCTGTATGACACTATTTGGGGACAGTATGGGGGTCTGCCAGTGTTCTGTCTGTATGACACTATCTGGGCACAGTATGGGGGTCTGCCGGTGTTCTATCTGTATGACACTATCTGGGCACAGTATGGGGGTCTGCCAGTGCTCTGTATGACACTATCTGGGCACAGTATGGAGGTCTGCCAGTGTTCTGTCTGTATGACACTATCTGGGCACAGTATGGGGGGTCTGCCAGTGTTCTGTCTGTATGACACTATCTGGGCACAGTATGGGGGTCTGCCAGTGTTCTGTCTGTATGGCACTATCTGGGCACAGTATGGGAGGTCTGCCAGTGTTCTGTCTGTATGGCACTATCTGGGCACAGTATGATGGTCTGCCAGTGTTCTGTCTGTATGGCACTATCTGGGCACAGTATGGGGGTCTGCCAGTGTTCTGTCTGTATGGCACTATCTGGGCACAGTATGGGGGGTCTGCCAGTGTTCTGTCTGTATGACACTATCTGGGCACAGTATGGGGGTCTGCCAGTGTTCTGTCTGTATGACACTATCTGGGCACAGTATGGGGGTCTGCCAGTGTTCTGTCTGTATGACACTATCTGGGCACAGTATGGGGGTCTGCCAGTGTTCTGTCTGTATGACACTATCTGGGCACAGTATGGGGGTCTGCCAGTGTTCTGTCTGTATGACTATCTGGGCACAGTATGGGGGTCTGCCAATGTTCTCTGTATGACACTATCTGGGCACAGTATGGAGGTCTGCCAGTGTTCTGTCTGTATGGCACTATCTGGGCACAGTATGGGGGGTCTGCCAGTGTTCTGTCTGTATGACACTATCTGGGCACCATATGCAGTATTTATGTACAGTCTGCAGGTAATGGGCACAGCATGGCGCTATCTGGGTGCTGTATTACTTTATATGCACTCTGTATGGCACTACATGTTCTGGATATTGTGGTGTTTATGTAAGTTTAGGGCACTATATGTATTTGTGTACTGTTTACGGTAAAATGTTTTATGACGTTATCTGGACATTATATGGCACTTTTTGGGTTATATGTGCAGTATTTATCAGTATAGCATTATTTATCTATGTCACTATTTCTCCATATAGCATTATTTATACAGGGTCTGTACGGTATTGCAGTATTATACAGTAGTTCTATAATATCTAGAAATCTGGGCAGGAATGGCTGACACTATACAGGTCGCCATATGTACACCTTGGCCCGCCCTAACACAGGCAGTAAATAATCTCATGTATAATATGCACCATGTGAACATGTAAGGTTTGCTCTCCTGGTATACCGTACTTATACCGTACTCCTGTGCACGGTCACTTCGCAGCCTGATAGTGACAATGGAGAGATGACCACTAGGGGGAGCAGTGCCCTTTAGAACCAGCCAGTCTGTCCAGATCAATGCAGACATGGCGGCTATTAACCCTTCCCCTCCTGTGAGTAGATGATGTGACGGTGTAATGGACGGAGTAGATGTCTGCAGTAATAGGAGACATCAGCGGTCATTTCTCCTGCGAGAGTCATTGTCCAGTCCAGATAGTCCCGTCCTTGATTACCTAATCTGTGACACCCCTGACCCTACTTAAGGAGATGCCGAGGTGTCAGACGTGGTGTAATTCAATATGATACAATGTCTGCCGCGCCGGCGATCTCTACGGGATATCAGTACGATAATTCCAAGGAATAAAGGGCGTGTTATAGGGATCACATTGGAGAAGGGGGGGGGGGGGGGCAGGTGTCTCCTGAGTGGCAGCGTTATGGCTTAGAGAGTCAGAATTATTCTAAATGGTGGAAGATTCTGCAACTTATTAATCTTTTGTATCTAAGTTCTGTCTACAGAAGGAAAACATGTCACAGCTGAGGCTGCGTTACAATGTATCTAGTCTAGACCCCTGCCAGATGAGCAGATCATGCAATCATTTGCCGCCAAACCCCCGTCTTTGGATGATAGACAATGGTATACGGCTCAGGCTGCAGTATAATGCTTATATGGTGCTGGCATACATTGCTTACATAATACCGCCATAAAATACTTAAATAATTCCTGTTAATACTGCTTAAAGAATACCTCCATAGAGTGCTGAAGTCATACTTACATATAGTGCTTAAACCCCCACCATCTAGTACTAAACATCCCCATTCAGTGCTTAATACTTAGCTTAAAAATACCACCATACAATGCTTTAAATAATACCTCCATAGAACGCAAAGTGACTGCGTATAGTGCTTAAATAATACCTCCATATAATATGTATATCATACTTCTATATAGTATTTAAATACCTGTAAATACTGCTTAAATACCTCCATATAGTACTTAAACAATACCGTCATGTGTTTCCTAAATACTACCACCATACAGTGGTTTAATACTACCACCATGCTGTGATTAAATAATTCCTGTATAGTATTTATTGAATACCTCCTATAGCGAGTAAATATCGCCATACAGTGATTACCTTCATTTAAGTAATACCCCCATATACTGGTGAAAGAGCGTATCCACTTTATAATATTGATGAATTGAGCAATATTAGATCTTTGAGGGTCTGTGGGCACCCACACAGATCAGCCGCTCTAGGGCAGCACAGCTCCTGGATGAAATGCTTGGAGCCGCGCTGCTCAATTGCCATAGTTTATATATAACCATAGGTCACTACTACTATACCGAAATCCACCAATAACAGCTGATCTGTAGGGTGCTGGGTGTCATTCTGGCAGATCTAATGTTGATGATCTATGCTAAAGATAGGCCATCCATATCAGATAGTGGATAACACCTTTAAATAATACCGCTATATAGTGCTTATATAATACTTCCATAATGTGCACACATCACCATATAGTGATCATATGTTACTGATGCTCCAATAATGCCAACATACAGTGTCCAGACAATGCCACCATGCTCTTCTCTAATACTACTAAATAGTGTGTAAATAATACTGCCATACCGCGCACTGACAATATTACCATACTCTGCTCAAATAAATGCCTCAGAGTCCTTAATATCAAGACACAGTGCACAACATCACCATACAAGGTAAAAAAGTACAAAGGTGAGGTCCAGGCCTTATGGATGGCGGTTTTGTCTTGTAGGGTGCACGTGCTGGAGATGAGCCCGTCCTCTAATCCAGTCCTGCTTACAATACCCTGAGATCAGATCATTCAGAATGAACATCCGAGTCCTCAGTTACAATGTATCACCTTGTCCTGCCAGCTCACCGGGGGTTAATCATAAAAGCAATGACACAGGGAATGTCGCTGCGGTCGTATTTTACAACTACAAACTGTGCAGTGTCATTTCTGAGAAGATATTGATTTTCATATTCTGGATTCTGTTCTGGGTTTTTCAGAGCCTCAAATTATACATCATCCTCGATACAGGGCCGGGAGTAACAGGAAACGGAACCTGTATTATCTATCTATTATCTATATACATGTTCCCTGTGATCAGCCATATCAAGCTGTATACTAGTGCAAAGTGCGGAGGTCACAGGGTTATAATCTGGAAGAGAGGGGCAGTATTATAGTAGTTATATTCTTGTACATAGCTGGTAGTATTATAGTAGTTATATTCTTGTACATAGGAGCAGTATTATAGTAGTTATATTCTTGTACATAGGAGCAGTATTATAGTAGTTATATTCTTGTACATAGGAGGTAGTATTATAGTAGTTATATTCTTGTACATAGGAGCAGTATTATAGTAGTTATATTCTTGTACATAGGAGTAGTATTATAGTAGTTATATTCTTGTACATAGGAGCAGTATTATAGTAGTTATATTCTTGTACATAGGAGCAGTATTATAGTAGTTATATTCCTGTACATAGGAGCAGTATTATAGTAGTTATATTCTTGTGCATAGGAGTAGTATTATAGTAGTTATATTCTTGTACATAGGAGCAGTATTATAGTAGTTATATTCTTGTACATAGGAGGTAGTATTATAGTAGTTATATTCTTGTACATAGGAGCAGTATTATAGTAGTTATATTCTTGTACATAGGAGCAGTATTATAGGAGTTATATTCTTGTACATAGGAGTAGTATTATAGTAGTTATATTCTTGTACATAGGAGCAGTATTATAGTAGTTATATTCTTGTACATAGGAGTAGTATTATAGTAGTTATATTCTTGTACATAGGAGCAGTATTATAGTAGTTATATTCTTGTACATAGGAGTAGTATTATAGTAGTTATATTCTTGTAAATAGGAGCAGTATTATAGTAGTTATATTCTTGTACATAGGAGTAGTATTATAGTAGTTATATTCTTGTACATAGGAGCAGTATTATAGTAGTTATATTCTTGTACATAGGAGCAGTATTATAGTAGTTATATTCTTGTACATAGGAGCAGTATTATAGTAGTTATATTCTTGTACATAGGGGGCAGTATTATAGTAGTTATATTCTTGTACATAGGAGTAGTATTATAGTAGTTATATTCTTGTACATAGTAGTATTATAGTAGTTATATTCTTGTACATAGTAGTATTATAGTAGTTATATTCTTGTACATAGGAGCAGTATTATAGTAGTTATATTCTTGTACATAGGAGCAGTATTATAGTAGTTATATTCTTGTACATAGGAGTAGTATTATAGTAGTTATATTCTTGTACATAGGAGCAGTATTATAGTAGTTATATTCTTGCACATAGGAGTAGTATTATAGTAGTTATATTCTTGTACATAGGAGCAGTATTATAGTAGTTATATTCTTGTACATAGGAGCAGTATTATAGTAGTTATATTCTTGTACATAGGAGTAGTATTATAGTAGTTATATTCTTGTACATAGGAGTAGTATTATAGTAGTTATATTCTTGTACATAGGAGTAGTATTATAGTAGTTATAGTCTTATACATAGGAGTAGTATTATAGTAGTTATATTCTTGTACATAGTAGTATTATAGTAGTTATATTCTTGTACATAGGAGTAGTATTATAGTAGTTATATTCTTGTACATAGGAGTAGTATTATAGTAGTTATATTCTTGTACATAGGAGTAGTATTATAGTAGTTATATTCTTGTACATAGTAGTATTATAGTAGTTATATTCTTGTACATAGGAGTGGTATTATAGTAGTTATATTCTTATACATAGGAGCAGTATTATAGTAGTTATATTCTTGTACATAGGAGCAGTATTATAGTAGTTATATTCTTGTACATAGGAGTAGTATTATAGTAGTTATATTCTTGTACATAGGAGTAGTATTATAGTAGTTATATTCTTGTACATAGGAGGTAGTATTATAGTAGTTATATTCTTGTACATAGGAGTAGTATTATAGTAGTTATATTCTTGTACATAGGAGGTAGTATTATAGTAGTTATATTCTTGTACATAGGAGCAGTATTATAGTAGTTATATTCTTGTACATAGGTGTAGTATTATAGTAGATATATTCTTGTACATAGGAGCAGTATTATAGTAGTTATATTCTTGTACATAATGTATAATAGCAGTAACTTACATAGGGGCAGTGATATAGTTTCATTGTCCTATATCTATCACTACAGTAGTGTATATAGAGGTTTGGGATGAGTATGAATACAGCAGAGTGAATCTCTAAATCCAGTTTGTGTATAAACAGATCGGAGGCGACGCTGGCGTGATTTCCATGATGATGGCGGTTTCGGACGGTGCTTTCAATTTAAAATCTAAATGCTCGGTTGGCGGTTTGCGTGGCTCTTTTTAATGGCCTAACACTTGGTTTGCTCATAAACACAGTTGTATTTGCGCTCGGAGTGCACAGGTCACTTCACACGTTTATATTAAGAGATTTATGAACTTGCAAAATGTCACAGACGCGATTATAAGCGGAGAACTATTGTGTCATCAGTAAAGAACGGCCACAAATGGTAATTGTAAGCGAGCGCTGTGACTAATTAGACTCATAATATAGTAATCTCAGGAGGGCGCGCTCAGTCTGCTGCACTTAAGACGGCGGCAAGTAATATCTAAGAATAAATAACCAGAATATTTTTCTACAGACATGGTCAGGAATCAGAGTTGTGCCATGCTCCATGTTTACTGGGCAGTGCCATGACTGTGCCGGGTACTCGCTTATGGCTGGGTTTCCTCTTATTCACATCCATGTCTGGGAGCCAATAATACATTGCTAATGTAAGGGGCCATATTGTTAGATTGTAACACCCTTGTATTATGTTCCATCCACTGTCATCTGGATAATTCAGGGCTTTAGCACCCTGGAGCATCTTATCGCCTCTCCAATTGGGGATCAAAGGGCATTAGACGCCCCAAGGGACATGGAGGTGGAAGCTTGTGTGGCCACTAGAGCACATACAATAGGCTAGCATTCTCACTTGCTGGCTTTCCTATATACACTTTGACAGAATAAGCAGAGTCATCTCGTTTACATTACATGGTGGATGAGTTAATGACATTCATATGTCATATCTATAGTATCTCTGTGTTAGGACACATAGGTAGTGGTTGTCCTGTTGGGATAACCTCCTTTACTCCAATTTCATGCAAGTGTCATAAAGCACATACTATGCTGTTAAGTCTATATAGACCATATTAGATGGAAGCATGAGCTACTAATCTAACACAAGTCACACGCTCTGATCCAATGGGGCTCAGTAAAGGCCACTAAAGCTGACACAATGTGTTGATTTTGCCTTTTATTCATCAGCTTTGCTGTACAGACTGGTGCAGAATAAAGTCAACTCATTATCATTACAAGGCAGTAACTAGGGGTATCTATGTCACATCTGTAGCATCCCAATGTTATCATAGTGTATATGGACAGTGACTACTGATGGGGCCACCCCCTTTAACCCCTTAAGGAAACAGCCCCATTTTTCTAAACTGACAACTGTTACTTTGTGGCCATATCATTGCAATGACTTAACTTACCCCAGAGATTTTGAGATTGTTTTTTGATGATACATTGTGGTTTAAGTTGGTGGTAAACATTGATCAATACTTTTTGCATTCATTTATAAAAACAAAGTGTGAAAATTTTCTAAATTTACATAAAATTTTCTAATGTGGCTGACCCTGCTATTAGATAATCCCACCACCCAAATTAATTGATACATATTATCTAACCTGTCTCATTTATATTATCATTTAATCATTTTTTATATATTTGTGGATATTACAAGGTTTACAAGACTAACAACGATTAACTCAACAAGTGACCCAATTTTGGATCCTTACTCCTCACGGAATTTAAGGAGTATCAGGGAGTATTTTGACCCCGGAAATGGTTTCCAAAAAGAAATGTGCAGTCTGATACAAAATAAGTTTCAATATTTCAGATATCTGTAGTGCCCGATGTCACGCCCCGGTAAAAGGTCGGCTTCATTACTTATACTGAGTTTCCTGATTTTGGAAATGCCCTTCATGTAGGTCTAGTCTAATGCCAGGAAATATGACACGCAGCAAAAGCTGGTGGTTCCCAAAATGGGGCACACGTCAGGGGAATCCACTTTACTGGCATTTCATGGCTGTGCAGAAGTGTCATGGCGTCCATAAACCAAACTGTCTAAATCTGTGCTCCAAAAACTGCATTGTGCCCCCTCCCTTCTGTGCCCAGAGATCAGTTTATACCCACATATGATATTACGTCTGTTATTCTGGGTACACCAGTGTTATACATTATACTACAGAAGTATTGGCGCGTCTAACAGCCATCATCCCAGGCAGTCTGCATAGTCATAGCCAGAGGCAGGATCAAGACAGCAAGTGACACTCCAAGACACAAGGCCACGGAACAGGCCAAACAGGCATCATGTCCTCCTCCAGAGATGGAACGGGGGCGTTGTGCTTAAAGCAACCCCTTACAGTATATGCTATGGTAATATACTGTATAGCTGAGACATGACACACATTTTCATGACCTACTATTGTCATGAGACAGGAAGGGGTTAACGACCACTTATTGCCATAAAGCGCGCACACCATGAAAAGTATATACAGACAATACAAGATGGAAGTATACGCCACCAATCTAATCTCACATAGCTCTTGCTGTCTGATCTGACAGACACAATAAGCCGATATTCTCATGTCAGCTTTACTGTATAGACTGGGAAGGAACAGTCATCTCATTATTAAAGAGCAATGAGTTAATGACATTAGTCGCGTCCCTATAAGCTATATGTTCTTATAGGACTTATGGATAGCGGCTTTCCTGATATTATAACCTCCTTTAACTCCCATCTGTTGCAGATGCCATAAAGCACTCACAATGCTGCAAAGTCTATACAGACCATACAAGATGCAAGCAAGTGTCTATTCTTCTACAGATGCAAGCATACAAGATATTTCTTGTATATGTATCAAGCTGCTGAATTTTTGAACTATGTATAAATACACCTATTCCTATATTGTTGCGGTATCATATAATGTATGCAGTCTATGTTCTGTAGAGGATATAACATGACTGCTGGAGATATTACTGCTGCTTGTATAGGGGCTCGACCAACAGTAATAAACCTGCTGGAAGTGTCAGAGGCGTGTAAGGAAGGAGATCAGCTCTAAGGGATCCACAGGAGTCTCCACTAACTGCAGGAGCTAAAGAGCAACTCTGACCACAAATACTAAGAAATTAACAAGTAGTGGAAAGTGAACATCAGCAGAAATAGATTCATTATGTAGTGTCAGAATAAAAAGCACCGTATATAGAAATCAGAGAGGAAGAGCTTAATATAAAGATTCTCTGATCGATTTAAAAAAGAAACCTATCAAGACACAACACAAGTGTATCAGTAACCACCCACACACAATATATTATACCGTAATAGTCACTCCAAATCTACTAATTATATTCTTGTATATAGGAGCAGTATTATAGTAGTTATATTCTTGTACATAGGAGTAGTATTATAGTGGTTATATTGTTGTACATAGGAGTAGTATTATAGTAGTTATATTCTTGTACATAGGAGCAGTATTATAGTAGTTATATTCTTGTATATAGGAGCAGTATTATAGTAGTTATATTCTTGTACATAGGAGTAGTATTATAGTAGTTATATTCTTGTACATAGGAGGTAGTATTATAGTAGTTATATTAATGTACATAGGAGGTAGTATTATAGTAGTTATATTCTTGTATATAGGAGCAGTATTATAGTAGTTATATTCTTGTACATAGGAGTAGTATTATAGTAGTTATATTCTTGTACATAGGAAGTAGTATTATAGTAGTTGTATTCTTGTACATAGGAGGTAGTATTATAGTAGTTATATTCTTGTACATATGAGTAGTATTATAGTAGTTATATTCTTGTACATAGGAGCAGTATTATAGTAGTTATATTCTTGTACATAGGAGGTAGTATTATAGTAGTTATATTCTTGTATATAGGAGCAGTATTATAGTAGTTATATTCTTGTACATAGGAGTAGTATTATAGTAGTTATATTCTTGTACATAGGAGTAGTATTATAGTAGTTATATTCTTGTACATAGGAGGTAGTATTATAGTAGTTATATTAATGTACATAGGAGGTAGTATTATAGTAGTTATATTCTTGTATATAGGAGCAGTATTATAGTAGTTATATTCTTGTACATAGGAGTAGTATTATAGTAGTTATATTCTTGTACATAGGAAGTAGTATTATAGTAGTTATATTCTTGTACATAGGAGTAGTATTATAGTAGTTATATTCTTGTACATAGGAGGTAGTATTATAGTAGTTATATTCTTGTACATATGAGTAGTATTATAGTAGTTATATTCTTGTACATAGGAGCAGTATTATAGTAGTTATATTCTTGTACATAGGAGGTAGTATTATAGTAGTTATATTCTTGTATATAGGAGCAGTATTATAGTAGTTATATTCTTGTACATAGGAGTAGTATTATAGTAGTTATATTCTTGTATATAGGAGCAGTATTATAGTAGTTATATTCTTGTACATAGGAGTAGTATTATAGTAGTTATATTCTTGTACATAGGAGTAGTATTATAGTAGTTATATTCTTGTATATAGGAGCAGTATTATAGTAGTTATATTCTTGTACATAGTAGTATTATAGTAGTTATATTCTTATACATAGGAGGTAGTATTATAGTAGTTATATTCTTGTACATATTAGTATAGTAGTTATATTCTTGTACATAGGAGCAGTATTATAGTAGTTATATTCTTGTACATAGGAGGTAGTATTATAGTAGTTATATTCTTGTACATAGGGGGCAGTATTATAGTAGTTATATTCTTGTACATAGGAGGTAGTATTATAGTAGTTATATTCCTGTACATAGGAGTAGTATTATAGTAGTTATATTCTTGTACATAGGAGGTAGTATTATAGTAGTTATATTCTTGTATATAGGTGCACTATTATAGTAGTTATATTCTTGTACATATGAGTAGTATTATAGTAGTTATATTCTTGTACATAGGAGTAGTATTATAGTAGTTATATTCTTGTACATAGGAGGTAGTATTATAGTAGTTATATTAATGTACATAGGAGTAGTATTATAGTAGTTATATTCTTGTACATTGGAGGTAGTATTATAGTAGTTATATTCTTGTACATATGAGTAGTATTATAGTAGTTATATTCTTGTATATAGGAGCAGTATTATAGTAGTTATATTCTTGTACATAGTAGTATTATAGTAGTTATATTCTTATACATAGGAGGTAGTATTATAGTAGTTATATTCTTGTACATAGGAGCAGTATTATAGTAGTTATATTCTTGTACATAGAAGTAGTATTATAGTAGTTATATTCTTGTACATAGGAGGTAGTATTATAGTAGTTATATTCTTGTACATAGGAGGTAGTATTATAGTAGTTATATTCTTGTATATAGGAGCAGTATTATAGTAGTTATATTCTTGTACATATGAGTAGTATAGTAGTTATATTCTTGTACATAGGAAGTAGTATTTGTCACGGAGCAAAGGTATACGTCTTCCTCCGGATGGTCTTTTGAATCAACAGGGACACAAGAGGTCGGGAGACAACAGCAATTTATTGTAATCCACAAAGTTAGTAGCCGGCGGCGGTCACATCAACCGTAATAACAATAAGTCCACAGAAGTCACAATCCAATGATAACTTTGGTTCCTTGGTCCTGTAACTAAATTCTGGCTCTCTGCAGAGCTGTGCACAGGCCGGCTAACACATACTAACTGCAAGCTACAACTATATACTAAAACTGTTACACCTATATCTGTGGGTGGGAAGGGCTGAGTCACAGATCCTTCCCCCCTCACCTATGCCAAGGAGAGCAGACTCCCTGTCTACTATGGACAATGCACCATCCAACATCTTCTTGGAGACACTGATCAGATTATCTCCACCCATTGTCCTCACTGGTCCTCACTAGTTAGAGGTATTTGCATACAATGTGCTAACACACTAGACCCTAATCAGCCAATTACACACTGATGTTTACAACAGGTTAGAGAATACATTCCACATGAAATATATATTACACATTGCCTATAGTATAGACTCTAACCATCCCGTGACAACCCCTCCCCCTCTCAAAACATGTGCATGACACAATTGGCCTACACAGGTAAATTGGGGAATGCACATCAGTCTCTATAGCTCATATGTCCTCCTGCCGGGATAACCCATCTGTGTTCTGGTGTTGGTTCCCTCGGCGGTACTGAATGGTAAAGTTGTAGGGTTGAAGGGCTGGCATCTGTCAGAAAATCCGGTGGATCCATGTTGGCTTCTCCCTGAGCTTGGCTTCGGGTCACTGCTCCCACAAAGTGGCACTGTAGATTTCCAACATCGTTGCCTAACAGAACATCGGCCGGCAGCCCGCTCATCACACCAATTGTGCATCGTTTTGGTCCATAACCATAGTCGAGTTCCACGGTAGCTTTAGGAATACGTCTTTGAGTACCCCCTGCCAACTTGATAGAAATGCCAGGACCCTCCTCTAGGGCCTCGGGTCGCACAACTCGGGGGTCCGCTACCGTTAGGAAAGCTCCCGAGTCCCGGAATCCAACAACTGTTCGGCCATCCAGTAGGACCTCCTGCAAGTGCTTCCTCTGAAGGTTTGCGGGATGTGTGGCGGAAGGCTGAATCCCATAGACCCCTGGAGGTGGAACAGATGGGTCATTCATGGAGTCATCTGGAAATGGGGCCAAACTTTCTGTCCTAGGAGTGGTTCCCAGGTAGTGAATAGGCCGGGATGCCACGGTGGCCCGTGCCCCCATGTTAACAGGGCAACTAGCTTGCAAATGTCCAGGCCGCCCGCACCCAAAACATCTGCGCTCTAGCATTCTTCCAGTAGGTCGTTGTCTAGGGACAGGGTTGTTCATAGCTGGAGGCCGATGGGCTGGGACAGGGGTAGAGGGGGAATTGTAATCCTGAGGCCGGGCACGAAAGGTGGTTGGCTGGCTGAAGGGTGTCTGGCGGACTGTGGTAGTTTTCCGCTCCTCTGCAAACAACCTCTTCCACTGCGGCTTGATGGTCAGGCCCTCATCTGCAAGAGAAGCAGCTTGCTCAACTGTGGCTGGGTTCCGTTCCAGCACCCACTCACGGATCTCAGCGGGGCACTGGGAAAAGAACTGTTCCTTAAGTATGACGTGGAGGATCTTATCGACTGTGACAGCCTCCTCTCCTTCTAGCCAGCGCTTGCATGCTTGCTTCAACTTGTGGGCGAACATGTGGAAGGAGCTTCCCCCATTGTAAGACAAAGAGCGGAACTGAACTCGGTAGGTCTCTGGAGTGACTGCATAATACTTCTGCACCGCTCTTTTAATGGCCTCATAGTCCCGCTGATCACTAGGGTCCATGGCTCTGAGAGCTTCCGCAGCCCCATCTCGTAGGTGCCCCACCAGATACTGGACCCAATCCTTCTCTGGGACTTCCATCAGGCGGCACTGGTGTTCGAAGTCCTGAAAATATCCATCAACATCCCCAGCCGCTTCATCAAAGGTCTTGAAGTGTTTATGGGAGACATATGGTGGTTCTCTCACTGTTGGGCTGGGGGTCGACGTTTGATTATAATTCCTCATAGTTATCTCAGCCATTCGCATTTCATGCGCCATTCTTTCCTTTTCATGCGCCATTCTCTGTTCCTCCTTCTCCGTTTCCTGAGCCCTCTGTAATGCTCTACTCCTTTGCTCTGCAGTTGCTTCTAGCCCCAGCACTGCCAATTCCTCCTCATACAAAACAACCCATCTGCTCTTTTGGGTCTGTACCTGCCACTCCCGTATCTCTCCAGTCTCCTGGGGGCAGCCCTCCTCATGGTCGCTTTGCAGGGTCATCTCCTCCAGTGCCTCGATCAGTTGCTCTTTCGTTCTTCCCTGGTAACTCAGGTTTTGTTCCCAGGCCCTTACTTGTAGACTTGCCATAGTCCAGTTCCTGTATTCTGAGGTTGTGGCTCCATTAATCGCTGGGCTGCTGTAGTCCATCTCGCTGTCCGCTGTTGATCCCACCACTGCCAACCAGTTGTCACGGAGCAAAGGTATACGTCTTCCTCCGGATGGTCTTTTGAATCAACAGGGACACAAGAGGTCGGGAGACAACAGCAATTTATTGTAATCCACAAAGTTAGTAGCCGGCGGCGGTCACATCAACCGTAATAACAATAAGTCCACAGAAGTCACAATCCAATGATAACTTTGGTTCCTTGGTCCTGTAACTAAATTCTGGCTCTCTGCAGAGCTGTGCACAGGCCGGCTAACACATACTAACTGCTAGCTATAACTATATACTAAAACTGTTACACCTATATCTGTGGGTGGGAAGGGCTGAGTCACAGATCCTTCCTCCCTCACCTATACCAAGGAGAGCAGACTCCCTGTCTACTATGGACAATGCACCATCCAACATCTTCTTGGAGACACTGATCAGATTATCTCCACCCATTGTCCTCACTGGTCCTCACTAGTTAGAGGTATTTGCATACAATGTGCTAACACACTAGACCCTAATCAGCCAACTACACACTGATGTTTACAACAGGTTAGAGAATACATTCCACATGAAATATATATTACACATTGCCTATAGTATAGACTCTAACCATCCCGTGACAGTATTATAGTAGTTATATTCTTGTACATAGGAGTAGTATTATAGTAGTTATATTCTTGTACATAGGAGTAGTATTATAGTAGTTATATTCTTATACATAGGAGGTAGTATTATAGTAGTTATATTAATGTACATAGGAGGTAGTATTATAGTAGTTATATTCTTGTATATAGGAGCAGTATTATAGTAGTTATATTCTTGTACATAGGAGTAGTATTATAGTAGTTATATTCTTGAACAAAGGAGTAGTATTATAGTAGTTAAATTCTTGTACATAGGAGGTAGTATTATAGTAGTTATATTCTTGTACATAGGAGTAGTATTATAGTAGTTAAATTCTTGTACATATTAGTATTATAGTAGTTATATTCTTGTACATAGGAGGTAGTATTATAGTAGTTATATTCTTGTACATAGGAGTAGTATTATAGTAGTTATATTCTTGTACATAGGAAGTAGTATTATAGTAGTTATATTCTTGTACATAGGAGTAGTATTATAGTAGTTATATTCTTGTACATAGTAGGTAGTATTATAGTAGTTATATTCTTGTACATAGGAGGTAGTATTATAGTAGTTATATTAATGTACATAGGAGGTAGTATTATAGTAGTTATATTCTTGTATATAGGAGCAGTATTATAGTAGTTATATTCTTGTACATAGGAGTAGTATTATAGTAGTTATATTCTTGTACATAGGAGGTAGTATTATAGTAGTTATATTCTTGTACATAGGAGGTAGTATTATAGTAGTTATATTCTTGTACATAGGAGTAGTATTATAGTAGTTATATTCTTGTACATAGGAGGTAGTATTATAGTAGTTATATTAATGTACATAGGAGGTAGTATTATAGTAGTTATATTCTTGTACATAGGAGTAGTATTATAGTAGTTTTATTCTTGTACATAGGAGGTAGTATTATAGTTGTTATATTCTTGTACATAGGAGGTATTATAGTAGTTATATTAATGTACATAGGAGGTAGTATTATAGAAGTTATATTAATGTACATAGGAGGTAGTATTATAATAGTTATATTCTTGTATATAGGAGCAGTATTATAGTAGTTATATTCTTGTACATAGGAGTAGTATTATAGTAGTTATATTGTATATAGGAGCAGTATTATAGTAGTTATATTCTTGTACATAGGAGGTAGTATTATAGTAGTTATATTCTTGTACATATGAGTAGTATTATAGTAGTTATATTGTATATAGGAGCAGTATTATAGTAGTTATATTCTTGTACATAGGAGGTAGTATTATAGTAGTTATATTAATGTACATAGGAAGTAGTATTATAGTAGTTATAGTCTTGTACATAGGAGTAGTATTATAGTAGTTATATTCTTGTACATAGGAAGTAGTATTATAGTAGTTATATTCATGTACATAGGAGTAGTATTATAGTAGTTATATTCTTGTACATAGTAGTATTATAGTAGTTATATTCTTGTATATAGGAGCAGTATTATAGTAGTTATATTCTTGTACATAGTAGTATTATAGTAGTTATATTCTTGTACATAGGAGTAGTATTATAGTAGTTATATTCTTGTATATAGGAGCAGTATTACAGTAGTTATATTCTTGTACATAGGAGTAGTATTATAGTAGTTATATTCTTGTATATAGGAGCAGTATTATAGTAGTTATATTCTTGTACATAGGAGTAGTATTATAGTAGTTATATTCTTGTACATAGGAGGTAGTATTATAGTAGTTATATTCTTGTACATAGGAGTAGTATTATAGTAGTTATATTCTTGTACATAGGAGGTAGTATTATAGTAGTTATATTAATGTACATAGGAGGTAGTATTATAGTAGTTATATTCTTGTACATAGGAGGTAGTATTATAGTAGTTATATTCTTGTACATAGGAGTAGTATTATAGTAGTTATATTAATGTACATAGGAGGTAGTATTATAGTAGTTATATTCTTGTACATAGGAGTAGTATTATAGTAGTTATATTCTTGTACATAGGAGGTAGTATTATAGTAGTTATATTAATGTACATAGGAGGTAGTATTATAGTAGTTATATTAATGTACATAGGAGGTAGTATTATAATAGTTATATTCTTGTATATAGGAGCAGTATTATAGTAGTTATATTCTTGTACATAGGAGTAGTATTATAGTAGTTATATTCTTGTACATAGGAGATAGTATTATAGTAGTTATATTCTTGTACATAGGAGCAGTATTATAGTAGTTATATTCTTGTACATAGGAGGTAGTATTATAGTAGTTATATTCTTGTACATAGGAGGTAGTATTATAGTAGTTATATTCCTGTACATAGGAGTAGTACAGTAGTTATATTCTTGTACATAGGAGGTAGTATTATAGTAGTTATATTAATGTACATAGGAAGTAGTATTATAGTAGTTATAGTCTTGTACATAGGAGTAGTATTATAGTAGTTATATTCTTGTACATAGGAAGTAGTATTATAGTAGTTATATTCATGTACATAGGAGTAGTATTATAGTAGTTATATTCTTGTACATAGTAGTATTATAGTAGTTATATTCTTGTACATAGGAGTAGTATTATAGTAGTTATATTCTTGTATATAGGAGCAGTATTACAGTAGTTATATTCTTGTACATAGGAGTAGTATTATAGTAGTTATATTCTTGTATATAGGAGCAGTATTATAGTAGTTATATTCTTGTACATAGGAGGTAGTATTATAGTAATATTCTTGTACATAGGAGTAGTATTATAGTAGTTATATTCTTGTACATAGTAGTATTATAGTAGTTATATTCTTGTATATAGGAGCAGTATTATAGTAGTTATATTCTTGTACATAGGAGGTAGTATTATAGTAATATTCATGTACATAGGAGTAGTATTATAGTAGTTATATTCTTGTACATAGTAGTATTATAGTAGTTATATTCTTGTATATAGGAGCAGTATTATAGTAGTTATATTCTTGTACATAGGAGGTAGTATTATAGTAATATTCATGTACATAGGAGTAGTATTATAGTAGTTATATTCTTGTACATAGTAGTATTATAGTAGTTATATTCTTGTACATAGGAGTAGTATTATAGTAGTTATATTAATGTACATAGGAGGTAGTATTATAGTAGTTAT
Source organism: Leptodactylus fuscus (assembly GCF_031893055.1). NCBI lineage: Eukaryota > Metazoa > Chordata > Amphibia > Anura > Leptodactylidae > Leptodactylus > Leptodactylus fuscus. The sequence continues at coordinate 4,978,680 of NC_134274.1, read as the reverse complement.
ATTCTTGTATATAGGAGCAGTATTATAGTAGTTATATTCTTGTATATAGGAGCAGTATTATAGTAGTTATATTCTTGTACATAGGAGTAGTATTATAGTAGTTATATTCTTGTACATAGGAGTAGTATTATAGTAGTTATATTGTATATAGGAGCAGTATTATAGTAGTTATATTCTTGTACATAGGAGTAGTATTATAGTAGTTATATTCTTGTACATAAGAGGTAGTATTATAGTAGTTATGTTCTTGTACATAGGAGGTAGTATTATAGTAGTTATATTCTTGTACATATGAGTAGTATAGTAGTTATATTCTTGTACATAGGAGTAGTATTATAGTAGTTATGTTCTTGTATATAGGAGCAGTATTATAGTAGTTATATTCTTGTACATAGGAGTAGTATTATAGTAGTTATATTCTTGTACATAAGAGGTAGTATTATAGTAGTTATGTTCTTGTACATAGGAGGTAGTATTATAGTAGTTATATTCTTGTACATAGGAGTAGTATTATAGTAGTTATATTCTTGTACATAGGAGTAGTATTATAGTAGTTATATTCTTGTATATAGGAGCAGTATTATAGTAGTTATATTCTTGTACATAGGAGTAGTATTATAGTAGTTATATTGTATATAGGAGCAGTATTATAGTAGTTATATTCTTGTACATAGGAGGTAGTATTATAGTAGTTATATTCTTGTACATAGGAAGTAGTATTATAGTAGTTATATTCTTGTACATAGTAGTATTATAGTAGTTATATTCTTATACATAGGAGGTAGTATTATAGTAGTTATATTCTTGTATATAGGAGCAGTATTATAGTAATATTCTTTTACATAGGAGTAGTATTATAGTAGTTATATTCTTGTACATAGGAGCAGTATTATAGTAGTTATATTCTTGTACATAGGAGTAGTATTATAGTAGTTATATTCTTGTACATAGGAAGTAGTATTATAGTAGTTATATTCTTGTATATAGGAGCAGTATTATAGTAATATTCTTTTACATAGGAGTAGTATTATAGTAGTTATATTCTTGTACATAGGAGGTAGTATTATAGTAGTTATATTCTTGTACATAGGAGGTAGTATTATAGTAGTTATATTCTTGCACATAGGAAGTAGTATTATAGTAGTTATATTCTTGTACATAGTAGTATTATAGTAGTTATATTCTTGTACATAGGAGTAGTATTATAGTAGTTATATTCTTGTACATAGGAGTAGTATTATAGTAGTTATATTCTTGTACATAGGAGGTAGTATTATAGTAGTTATATTCTTGTACATAGGAGTAGTATTATAGTAGTTATATTCTTGTACATAGGAGTAGTATTATAGTAGTTATGTTCTTGTATATAGGAGCAGTATTATAGTAGTTATATTCTTGTACATAGGAGTAGTATTATAGTAGTTATATTCTTGTACATAAGAGGTAGTATTATAGTAGTTATGTTCTTGTACATAGGAGGTAGTATTATAGTAGTTATATTCTTGTACATAGGTAGTATTATAGTAGTTATATTAATGTACATAGGAGGTAGTATTATAGTAGTTATATTGTATATAGGAGCAGTATTATAGTAGTTATATTCTTGTACATAGGAGCAGTATTATAGTAGTTATATTCTTGTACATAGGAGGTAGTATTATAGTAGTTATATTCTTGTACATAGGAGCAGTATTATAGTAGTTATATTCTTATACATAGGAGCAGTATTATAGTAGTTATATTCTTGTACATAGTAGTATTATAGTAGTTATATTCTTATACATAGGAGGTAGTATTATAGTAGTTATATTCTTGTACATAGGAGTAGTATTATAGTAGTTATGTTCTTGTACATAGGAGTAGTATTATAGTAGTTATATTCTTGTACATAGGAGTAGTATTATAGTAGTTATATTCTTGTACATAAGAGGTAGTATTATAGTAGTTATGTTCTTGTACATAGGAGGTAGTATTATAGTAGTTATATTCTTGTACATAGGAGTAGTATTATAGTAGTTATATTCTTGTACATAGGAGTAGTATTATAGTAGTTATATTCTTGTATATAGGAGCAGTATTATAGTAGTTATATTCTTGTACATAGGAGTAGTATTATAGTAGTTATATTGTATATAGGAGCAGTATTATAGTAGTTATATTCTTGTACATAGGAGGTAGTATTATAGTAGTTATATTCTTGTACATAGGAAGTAGTATTATAGTAGTTATATTCTTGTACATAGTAGTATTATAGTAGTTATATTCTTATACATAGGAGGTAGTATTATAGTAGTTATATTCTTGTATATAGGAGCAGTATTATAGTAATATTCTTTTACATAGGAGTAGTATTATAGTAGTTATATTCTTGTACATAGGAGCAGTATTATAGTAGTTATATTCTTGTACATAGGAGTAGTATTATAGTAGTTATATTCTTGTACATAGGAAGTAGTATTATAGTAGTTATATTCTTGTATATAGGAGCAGTATTATAGTAATATTCTTTTACATAGGAGTAGTATTATAGTAGTTATATTCTTGTACATAGGAGGTAGTATTATAGTAGTTATATTCTTGTACATAGGAGGTAGTATTATAGTAGTTATATTCTTGTACATAGGAAGTAGTATTATAGTAGTTATATTCTTGTACATAGTAGTATTATAGTAGTTATATTCTTGTACATAGGAGTAGTATTATAGTAGTTATATTCTTGTACATAGGAGTAGTATTATAGTAGTTATATTCTTGTACATAGGAGGTAGTATTATAGTAGTTATATTCTTGTACATAGGAGTAGTATTATAGTAGTTATATTCTTGTACATAGGAGTAGTATTATAGTAGTTATGTTCTTGTATATAGGAGCAGTATTATAGTAGTTATATTCTTGTACATAGGAGTAGTATTATAGTAGTTATATTCTTGTACATAAGAGGTAGTATTATAGTAGTTATGTTCTTGTACATAGGAGGTAGTATTATAGTAGTTATATTCTTGTACATAGGTAGTATTATAGTAGTTATATTAATGTACATAGGAGGTAGTATTATAGTAGTTATATTGTATATAGGAGCAGTATTATAGTAGTTATATTCTTGTACATAGGAGCAGTATTATAGTAGTTATATTCTTGTACATAGGAGGTAGTATTATAGTAGTTATATTCTTGTACATAGGAGCAGTATTATAGTAGTTATATTCTTATACATAGGAGCAGTATTATAGTAGTTATATTCTTGTACATAGTAGTATTATAGTAGTTATATTCTTATACATAGGAGGTAGTATTATAGTAGTTATATTCTTGTACATAGGAGTAGTATTATAGTAGTTATATTCTTGTACATAGGAGGTAGTATTATAGTAGTTATATTCTTGTACATAGGAGTAGTATTATAGTAGTTATATTCTTGTACATAGGAAGTAGTATTATAGTAGTTATATTCTTGTATATAGGAGCAGTATTATAGTAATATTCTTTTACATAGGAGTAGTATTATAGTAGTTATATTCTTGTACATAGGAGGTAGTATTATAGTAGTTATATTCTTGTACATAGGAAGTAGTATTATAGTAGTTATATTCTTGTACATAGTAGTATTATAGTAGTTATATTCTTGTACATAGGAGTAGTATTATAGTAGTTATATTCTTGTACATAGGAGCAGTATTATAGTAGTTATATTCTTGTACATAGGAGTAGTATTATAGTAGTTATATTCTTGTACATAGGAGTAGTATTATAGTAGTTATATTCTTGTACATAGGAGTAGTATTATAGTAGTTATATTCTTGTACATAGGAGCAGTATTATAGTAGTTATATTCTTGTACATAGTAGTATTATAGTAGTTATATTCTTGTACATAGGAGCAGTATTATAGTAGTTATATTCTTGTACATAGGAGGTAGTATTATAGTAGTTATATTCTTGTACATAGGAGTAGTATTATAGTAGTTATATTTTTGTACATAGGAGGTAGTATTATAGTAGTTATATTCTTGTACGTAGGAGGTAGTATTATAGTAGTTATATTCTTGTATATAGGTGCACTATTATAGTAGTTATATTCTTGTACATAGGAGTAGTATTATAGTAGTTATATTCTTGTATATAGGTGCACTATTATAGTAGTTATATTCTTGTACATAGGAGTAGTATTATCGTAGTTATATTCTTGTACATAGGAGCAGTATTATAGTAGTTATATTCTTGTACATAGGAGCAGTATTATAGTAGTTATATTCTTGTACATAGGAGGTAGTATTATAGTAGTTATATACTTGTACATAGGAGGTAGTATTATAGTAGTTATATTCTTGTACATAGGAGGTAGTTTTATAGTAGTTATATTCTTGTACATAGTAGTATTATAGTAGTTATATTCTTGTACATAGGAGGTAGTATTATAGTAGTTATATTCTTGTACATAGAAGTAGTATTATAGTAGTTATATTCTTGTACATAGGAGCAGTATTATAGTAGTTATATTCTTGTACGTAGGAGTTAGTATTATAGTAGTTATATTCTTGTACATAGGAGCAGTATTATAGTAGTTATATCCTTGTACATAGTAGTAGTATTATAGTAGTTATATTCTTGTACATAGGAGTAGTATTATAGTAGTTATATTCTTGTACATAGGAGGTAGTATTATAGTAGTTATATTCTTGTACATAGGAGTAGTATTATAGTAGTTATATTCTTGTACATAGGAGGTAGTATTATAGTAGTTATATTCTTGTACATAGGAGCAGTATTATAGTAGTTATATTCTTGTACGTAGGAGGTAGTATTATAGTAGTTATATTCTTGTACGTAGGAGCAGTATTATAGTAGTTATATTCTTGTACATAGTAGTAGTATTATAGTAGTTATATTCTTGTACATAGGAGTAGTATTATAGTAGTTATATTCTTGTACATAGGAGGTAGTATTATAGTAGTTATATTCTTGTACATAGGAGTAGTATTATAGTAGTTATATTCTTGTACATAGTAGCAGTATTATAGTAGTTATATTCTTGTACATAGGAGCAGTATTATAGTAGTTATATTCTTGTACATAGGAGCAGTATTATAGTAGTTATATTCTTGTACATAGGAGCAGTATTATAGTAGTTATATTCTTGTACATAGGAGTAGTATTATAGTAGTTATATTCTTGTACATAGGAGCAGTATTATAGTAGTTATATCCTTGTACATAGTAGTAGTATTATAGTAGTTATATTCTTGTACATAGGAGTAGTATTATAGTAGTTATATTCTTGTACATAGGAGGTAGTATTATAGTAGTTATATTCTTGTACATAGGAGTAGTATTATAGTAGTTATATTCTTGTACATAGGAGGTAGTATTATAGTAGTTATATTCTTGTACATAGGAGCAGTATTATAGTAGTTATATTCTTGTACGTAGGAGGTAGTATTATAGTAGTTATATTCTTGTACGTAGGAGCAGTATTATAGTAGTTATATTCTTGTACATAGTAGTAGTATTATAGTAGTTATATTCTTGTACATAGGAGTAGTATTATAGTAGTTATATTCTTGTACATAGGAGGTAGTATTATAGTAGTTATATTCTTGTACATAGGAGTAGTATTATAGTAGTTATATTCTTGTACATAGTAGCAGTATTATAGTAGTTATATTCTTGTACATAGGAGCAGTATTATAGTAGTTATATTCTTGTACATAGGAGCAGTATTATAGTAGTTATATTCTTGTACATAGGAGCAGTATTATAGTAGTTATATTCTTGTACATAGGAGTAGTATTATAGTAGTTATATTCTTGTACATAGGAGCAGTATTATAGTAGTTATATTCTTGTACATAGGAGTAGTATTATAGTAGTTATATTCTTGTACATAGGAGTAGTATTATAGTAGTTATATTCTTGTACATAGGAGGTAGTATAGTAGTTATATTCTTGTACATAGGAGGTAGTATTATAGTAGTTATATTCTTGTACATAGGAGGTAGTATTATAGTAGTTATATTCTTGTACATAGGAGCAGTATTATAGTAGTTATATTCTTGTACATAGGAGTAGTATTATAGTAGTTATATTCTTGTACATAGGAGCAGTATTATAGTAGTTATATTCTTGTACATAGGAGTAGTATTATAGTAGTTATATTCTTGTACATAGGAGGTAGTATTATAGTAGTTATATTCTTGTACATAGGAGCAGTATTATAGTAGTTATATTCTTGTACATAGGAGTAGTATTATAGTAGTTATAGTCTTGTACATAGGAGGTAGTATTATAGTAGTTATATTCTTGTACATAGGAGGTAGTATTATAGTAGTTATATTCTTGTACCTAGGAGTAGTATTATAGTAGTTATATTCTTGTACATAGGAGTAGTATTATAGTAGTTATATTCTTGTACATAGGAGCAGTATTATAGTAGTTATATTCTTGTACGGAGTAGTATTATAGTAGTTATATTCTTGTACATAGGAGCAGTATTATAGTAGTTATATTCTTGTACATAGGAGTAGTATTATAGTAGTTATATTCTTGTACATAGGAGCAGTATTATAGTAGTTATATTCTTGTACATAGGAGCAGTATTATAGTAGTTATATTTTTGTACATAGGAGGTAGTAATATAGTAGTTATAATCTTGTACATAGGAGGTAGTATTATAGTAGTTATATTCTTGTACAGAGGAGCAGTATTATAGTAGTTATATTCTTGTACATAGGAGGTAGTATTATAGTAGTTATATTTTTGTACATAGGAGGTAGTAATATAGTAGTTATAATCTTGTACATAGGAGGTAGTATTATAGTAGTTATATTCTTGTACAGAGGAGCAGTATTATAGTAGTTATATACTTGTACATAGGAGCAGTATTATAGTAGTTATATTCTTGTACATAGGAGTAGTATTATAGTAGTTATATTCTTGTACATAGGAGGTAGTATTATAGTAGTTATATTCTTGTACATAGGAGTAGTATTATAGTAGTTATAATCTTGTACATAGGAGCAGTATTATAGTAGCTATATTCTTGTACATAGCCGTAGTATTATAGTAGTTATATTCTTGTACATAGCCGTAGTATTATAGTAGTTATTCTTGTACATAGGAGGTAGTATTATAGTAGTTATATTCTTGTACATAGGAGTAGTATTATAGTAGTTATATTCTTGTACATAGTAGTATTATAGTAGTTATATTCTTGTACATAGTAGTAGTATTTTAGTAGTTATATTCTTGTACATAGCTGTAGTATTATAGTAGTTATATTCTTGTACATAGGAGTAGTATTATAGTAGTTATAATCTTGTACATAGGAGGTAGTATTTTAGTAGTTATGTTCTTGTACATAGCAGGCAGTATTATAGTAGTTATATTCTTGTACATAGGAGTAGTATTATAGTAGTTATATTCTTGTACATAGGAGGTAGTATTATAGTAGTTATAATCTTGTACATAGGAGTAGTATTATAGTAGTTATATTCTTGTACAGAGGAGTAGTATTATAGTAGTTATATTCTTGTACATAGTAGTAGTATTATAGTAGTTATATTCTTGTACATAGGAGCAGTGTTATAGTAGTTATATTCTTGTACATAGGAGGTAGTAATATAGTAGTTATAATCTTGTACATAGGAGGTAGTATTTTAGTAGTTATATTCTTGTACATAGGAGTAGTTTTATAGTAGTTATATTCTTGTACATAGGAGTAGTATTATAGTAGTTATATTCTTGTACATAGGAGGTAGTATTATAGTAGTTATAATCTTGTACATAGGAGTAGTATTATAGTAGTTATATTCTTGTACATAGGAGTAGTATTATAGTAGTTATATTCTTGTACATAGGAGCAGTGTTATAGTAGTTATATGCTTGTACAGAGGAGTAGTATTATAGTAGTTATAATCTTGTACATAGGAGTAGTATTATAGTAGTTATATTCTTGTACAGAGGAGTAGTATTATAGTAGTTATAATCTTGTACATAGGAGGTAGTATTTTAGTAGTTATATTCTTGTACATAGGAGTAGTATTATAGTAGTTATAATCTTGTACATAGGAGTAGTATTATAGTAGTTATATTCTTGTACAGAGGAGTAGTATTATAGTAGTTATATTCTTGTACATAGGAGTAGTATTATAGTAGTTATATTCTTGTACATAGTAGTAGTATTATAGTAGTTATATTCTTGTACATAGGAGCAGTGTTATAGTAGTTATATTCTTGTACATAGGAGGTAGTATTATAGTAGTTATATTCTTGTACATAGGAGTAGTATTATAGTAGTTATATTCTTGTACATAGGAGTAGTATTATAGTAGCTATATTCTTGTACATAGCCGTAGTATTATAGTAGTTATATTCCTGTACATAGGAGTAGTATTATAGTAGCTATATTCTTGTACATAGTAGTAGTATTATAGTAGTTATATTCTTGTACATAGGAGGTAGTATTATAGTAGTTATATTCTTGTACATAGGGGGTAGTATTTTAGTAGTTATATTCTTGTACATAGCTGTAGTATTATAGTAGTTATATTCTTGTACATAGGAGTAGTATTATAGTAGTTATAATCTTGTACATAGGAGGTAGTATTTTAGTAGTTATATTCTTGTACATAGCCGTAGTATTATAGTAGTTATATTCTTGTACATAGGAGTAGTATTATAGTAGTTATATTCCTGTACATAGGAGTAGTATTATAGTAGCTATATTCTTGTACATAGTAGTATTATAGTAGTTATATTCTTGTACATAGGAGGTAGTATTATAGTAGTTATATTCTTGTACATAGGAGCAGTATTATAGTAGTTATATTCTTGTACATAGCAGCAGTATTATAGTAGTTATATTCCTGTACATAGGAGGTAGTATTATAGTAGTTATATTCTTGTACATAGGAGTAGTATTATAGTAGTTATATTCTTGTACATAGGAGTAGTATTATAGTAGTTATATTCTTGTATATAGGAGCAGTAGTATAGTAGTTATATTCTTGTACATAGGAGTAGTATTATAGTAGTTATATTCTTGTACAGAGGAGTAGTATTATAGTAGTTATATTCTTGTACATAGGAGGTAGTATTATAGTAGTTATATTCTTGTACATAGGAGGTAGTATTATAGTAGTTATATTCTTGTACATAGGAGGTAGTATTATAGTAGTTATATTCTTGTGCATAGGAGGTAGTATTATAGTAGTTATATTCTTGTACATAGCAGGCAGTATTATAGTAGTTATATTCTTGTACATAGGAGTAGTATTATAGTAGTTATATTCTTGTACATAGGAGGTAGTATTATAGTAGTTATATTCTTGTACATAGCAGGCAGTATTATAGTAGTTATATTCTTGTACATAGCAGGCAGTATTATAGTAGTTATATTCTTGTACATAGGAGTAGTATTATAGTAGTTATATTCTTGTACATAGGAGTAGTATTATAGTAGTTATATTCTTGTACATAGGAGGTAGTATTATAGTAGTTATATTCTTGTACAGAGGAGCAGTGTTATAGTAGTTATATTCTTATACATTGGAGTAGTATTATAGTAGTTATATTCTTGTACATAGGAGTAGTATTATAGGAGTTATATTCTTGTACATAGGAGTAGTATTATAGCAGTTATATTCTTGTACATAGGAGCAGTGTTATAGTAGTTATATTCTTATACATTGGAGTAGTATTATAGTAGTTATATTCTTGTACATAGGAGTAGTATTATAGTAGTTATATTCTTGTACATAGGAGTAGTATTATAGTAGTTATATTCTTGTACATAGGAGTAGTATTATAGTAGTTATATTCTTGTACATAGGAGGTAGTATTATAGTAGTTATATTCTTGTATATAGGAGGTAGTATTATAGTAGTTATATTCTTGTACATAGGAGGTAGTATTATAGTAGTTATATTCTTGTACATAGGAGGTAGTATTATAGTAGTTATATTCTTGTATATAGGAGGTAGTATTATAGTAGTTATATTCTTGTACATAGGAGTAGTATTATAGTAGTTATATTCTTGTACATAGGAGGTAGTATTATAGTAGTTATATTCTTGTATATAGGAGGTAGTATTATAGTAGTTATATTCTTGTACATAGGAGCAGTATTATAGTAGTTATATTCTTGTACATAGGAGCAGTATTATAGTAGTTATATTCTTGTGCAGCATTATATCAGCTTAGTATGTGATGTTTTTTCCTTATTACTGCTCCTGAGGAGTTACTTGGTGTCTTGTACGGTCCTGATCAGGGTCTCGCGTGTTACGGCTTCATACGCTGCTCTACAGTATAATTTCCCCGGTAAGTCTTAATTCTTGCGATATTGTGGCCTCTGCTTCTTGTAGGATGAAGATCGCGCATTCCCAACTCTCTACCTGTCTGGATTGTGCCGCACTTATACATTCTGCTGGTATATTGTCTGTGTGTTTTGTCTCATGGTCGGGTTCATAGTACAGCTTGTTACTCAGTATTTTTAGCATCTCAGAATTTGCTATGGCAACAGAAAAAAATCTAGAGATTCCTTTGGATACCGGAGCATCTCGCTGCTTTTGTTTTCTTGTCATTGAAAAGATTAAATATTCACCTTCTTCCACCCGCGATGTTTGTTCATGTAGGAAAAAAATAATAATGTAATATAATGGTGGCGCGTACAGGAAAAGGAGCAATGCGACAAGATGAAAATCGGAAGAATGTAGAGCAATTCCCTTTACAGAACACGCAGATAATCTTGGTCACATGATCTAGAAGTATCTAGATACTATAGATATGTGGTTGATCCGCAGGTAGTGACCAAACTAACAGATACTGATAAATTTTAGTTATTCAATTTATGTTCCCACTGACTTTGTATGTGCGCCATCTGACAACTTTAGCAATTGGTCCCAAGGTAGCGAACAATCATTCATAATCTGAGTCTTAGCCCGACTGTAGACCCATTTAATGAAAAATTAAGAAAATTAAGATTTTCTTTGAAATGATAAAAAGCTTTTGCCAATTAAATTGTGGCGCCCTCTGAGAACTTTAGCAATTCATCTAGAGATTGGTGCAAATGCTCATGGTGGTAGAAAGGCAAAGTTTTATGGATATGAAGAGCCTAAATATCATAGAACACCACTAGAAACATTATTGGATTATATAATCCTGATCCAGATGGGTATTCTAATATCTGTGAGCGCCATCAGGCAACTTTGATATATTATTCGGCTTTTTTGAACCCACTTACTGGGATAACAATGGGGATTTTTGTCAAAAGGGGATGCTCTTGCCCTGTCCGACACTAGTAGCTCTATGGTGTCTGACTGTACCATTAAATATACTGGAAAGCTGGAAAAAAAAAACTATTAATAGGGTGGAACTGGAGAAAAACTGCATTTGTGCAACTTTTACAGGCTTTGTTTTGTAAGATACCAGCTCTTCTATTACAGGCTGCATTGCACACAGCAAAGTATAATACAGCAGAGATCTGGTGACTATGGCGGCCGCCATGTTAAAATACCCAACATTTGCCATAATGGTCAGGGAAGAGTTAACATAGTATAACCACCCATTAGATGGCTGGGGGGTGTAGCTATTAGTAAGGGGGCTGACAGTTTGGGCATAAGGTGTGGTTAACTAATAATCTGTTCTGCCTTGGTGAGTGCACCAGACAACGCCATGTCTGACATGACCAATTTGGTAAAAATTGCAGACGTTACACTGCCCCTAATGGCCTCCTGCTGTACTGCATACTCCATAAATCTCTATTGGTGCTCTTCTTAGTATTTATAACCCCCTGCGCGCCCCCGAATCTCGCGCCCTAACCCGGACAGGGGGATTAATAACATGAACCCGATCCGTTCTCTATAAATACAGCAGATGATCTGGTTTACGGCCCGGCGTCGAGTTCGAGACTCCAGATTTAGAGGCCTGGGCTGATTATTTAACATGTATTAACGCCCATAAAATATTTAAGTGTTAAACAACAAATTTAAGCAAGAAAATTGCATTTTATTTATTAATGTCGGTCGCAGGGAGAGTTGTCGGAGTCCTGTTAAGGCGCGCGATGGCGGTGATATAGCTTGATATAGTAATTACTAAGATATTCTGCTGAATTATTAATGCTCCAGAGCTGCCATCAAAATTGCTTTCTTTCTACTTTTGGACTTATGAATCTTTTAGGGAAGATGTGAGCTCGCGGTTTATCTAAACGGGTCCGTGTGGGAATGACAAGACCAGGGGGGCAGATGGTGTACAGGAGACCTGTGGGGAGAACGCTGCCCCCTGGAGGGAGGGTTTATATCACGTATAGATTCCATTGTTTCCTGGATAATTTTGGGGCCCTTTATCTTGACCCCAGCATCATCCTCTCCCTCTAGGTTGAGGGGTGCATAGGTAGCAGTCATATGCGTTCCTCGTCCTGGAGGAGTCTCATCAGCCATAGAAGACCCCCGCCATGATACAGGGTATTGTAGACGGGGCCCTATTACAGATTTTGCACTGGGGCCCAGGATCTTCGTTACATCTATAGTAACCATAACAAATAAGGGGCACAGCCCAAATTATTCTGCCCGACTCTGAGTTGTAAAATGGGTCCAAATGGCAACCTGTACAAGGCTACCCTAACTATCGTGTGCATAACTGCCAACTTTTACACATCTGTCCTGAATTTTTGGGCAAAAATCCTGGTCAAAAAAGTTTTACTCGCTGCACCCAAAAGTGGGCGACACTGCTTGATTTGAGGGCAAACGCTGCGTCCCTATATTGTGAATGTTGGCAAGCATGTACTGGATCCCTTAAGGGTGTCCTAGGACCGAAATGACTCCTATGGGTGTTCTCCTGCCCATCTTCTTAAATTGGGATGGTTAGGACCATGGTGGTGCCCTATTGTCTCTAACTATACCCCATGAATTAGAGTTGGGGATCCCGTTCTGGTTAGTGATAGAAGTCCCAAGTGTATACTCTGTATCTACTAGATTGTTACGATATATTCAGTAGCTATGACCAGTTATCGCAGTTGAGTTCCCCCATTACGTTATTGGGGTTAGGTGGGGGATCCAGTTTATTAGCAGTGGATCAGCAGATTTACTAATGTACAGGCCAATTCTCAGCCCCAGTTCTGATTTTTTGGTGCATTGGGGGACCAGAAGTCTTACAGCCTGGTCTCCTCTATGACTAATCCCGATCTACTCCATGTCTTGGGACAATCTCATGATGAAAAGTCGGAGCATCAGCAGAGGAACTGAAATACAAAAAGTCTGCCACCCCCACAGCGCTGTGAAGAACAAAGATGCAGGATCGGTATGTACACCAGGTTCACACTACCATTATATCGCCGTTGTCCTGGTCCCTTGTCTATAATGGGTGTCCATCCTATCAAAACTGGAACCAGTGAAGGAAAACGTCCTTGTTACAATGTTTCCTCCACCGCTTATCAGGTCAACATTGCAACAAAGTCTCCAATGGTGCAGATATGGACTTGGCCTTAGTCTGATTATCCACTGCAGGGATTACTGTGCTCAAACGTTTCTCCTCCACTTTGTACGGGAACCCAAAAATTGTGCCGTTGGATCCAACAAAAGACAACCATCTAACAGTACAGTGATCCTGTGAGGGTGCAACCTCTGACAGTACAGTATACTACCGTCCTCTCCGGTCACAGGTAAAATATCACCGTATACAGTCAGTATCATCGGCGGAGTCAGTAAATGTTGGTTCAGCAGGGCACAGGGATGATAAACAGAGGCATGGCGGCGCCGGGATGCGCAGATAACCACCGATGATTAACACACTCTCGTCTTCCTGTCTAATTATATAGCAGATTAGAGCATTCATTATGGCTGATTAATGCCGTCATTGAGAGCACTGACAAATCTATTTTTACCGCACTGGTACTCGGTTAAAAATTGACCTCCGGAATGAAGGGGCTGGAGAAGTGCCGTATGTTTTATATCCTGGGAGTTCACTGGATCACTGGCAGACACGTCACACTCCAGAGTCGTCCACATGCAATTTGTTTGGTGCAATTTTCTATAACCTTTATCCAGGGATGGGCGGCACAAGGGCCACCCCCTCCCCCCACCAAGAGGAAACCTCTCCCAACATGGCGGACAGAACAGATGTATAACCTGTTTTTGGTAGATAATGGTTGTCTACGGTCACTTGACTCCAAGATTGGATGGAAGGGTCTGTGCCGATGGTGCCATGGCATCCCAATTGCAAGACCACCACCAATCTACAGGATTCCAATGAAGGTACAAAAAATATCACAGCTCAAAGAACTAGAATTTTTGGGATACGTTGTTGATCCGGGGATTTGATTCATTTGCCATTATAGGAGTCAGGAAGAATATTTTACCTCTGGGGTAATTGATTTTATTTTTACCTTCCTCTGGATCAACGTGAGGGTTTATTGGTTGGAATTGATGAATTTTTGTCTTTATCCAACCTCAGCACCCATATTACTATGTTATCTTATATCCTGGGCAGAGAGAAGACATTGCACTCATAGGAAAACCCCTTTAAGGAACTGGGACATTGTATAAGAGGCGGTCCTCTGGTTGGTGCAATGTATATGTGGGCATGGTCTAGCTTGGGTTATGTATATGGGGGTACCCTGACGGGGCACTTTGGAATTAGACCTATGGGTACAGACTGAGGTGGTGTATATGAAGTCACTCTCTTGCAGTATTGGGCACCCCCTGTCTAGCACTGTCTATGGGGGCATTGTTGGACTGAGACATTCTTTGGGACCACCAGATAAAATGAATCTGGGGGTCATCGCTATTTCCCTAGGGAATAGGCCATACTACCCCTAAATTTGGGTGTCTTCTGATGGACCATTATTGGGTTAGGGAATGGGCCCAATGGAGGATTACCTGGTAGTGATGGTCCAACTGGACACAATGAGCACTCTTGGGTGGGACATTCTCCTTATATTAGCACCCACTTCAACCTCCACCACGTTCCAGTTAATCTTCAATTTCAGTATCATTCTAACTATATAGAAGTTGATGTAATATAACACTTGTCTTGTGCTCCTAAATGTTCTAAGGCAGCGTTTTGTGCTCCAGAGCTGCTCTTCCCATTATCACACCCTCAAAGCTGCAAATTGGATGAAAACAACTCGCAAATGTTACTCATTTAAACTAAATAACAATATTTTATAGGATTCTAAACCCGCCTTGTCGGTCACCAGGGTCAGGGGTCACGTCACCTCCGGCAGCAGAATAATACACAAGTAGGTTTTATTGGATTTTCACCCGGTTTAACCAGAGTGTGAGTTTGTAGAAACTCTCTAAAAAGAAAAACTCCCCGAGTGGCTCAGTCCTGGTTAGCGAGCCGTCACCGGAGCCCGAGCCGTAACTCTCCAGTATGTCTGAGATTTAAGATCCATCAATTTTCAGCATTTATTCAGGACATGATCAAATCCCCGGCACACGGCGACCGGAGGAAGAGGCGACTCGTGAAACCCCCAGTGCAGAAAGTTATAGTTCCTACATAAGATTATTCATTCTTGTTTTATGTCATCAGTGAGCGAAGGCGATAAATCACCAACCGTACAGCGACGGCCTGACACCATGTAAATAAGGTCTGCGGTATAGGAACACAATGGAGATAGTGTGAGGTTATATAAAATGTTCTGTCACCAACGTATATATCATGGCATATAGGGGGCGGTATTATAGTAGTTATATTCTTGTACATAGGGGGCAGTATTATAGTAGTTATATTCTTGTACATAGGAGATAGTATTATAGTAGTTATATTCTTGTACATAGGAGCAGTATTATAGTAGTTATATTCTTGTACATAGGAGATAGTATTATAGTAGTTATATTCTTGTACATAGGAGTAGTATTATAGTAGTTATATTCTTGTACATAGGGGGCAGTATTATAGTAGTTATATTCTTGTACATAGGAGATAGTATTATAGTAGTTATATTCTTGTACATAGGAGCAGTATTATAGTAGTTATATTCTTGTACATAGGGGGCAGTATTATAGTAGTTATATACTTGTACATAGGAGTAGTATTATAGTAGTTATATTCTTGTACATAGTAGTATTATAGTAGTTATATTCTTGTACATAGGGGGCAGTATTATAGTAGTTATATACTTGTACATAGGAGTAGTATTATAGTAGTTATATTCTTGTACATAGTAGTATTATAGTAGTTATATTCTTGTACATAGGAGCAGTATTATAGTAGTTATATTCTTGTACATAGGAGTAGTATTATAGTAGTTATATTCTTGTACATAGGAGTAGTATTATAGTAGTTATATTCTTGTACATAGGAGTAGTATTATAGTAGTTATATTCTTGTACATAGGAGCAGTATTATAGTAGTTATATTCTTGTACATAGGGGGCAGTATTATAGTAGTTATATTCTTGTACATAGGAGTAGTATTATAGTAGTTATATTCTTGTACATAGGAGTAGTATTATAGTAGTTATATTCTTGTACATAGGAGTAGTATTATAGTAGTTATATTCTTGTACATAGGAGTAGTATTATAGTAGTTATATTCTTGTACATAGGAGTAGTATTATAGTAGTTATATTCTTGTACATAGGAGCAGTATTATAGTAGTTATATTCTTGTACATAGGAGGTAGTATTATAGTAGTTATATTCTTGTACATAGGAGCAGTATTATAGTAGTTATATTCTTGTACATAGGAGCAGTATTATAGTAGTTATATTCTTGTACATAGGAGGTAGTATTATAGTAGTTATATTCTTGTACATAGGAGCAGTATTATAGTAGTTATATTCTTGTACATAGGAGTAGTATTATAGTAGTTATAATCTTGTACATAGGAGGTAGTATTATAGTAGTTATATTCTTGTACATAGGAGCAGTATTATAGTAGTTATATTCTTGTACATAGGAGCAGTATTATAGTAGTTATATTCTTGTACATAGGAGCAGTATTATAGTAGTTATATTCTTGTACATAGGAGCAGTATTATAGTAGTTATATTCTTGTACATAGGAGCAGTATTATAGTAGTTATATTCTTGTACATAGGAGTAGTATTATAGTAGTTATATTCTTGTACATAGGAGTAGTATTATAGTAGTTATATTCTTGTACATAGGAGCAGTATTATAGTAGTTATATTCTTGTACATAGGAGCAGTATTATAGTAGTTATATTCTTGTATATAGGAGTAGTATTATAGTAGTTATATTCTTATACATAGGAGCAGTATTATAGTAGTTATATTCTTGTACATAGGAGCAGTATTATAGTAGTTATATTCTTGTACATAGGAGTAGTATTATAGTAGTTATATTCTTGTACATAGGAGTAGTATTATAGTAGTTATATTCTTGTACATAGGAGGTAGTATTATAGTAGTTATATTCTTGTATATAGGAGTAGTATTATAGTAGTTATATTCTTGTACATAGGAGGTAGTATTATAGTAGTTATATTCTTGTATATAGGAGTAGTATTATAGTAGTTATATTCTTGTACATAGGAGGTAGTATTATAGTAGTTATATTCTTGTACATATGAGCAGTATTATAGTAGTTGTATTCTTGTACATAGGGAGCAGTATTATAATAGTTGTATAATTTTGCATAGTTTAACATTTGGGATTTGTAGAATATAACATATCTATAACTTAGATTTACACATTTTATAGTTTTGATTTTCTCTACACATTTCTCAGGGAATCTCCAGCATCAAAACCTGCAATTTTGGAAAGTGCTGTGTGTCAGTTCTCAGACCTGCAATTTCTTTGACCTTTTACAGGGGAATTATCAGGTTCGGTGACTTGTAGATTTTGTGTTTCTATAAAACAGGGATTAAGACATTAAATCTGTGATTATCTGATCTCTCTGACTTGCACAATGACCCCGCAGTTTGGCTTCTCAGGGCTATACGGTATATTGTTGATGTTTGGATATTTTACATTAATAACAGATTTATCACCTTTACATTCTGTGGTATTTTACAAGCAGAAAAACTAACACTAAGGCAGGAGATAAATAACATATAGAACCATATAAGAGAGGATCTGCATGGTGTAGAGAAGCTCTGTATACTGTGTAATAGACCCGCTATGTTATTTCTTATTTAGTTACAGGAGTGTTGCGTCTGTTCAGCCTTGGTATTAAAATGATAACACCCTGGAATGCAACTGGGACAGCAGGGGAAGCATGTCTGGGGGCATCTAACACACCAAAGTCCCCTGTATTATGTCAGGATCCCTGTCAGCTTGCGATATGCATGAGCTCACTTTTTCCCATAGGAATGCATTGACCAGCGTTTATTGGCCAGTGTACAGCATTCGGCCAATCAATGCTGGTTCTGCCGGTGGAGGCGTAGTCTAAGATCCGTCCACAGCAGTTTCCATTGTGGTCCGTTCTCAGATGTAGCAGTGCTGACACAGCACTTCTACACGGAGAAGCGGCAGAGCTCAGCGCACACAGAGATGCAGCATGGCTGAGTGTGCAGCATGTTCAACGCACACTCAGCACTACTACATCTGAGATCGGACCACAATGGAAACTGCTGTGGACGGATCTTAGACTCCGCCTCCTCTGGCAGAACCAGCGTTGATTGGCCGAATACTGTACACTGGCCAATCAACGCTGGTCAATGCATTCCTATGGGAAAAAGTCAGCTCCGGCATATTGCAAGCTGACAGGGTTCCTGACCAGATACACGAATTTATTCTGCGTTTGCCTCGTGGTGTTTGATTGTAATGGAATACCTTGAACAGCCTGATATTCGATTGAATGGTATTCGCTCATCTCTAGTCCTTATATGTTACTATTGCATGTTGAGCTTGATGAAGTCCCCAGGACCAGCTATACTTGCGTCTCTAAAAAATCCCGGGCTCCTGGGCTGTCTGTCAGCATTAAGCTGCATTCACACTACTGCGGGAAGCTTCTTGTACAGGCTCCTTCTGTGCGTCTGCCACTTATTGCAGGAATACATCGCAAGCAGTCCTATTGTTGCCATCAAATTGACAGACAACATGAGGGGAACCCAGGCAGACCTCACGGCAAGTATAAGTCGTCCATGGGCCCCATTGGCATCCATCATATGACAGATCCTACATAACATTGTAGCTTCTTTTGTACATAAAAGCTACAATACAGATGTGAACAGAGCCTCTGACAGGCTTGATACATTGTAGCACAGCAGTAGACATTGTAGCACAGGAGTGACTATATGGCGGTTGGCTCCAGAGTGCGCCTAAAAACACAACCCCAGGAATATAGCGAACATTGCTTGGATAAATCACTGAATCTATGGCAGAAATACTTTATTTTCCTTCCTAATAAGCCTTGACCGATAGGTTACATCTACCAAGGTGCCAAGGATATACATGTCACGATAATAGTCCTAACGTGTCCCAAAAACTTTCATATGGCGGAAAGCAAAGGTCAAGGCTGGAAATATAACAAAGGAACATAAGGAAAAAGTAATAGGATTCTTAATGGAAAATCAGGCCAGTTCTTAAAGGGGTTCTCCAGGGAGTCTCTTTAGACTTAGATGCTATATATAGAGGTTTCAGACTGGTTGTGACCCTACATGATCAGCACCGGCTCCATGAGCCCATGTCGGTCTACCTCCACCCTCCGATCCTGTGTTCATAGGTCATCCCCATAGGAGCACAGGTAACTAGTGGGGTACATAGGAGGCAGGGTGACCCAGGGATATGGTACTTGTTGTAACCATCTGCTCTTGGATTGGAACCAGTCACTGACTCCCAGGTACAGATTCTAAAAACCACTGTAATCTAAAAAAAAAAAGTAGATGGTGGAAGTGAAGTGGTGACTCTAGCAATGGTCTATGGCTCAGTTTATAATGGAGGCCACAATATCTATGGTATGGCAGATACCATCAGTGATTGACGGACCTCATTGGGTCCAGCAGCTTCTATCATGGTGAAGGGAAGACTATTGCTCCATATGGTCATTTCTTCTGCCATTTCTGCTGGAGAATAGGAACCAACTGGATGGATGGTGGTATAAATTGTGGAGAAGACAAGATGTAGGTCAATGAATGTTGAGGTGGGAATGTGGAAAAATGTAACTTCAGGAATAGATCAGGCTTTGGTGTGGTCCAGAAATGAGTAGGAATGTGTAAGGAGAATCCAAGTAATACAGAAATCTGCAGACTGGTTCATTGGGTGCAAATAACTCTCCGGTAAATGGCACCTCAGCAGGAGCCTCTTGACTCCATCTGAAGCTATTGGAGATCCTCCACAATGTCCCGTGGAATATTGGTTGGAGGATCTGTAGATGTTAGGATTAGAAATGAGAACACTGTTCGGATCAGCCGTTCCAAACAGCACGCTCCCATAGAAATGAATGGAAGCACCTGGCACGTGCACTTTGCCGGTTGCCGTGCCAGGTGCTTCCATTTATTTCTATGGGAGCGTGCTGTTCGGAACGGCTGATCTGAACAGTGTTTGCTCATCTCTAGTTAGGATCATTAGATCGTCCAGAATTGGACTTGAACCAATTTTGAGGTTCATCTCCTCTTCTGTTCCCCAGGGGTAAAGCTGGTCTAGTTTCAGGGAAAATGTTGACCATAAGGAACCAATTTTTTGTGATTCCATTTGGTATAATTTTCCTTAACTGAGACGGATTGGTTGAGTTTGAGGTTTTTGACCACATCTGGACAAAGTTTCCATGTCTAGCATGACTTTTTCTGGCATATCTGTATGAGCCGGTGTACGGTGGATCTGCCTTCCGGTATGACGTTGGGTTGGCCATTCATTGACTGCCTATGCACTTGGCTGCTAGCAGGTAAATGGTGCTATGTAAGGACGGACGACTGGTTACACAAGTGGGCTGACAAAGTGCACACATCTTCTAGGTCTTATACCCCATACATCCCCCCCCGGAGATGATTCACGCTCCATAGCTCTGTATATAACCCTATATAATAAAGCATTTTGCCTATCTCCTGGAGTCCTATAAAAACGTTGACCTTTCTCCTTCCTCCTATCAATATTTCCAACCTCTGCTCCTCCTGACACCCATCATCGCTACCATTGAGCTCCAGCTGGTCGATCTATAGACAGTGAAAGATCAGATCCTTCCATAATTGCAGCCCTTTTATAGACCACCTATAGATTAATGGCATGCGCTAATGTATCTCATCGACTGAGGGGACACCCGCCGAGAGGACCCCAAGGTCTCCGCTCACAGAATGGAGAGGGATATTAATATATCTGCTGGTAAAAGAAAAGCTAATAAGACTGAAGAATAATTCAGATACTTATGGAGGATGACACTTCATCTAAGACTCTATTCACACCTGTCAGGGTTTATACAAATTTTAACACCTTCCCACCGCAGCCAGTTTTTATTTCTTCTGTCATAGTCCCGTCTATTCAGTAATAGGGCACTCTATGTAGTAGGTCATGCAGTATATGCGGCACTACATGCTATACACTTAGTATTACAGTCCATACAATAGTAATGCAATTGCAGATAGCACAGTCTATACATCAGTATCGCTGTACAGGTAGTAACAGTGTATACAGTTAGTAATGCAGTATATACAGCAGTGGTGCAGTCTATGGAGTTAGTAGTACAGACTATGCAGTCATATGAAGGCTGACAACTCTCAGAAGGTTCCTACAATCTAATAATTCTTGAACATTGATATATTAGGGTAAATAACTTGTAGATGAATTAGAATAAGCCCAATGTCTTCCCTTAGGCTAGAATATTGAACAGGTCTATGTGGTAGACATCCATGTCAGGCTGCAGAGTCCTGAGCTATAATGTGTAATATCACTGGTATCTGGCAGCAATCCATCAAGTGAGGAAAGATATACCAGGAACGGAAAAAAGAGGAAATCTGGCTGAAATAATGAAGAGCAAAAGAGACTGAATCCTCTTATCATAAAGCTAATGGAAGAAACCTGATGAAGTGATGAGAAAATGAATATAGTAGTATATAGTACCGCCACTTACATGGAAAGGGGAGACTGCACAAACAGGAAGATATCATTACCGAGAGATGGAGGATTATTTATGGTTGTTTCTGTTGATGGGAAATAGAATCACTTTGTATGAACTGCCAGGCAAGGTGAGAAAGGGAAGTCACACCAGAACTGAGCAAATGTCTGGATTACATGTGGCTGTCACCATTCACGTATTGGCTGTCATTGTAACTGACTTAACAGAAGATAATGCAAGAACTGAATAAGAAAATAACTAATACTGCACCTATGTACAAGAATATAACTACTATAATACTACTCCTATGTACAAGAATATAACTACTATAATACTACTCCTATGTACAAGAATATAACTACTATAATACTACTCCTATGTACAAGAATATAACTACTATAATACTACTCCTATGTACAAGAATATAACTACTATAATTCTACTCCTATGTACAAGAATATAACTACTATAATACTACTATGTACAGGAATATAACTACTATAATACTACTGATATGTACAAGAATATAACTACTAAAATACTGCTCCTATGTACAAGAATATAACTACTATAATACTGCTCCTATGTACAAGAATATAACTACTATAATACTACTCCTATGTACAGGAATATAACTACTATAATACTGCTCCTATGTACAAGAATATAACTACTATAATACTGCTCCTATGTACAAGAATATAACTACTATAATACTACTCCTATGTACAAGAATATAACTGCTATAATACTACTCCTATGTACAAGAATATAACTACTATAATACTACTCCTATGTACAAGAATATAACTACTATAATACTCCTATGTACAAGAATATAACTACTATAATACTACACCTATGTACAAGAATATAACTACTATAATACTACTCCTATGTACAAGAATATAACTACTATAATACTACTCCTATGTACAAGAATATAACTACTATAATATTACTCCTATGTACAAGAATATAACTACTATAATACTGCTCCCTATGTACAAGAATATAACTACTATAATACTACTCATATGTACAAGAATATAACTACTATAATACTACTCCTATGTACAAGAATATAACTACTATAATATTACTCCTATGTACAAGAATATAACTACTATAATACTGCTCCCTATGTACAAGAATATAACTACTATAATACTACTCATATGTACAAGAATATAACTACTATAATACTGCTCCCTATGTACAAGAATATAACTACTATAATACTACTCATATGTACAAGAATATAACTACTATAATACTACCTCCTATGTACAAGAATATAACTACTATAATACTGCTCCTATGTACAAGAATATAACTACTATAATACTGCTCCTATGTACAAGAATATAACTACTATAATACTGCTCCTATGTACAAGAATATAACTACTATAATACTGCTCCTATGTACAAGAATATAACTACTATAATACTACTCCTATATACAAGAATATAACTACTATAATACTACTCCTATATACAAGAATATAACTACTATAATACTGCTCCTATGTACAAGAATATAACTACTATAATACTACTCCTATGTACAAGAATATAACTACTATAATACTACTCCTATATACAAGAATATAACTACTATAATACTACTCCTATATACAAGAATATAACTACTATAATACTGCTCCTATGTACAAGAATATAACTACTATAATACTACCTCCTATGTACAAGAATATAACTACTATAATACTACTATGTACAAGAATATAACTACTATAATACTACTATGTACAAGAATATAACTACTATAATACTACCTCCTATATATATATATATATATATATATATATATATATATATATATATATATATATAGAAAGGTACCTTTACAGTATGTGAAGTATATTTTCCATAGGTGATACATGAGTTGTTTCCCTGCACTAGACAATATGTATATCTGATACTTTCTGGTATGTGATGTAGATACAATTTATAAGACGTCTTACAGTCTCGGGTAATAACTTCTCGGGGTGATGGGATTTGCACTTGATCTGGGTTCTCAATCACTGAGATTGTGTTATGAGGATGAGCAGCGAGGCCATGGAAGGCCGGACTCTTCATCACACATGGATGTAATTCAGCTGATGTAATTGTGCCATTAATATCCCATTGTCATATTAATGCCGTATCTTTCACATATTTATGGATTATTAAGTGTTATCAGTGAATCTTTCGGCCGTTTGCAGTGACTAATATCGCTAAAACAACCAACTACTATAGAATTTCTATTGACAATGGATATGGAGGAAATTCACTTCTATGTACTTGTAATTTTTATTTCAGTAATCACCATACAAGAGATCACTATGTACATTCTTACTGTGGATACTTAAAGGGATGTTAGACTACTGGAAAAATTTTTTTGAGAACACACAAAATCCCTTAACGGTATTTTTCTGCCTTAAACTTTTTTCCGGATCCTTAAACAGTCTCCTCCATTGGAGGGTTCACACACAGATCAGACTTATATAGAGAGAAATGTAACCTGTCTGCTTAACTATGAACGTCAGAGTAATTAGAGTTCTTATCTTTATAGACATCACTAGTACATACACAGTACAGATATGAGTAGAGTGCTGTCACTATAGACATCACTAGTATACACCTAGTACAGATATGATTAGATTGCTTACATTACAGACATCACTAGTAGTGTACTACTACCCAGTGCATATGAGCAGAGTGCTGTCACTATAGACATTACTAGTATACACACAATACAGGTATACATTAATGCTGTCAATAGACATCACTAGTACACACATAATGCAGGTATGATTAGATTCCTCCCACTATACGCATCACTAGTATACACCTAGTACTGATATTAGACTGCTGTCATTATAGACATGACTAGTATACACAGTAAAGGTATTACTGTCTAGCTATAGACATCACTAGTATAATCATATCTGTATTATGTGTATACTAGTGATGTCTATACTCAGAGCACTCTATTATTTGTATTGTGTGTATGCTAGTAATGTCTAACTCTAATCATATCTGTACTGTGTCATAGTCATGTCTATACAGAGCGCAATATAATCAGATCTGTATTGTGTGTATACTAGTAATGTCTATAGTGACAGCAGTCTAATCATATCTGTACTAGGTGTATACTAGTAATGTCTATAGTGAGAACACTAATCATATCTTTACTGTGTATACTAGTAATATCTATAGTGACAGCACTAATATCTGTATTGTGTAGAGTGCTGTCACTACAGACATTACTAGTATACACAGTACAAATATTAGAGTGCTCACTATAGACATTACTAGTATACACACAATACAGATCTGATTATATTGCTCACTATAGACATGACTAGTATACACAATACAGATCTGATTATATTGCTTACTATAGACATCACTAGTATACATATCACTCCTATTAATATAACCATTACTATTAGTATTTGGCTCCTTTATTAGTGTCCTCTGTGTGTAATTCTTCGCCCCTTTGATCTGACACGTTCACACTCTGCGATAACTATTCCTCCAGGATGACACAATGTAACGCGGTTTTCTCTTTCACAATGAATTACAATCTATATTTAGAACTTTTAATCCCATCCATGGAATAAACTGAATGCGAATAAATGAAGAACAAACATAATTCACAGAAGTGCAGGCTATATGTGATGTAAGAGGAGGCCGCGGTGCTGCGCTTCCATCCCGCCACCGCCTGCCGCAGGAACAAGATATGTAAACACACATGCTAATTTCCCCTGTGATAAGAGGCGCATTGTACTGACACCCCCAAGCAGGAGTGATACATTGTCTTATACATAACATTCCCTGCCCTGACAGGAGGCGTCATCAATCCACATCCCATAATTACTGCGCACCAGCCATAGGAGACTGTGTAGTGTCTGCTGAGTAGCGCATTATAGCGGAATCAATCACTGCATGATACAGTGTGGGGGTATGAAGTGTAATAGTACCCTGGGAGATGCAGAGAATATCAGTAAGAGGGGGCTGGTGACGATGTGCCCCTGTGGCCGGGGGTAAAGGCTATACTGGGATGGCAGATCGCACAGCCCAGACCACAGCATGCTGAAGACAAAGACCAGACCCCCAAAATAAATTCAGACCCCAGAATGGTCTATAAAACATATAATACAGAGTGCAGACCCCAGACCAGATACCAGAATAAGGAGCACAGACTGCAAAATAAATTCAGATCCTAGACCAGAACCCAAAATATAGAATACAGACCCCAGAATAACTTCAGACCCCAGTATAAGGACAGACTCCATAGACATACACAAGGGGGAGCCACAAAGTACAAACCCCAGCTTGAAATCCCCCCCCCCCTCCTTGTGAATCGCTTCTGTCGCTGAGATATGGCTTTTTTTGGAAATATGCAAATGTGCTCTTTAGAGCAATGGTCACAACCTCGTAGCTTCAAAGAGCTCATTTAAATATTCACAATAAAAGCGATATCTCAGCTATAGAGGAAGAGACTCACAATGGGGAAACACTGATTCAGGGGACTATAACCTATCTATCTGCAGGACTGGGGTGATATGCTGGTTCTGGTGACAGTAACCTATCTATCTGCAGGGCTGGGGTGATATGCTGGTTCTGGTGACACTAACCTATCTATCTGCAGTGCTGGGGTGATATGCTGGTTCTGGTGACAGTAACCTATCTATCTGCAGGGCTGGGGTGATATGCTGGTTCTGGTGACAGTAACCTATCTATCTGCAGGGCTGGGGTGATATGCTGGTTCTGGTGACAGTAACCTATCTATCTGCAGGACTGGGGTGATATGCTGGTTCTGGTGACAGTAACCTATCTATCTGCAGGGCTGGGGTGATATGCTGGTTCTGGTGACACTAACCTATCTATCTGCAGTGCTGGGGTGATATGCTGGTTCTGGTGACAGTAACCTATCTATCTGCAGGACTGGGGTGATATGCTGGTTCTGGTGACAGTAACCTATCTATCTGCAGGGCTGGGGTGATATGCTGGTTCTGGTGACAGTAACCTATCTATCTGCAGGACTGGGGTGATATGCTGGTTCTGGTGACAGTAACCTATCTATCTACAGGGCTGGGGTGATATGCTGGTTCTGGTGACAGTAACCTATCTATCTGCAGGGCTGGGGTGATATGCTGGTTCTGGTGACACTAACCTATCTATCTGCAGGACTGGGGTGATATGCTGGGTCTGGTGAGAGTAACCTATCTATCTGCAGGGCTGGGGTGATATGCTAGTTCTGGTGACACTAACCTATCTATCTGCAGGGCTGGGGTGATATGCTGGTTCTGGTGACAGTAACCTATCTATCTGCAGGGCTGGGGTGATATGCTAGTTCTGGTGACACTAACCTATCTATCTGCAGGGCTGGGGTGATATGCTGGATCTGGTGACAGTAACCCATCTATCTGCAGGGCTGGGGTGATATGCTGGCTCTGGTGACAGTAACCTATCTATCTGCAGGGCTGGGGTGATATGCTGGTTCTGGTGACACTAACCTATCTATCTGCAGGACTGGGGTGATATGCTGGGTCTGGTGAGAGTAACCTATCTATCTGCAGGGCTGGGGTGATATGCTGGTTCTGATTACAGTAACCTATCTATCTACAGGGCTGGGGTGATATACTGGTTCTGGTGACAGTAACCTATCTATCTGCAGGGCTGGGGTGATATGCTGGGTCTGGTGAGAGTAACCTATCTATCTGCAGGGCTGGGGTGATATGCTGGTTCTGGTGACAGTAACCTATCTATCTGCAGGGCTGGGGAGATATGCTGGGTCTGGTGAGAGTAACCTATCTATCTGCAGGGCTGGGGTGATATGCTGGTTCTGGTGACAGTAACCTATCTATCTGCAGGGCTGGGGTGATATGCTGGTTCTGGTGACAGTAACCTATCTATCTGCAGGGCTGGGGAGATATGCTGGGTCTGGTGAGAGTAACCTATCTATCTGCAGGGCTGGGGTGATATGCTGGGTCTGGTGACAGTAACCTATCTATCTGCAGGGCTGGGGTGATATGCTGGGTCTGGTGACAGTAACCTATCTATCTGCAGGGCTGGGGTGATATGCTGGGTCTGGTGACAGTAACCTATCTATCTGCAGGGCTGGGGTGATATGCTGGGTCTGGTGACAGTAACCTATCTATCTGCAGGTCTGGGGTGATATGCTGGTTCTGGTGACAGTAACCTATCTGCAGGGCTGGGGTGATATGCTGGTTCTGGTGACAGTAACCTATCTATCTGCAGGGCTGGGGTGATATGCTGGTTCTGGTGACTGTAACCTATCTATCTGCAGGACTGGGGTGATATGCTGGTTCTGGTGACACTAACCTATCTATCTGCAGGGCTGGGGTGATATGCTGGATCTGGTGACAGTAACCTATCTATCTGCAGGTCTGGGGTGATATGCTGGTTCTGGTGACAGTAACCTATCTATCTGCAGGGCTGGGGTGATATGCTGGTTCTGGTGACTGTAACCTATCTATCTGCAGGGCTGGAGTGATATGCTGGTTCTGGTGACACTAACCTATCTATCTGCAGGGCTGGGGTGATATGCTGGGTCTGGTGACAGTAACCTATCTATCTGCAGGTCTGGGGTGATATGCTGGTTCTGGTGACAGTAACCTATCTATCTGCAGGGCTGGGGTGATATGCTGGTTCTGGTGACAGTAACCTATCTATCTGCAGGGCTGGGGTGATATGCTGGTTCTGGTGACAGTAACCTATCTATCTGCAGGCCTGGGGTGATATGCTGGTTCTGGTGACACTAACCTATCTATCTGCAGGGCTGGGGTGATATGCTGGTTCTGGTGACAGTAACCTATCTATCTGCAGGGCTCTGGTGATATTTAGTATTCTGATAGACTCCCTTTAAGCCAATGTGTGACTGAATACCTTACGGTTACATTTCCTCCGTCTGCAGATAATGGGCCACGTCACCCGATGACGCAAGTTAAACTATTTTAGAATAATTTCAGAATATGGCCTCCCCCGCAGAGAAGACCTGATGTAATTACCCGGCCGCTTGCTATAGGTGTCTCCTCCGACATGCTAAGCCCAGGCTTTAAAGCCTCTCCATTATAATGTATTCTCCCCATAGCAAGATGAAATAATGTGTCGCCGGAGATTTGCTGTGCGTGCCGATAATACTACCACAAAGCCTCAGGTGCTGAACTGGTAACTATATATTGTAGCATAAAAAGCTTTGACATTTTTAAGAGCATGTCATGCTGCGAGGTGACAGGCGCTCCCAGAAGGCCGTGCAGCCGGGTACACAAATTAATACTACATGATGTGTAAATTTAGAGTCTGATATCAGATTAAGAGCCCGGGGATTTCGCCTTTTATAGAGCCAGTGCATTGGGGGATTAACTTGTGGTACAGACTGGAATACGACAAGTTATTGTGGGACTACTAGTCACAGGATGTCCGAAAGTAGGCAATTTCTTCATTGAGATCATTGCATGAGCAGATCGTGTGCAAGATCACAACTGAAATACTCTGTGCTGCTGAGGACTTAACTTAGTCTGCAATTTCCCCTAGAAGAGAAGCCCAATTTCCAACTACCTTAGATCAGACTCCCAATTTCTCCACAAACAAATTCAATACAATATTGCAACAAGTTAGCAAGACCCTTGACAGGTTGCAGTGCACAACACAACCACTAGGAGGCCGCACAGAGAAACCTATAGTGCAGAGGTCATGTGATAGTGTTGCAAAATCATGTTATATTGGAATCTGCTCATCTTATGATGCACAGACAAGAGGAAAGGTAAGGAAGGACACGCCTGTAATGTGCCACTTATAATACCGCGGCTTCTTATGTTGTAGAAGAATCTTTGCACCTCCTGGGCCTTGTACTCCAGCACATTCCATACCTATACTTCATATTACGATGTGATCCCTTCCCCCCATCTCTATGATCTCCATAATATCTACAAAGCTGCTCCTATGGGGTCTGCACTCTTCTCAATATTTCCCATCCCATCTTCTCCTCCATTACCATTGATCTTTGCGCGTTTTCCTCGCGGCTCGCCACCAGAAGGCGGTTACGGAGATGATCGAGCAGCTGCTAAGTGGTTTTAATTAAGAGTCGGAGAATATATTTTCATTGACTTTGTACAGGAGAGAAATCCATCGGCATAAATCCATCTCAATGTGCCGGCTATTAGTGACTGATGGAAGAGCTATGTAGTGTACGACACCATGTACAGATGGACTCGGCGGACCAGAACAACGGCCTCGCCATCTCTAGTGGATACATAATATATTCAACTCCTAGAACTGAGATTCCTGATTCTCTCTCGTGCCTGTGGCAAGATACGGCAATAGTTGTCGTCTCTGACAGATGGCGGCTTTGCTCCCATCGTAGAGTCTTTACTGGATCTTTTGCAGCTATGGGCACCTGGGGATCCTGGAATGATGCAGATTTATAGTCGGAGCCCTGGCATGGTGAGCCATTGATCTAAGTGGCAATTACTCATCCAATATAGTCAACATGACCCCATTGGGATTAATGGTACACCTAAAATAGCAAATGGAACCAAGGAAAAGTCCAACGTAGAGGTATGGCCATCGTTTCTGGTATGTTTCTTGGTTCGTTGGTTAGATGAGGTCTTCCCTCTACACTCTAGATAGCAGTGATGGTCTCTCCAATGGAGCCCTGCCCATCTATGACATTTGATGGAAGAATAAAGCCAAAGCAAAGAGGAACATTGCAAGGAGTTGTAGGAGGAGGTCTCGAGTAAGGAACCTCCACCCAGGTTATCTGAAGGCATTGAACTTAGAAGCTTCTACAGAATATTTTCTTGGAACCTCTTTGGCCATAGGTTGGTGACCACCACCTCCCGACTTACTGTAGCTTCTCTTCTCTCTTCTCTTCTCTTCTTCTCTTCTCCTTTTCTCTTCTCTTCTCATGTTTCCTCTGCCTTTAACAAACACTGGGCTCCATGTCTCAAGTAGAGGATCTCTTCTCCCAGCCTGGATGTGTGGTCCTTACCAGTCTATGGACGAGACACCTTGATGTATTCAATACCAAAGAAACCTGACAAAGACCTCAATGTGTTGTAGCGGCAATCCGGCATCCCGATACTTAATCTCCTTTGTTCCCATTCACTTTCCTGCCGGAGCAGCTGGAATCCAATAGATAGAGCGCGAAGCTTGTGAAAAGACATCATTTAACCGTTCATTGATCTCCGTTCCTTTCTATCTCGGCCATTGTAATTTGAGAAAGGGACCTCCCGAACACAGATGCTCACTAATGGAAAAAGTGAATGAGAAAATCTCAGAACAAACGCCATTGCCGTAATATAATGATTACCTCGCGAAAGCGATGAATGCGCTTAGATCGCGCCAATTGTTGGGCATTAACCGGCCACAAAAAAACCTCCAGCGTTACAGAAAATTGCCATTTTTGGAGCATTTTCAGACATTTCCCCACTCTTTAATACCTTGGATGAAGCTGAATAAGTTTGTGAATGACTTGCATTGGTTATCTTGAGTTATAGACTCTGACACGTCCCGTGTTTTAACGATTTCTTAACGTTCCTTCAATCTCTGAGAATGTGAGGTGCTATAACCCCATCTCGTCCTCCATAGATGCCCCGTCCTCTGCGGAGAGGATTTGTCTATCCCATTGCCAAGCCACAGAACCGTATACTGTAACATTGTAGCCAGTGATGTATGGCTCTGACGTATGTAACATAATATGCCCAGTCTTACTCTACTGAGGTGTATAATGGGGCCCTTGACTCTCAATGCTCAGGGGCCACAGATCTCAGTCCACACCTAATATTGGTTATGATTATGTAACCATTGGCAGAACCTCGGTCAATGTATTCCTTGGTCAACCAGGATGAGATAGAGGTACAAGGCTCAAGTGACCGGCGCTGTTCCCCTCTTCCACCATGGTCGATACGTTGTCCCCTGCGTAAATGAGCCCCTTCCACTGTCAATAAGCTACATGGCTCTCTCAGCTTGCCTGTAAACCTCCAATATGGGCTGACCTTCGCTCCTGTGAGCTCTTTGTTTCCCTACAGATCCTTGGAGCAGCCCTTAAGTAAATGGTCATCTCCTTCCCTTGGTAGCCAAAGCAATGCCTGACGTCTAACAGCTCAGGATAGTTCTGCCTATAAAGAACCATCATGTGTTCCAGTTCCCGATCAATCCAGAACATTGACCACACAATGACCTCTGCCAACCCCTCATCTCTAGTTGGCCAAGATGGTGCTCTCGCATTGTCAACAGGTTGGATGGGGTTTAACCCTTCCCTACTTGTTCAAGGAGACTAATCGGCACCACCTTGTAATTACAATGTTGCGATTGCCCCGACCCTTGACCACAGTCGCATGATGAATCCAATGACATTATAGTTACCATATTTCCATCCACATTAGAAGCCTCTCCGGTCCAGTATCCATTGGCCGTGAAACGCATGGATGAAATTGGAGAATTGTCAGCGCTAATGGCTGCCGCCCCCCCCACCACTGAATATTAAGTAAGTCTCAGGCAATCTCCCATGACTCCCAGTAGTAAATGATAGCTTTCCATTAGCAGGTGCTGCCTGGGTTACAGCTGCCTCCATTAGTTTCCATAAGGGACGGGGGTGCACAGCTGCGCCATATACCGCGGCGCCCATACCACTCACTTTAACTCTGCAATTATTCTGGAAGAAAGACAATTAATGACATTGTGGGGTCTCCAGCAGGGAGTCAGCCGAGCGGATACGCAGAGATCTGTGTCCCTATCATTAGATCCCTGCCGCCGCTCTGATGGGCCCTGATATCTGATTTAACATTATAAATATGATCTTAATAATGGACCGCGGCACGGCGCCCCTCACACTGGAAAGTCACATTCGGTGGATTTATATCCTTCAGCTGCCGGATGTAACCGCATCACCCAGCCAGTAAAGGAAGACGCACATGATGGGATCATTATTATCGCTGCTTGGGTGTCAGGACCAAAAATAAAAGGGTCTGATGTGATCCCGAAACCGCTCCACCCCGGACTATAGGATATGTTTAGAAGAGCAGAGCGGCTGTAAGTCACAGCCCATAGGTGCAGTGATACT
This sequence comes from Leptodactylus fuscus, assembly GCF_031893055.1. NCBI lineage: Eukaryota > Metazoa > Chordata > Amphibia > Anura > Leptodactylidae > Leptodactylus > Leptodactylus fuscus. Next base: position 4,945,634 of record NC_134274.1, on the reverse strand, counting down.
GAGTGCGAGACGATTGCAGTGATACTAAGCGTGACATAGGTGCAGCGATACTGAGCTCAATATAGGTGCAGTGATACCGAGCGCGATATAGGTGCAGTGATACGGAGCGCGAGACGATTGCAGTGATACTAAGCGTGACATAGGTGCAGCGATACTGAGGGCGATATAGGTGCAGTGATACTGAGCGCGAGACGGGTGCAGTGATACTGTGTGATATAGGTGCAGCGATACTGAGCTCAATATAGGTGCAGCGATACTGAGGGCGAGACGGGTGCAGTGATACTGAGCGCGATATAGGTGCAGTGATACTGAGCGCGAGGCGGGTGCAGTGATACTGAGCGCGATATAGGTGCAGTGATACTGAGCGCGAGGCGGGTGCAGTGATACTGTGTGATATAGGTGCAGCGATACTGAGGGCGATATAGGTGCAGTGATACTGAGCGCGAGACGGGTGCAGTGATACTGAGCGCGATATAGGTGCAGCGATACTGAGGGCGATATAGGTACAGTGATACTGAGCGCGAGACGGGTGCAGTGATACTGTGATATAGGTGCGGCGATACTGAGTGTGAGACAATAGCAGTGATACTGAGTGCGATATAGGTGCAGTGAAACTGAGCGTGAGACAATAGCAGTGATACTGAGCGCGAGACGGGTGCAGTGATACTGAGTGTGATATAGGTGCAGCAATACTGAGCGCGATATAGGTGCAGTGATACTGAGTGAGATAGGTGTGGTAATACTGAACATGACAGGTGCAGTGATACTGAGCACATCTTACGCTCAGTATCTCCGCACCTATATCACGCTCAGTATCTCTGCACCTGTCTCGTGCTCAGTATTATTGCGCCTGTCTCACGCGCAGTAACATCTTACCTATCTTGCACTCATTTTCCACTCCTGTCTTGCGCTCGGTATTACCGCACCTGTCTCGCACTCAGTAACATCTTACTTCTCTCACCCCTTTTTACTGTGCCTATCTCGTACTCATTAACACTACACCTGTCTCGTGTTCATTTTTACCATGCCTGTCTCATGCTCGGTATGATTGCACCTGTCTCGCGCTCAGTATCACCGCGCCCGTCTTGCCCTCACCGCATCCACATGCTTGTCTCCCCCAGTATTACTGTTCCTTCGTGTCTGTCTTGCACATAGTATCACCGCACCTGTCTCATGCTCAGCATTTCATCTTGCCTACTTCGCACTCATTTTTACAGCACCTGTCTCGCGCTTGGTATCACCGCCCCCACGTGCCTGTCTCGCCCTCGGTATCACCGCCCCCACATGCCTGTCTTGTGCTCGGTATCACCGCATCTGTCTCGCGCTCGGTATCACCGCACTCACGTGCATGTCTCGCCCTCGGTATCACCGCACCCACGTACCTGTCTCGCCCTCGGTATCACCGCCCCCACGTGCCTGTCTTGCGCTCGGTATCACCGCCCCCACGTGCCTGTCTTGCGCTCGGTATCACCGCATCTGTCTCACGCTCGGTATCACCGCACTCCCGTGCATGTCTCGCCCTTGGTATCACCGCACCCATGTGCCGGTCTTGCCCTCGGTATCACCGCACCCACATGCTTGTCTCACCCTCAGTATCACCGCATCTGTCTCGCGCTCGGTATCACCGCACCCACGTGCCTGTCCGCACCTTTCCAGGGCCATTTGTACCTAAATCCATCTTCCTTAGCGCTCGCTGCGGCTCCTTCTCAGTTTCTCCGGATCTTCTGACCATTTTATCCTTTTCTTTAATTGTGACAGATGAAATCTCTCGCTCTGATTAGAATAAATTGCGCCTTTTATTTCATTTTATGTTTTTGTCGATAGATTTTAATATTTTATCTCATTTTTGGCTTTGAAAGGTTTTGGGAATCTGTGAAATGAGATTTGTATCCAGCCCTTAAGCTGCGGCGCTCCTGGGCTGTGCCGGGTGTCATGTCCGCGGCCGCCGCTGCACTTTGAAGCCCTTTCATAGATTTTTGCTCTTCCCCCTTTTTATAGTTTATTAGGATGATGAAAAGCCTGTTTTATGTGTCTGGTGCGCGCAGAGGCGGCGAAACACTGCAAAGCTGATCCTCATCCTCTCCAGCCATGGCGGGAACAATTGCAACCCCCTGCCCAACATTCAGGCTACAGACCCCCCCCCCCCCCCCCCCATATATTCACACATGTACCCTGACTCTGACACATTCAGCCATCCCCATAGCTGTGCCCCATTGTAGCTGAGTATCCCCTCCCCCACAGAAACACTGCCCCCTCCTTCCATTAAAGTGGATACAATGTATCAGAGATAATATAACAATACAATGTATCTCAGCTAATATAACATTACAAGTATCTAGAGCTACAACTAGTGGTGTATATAGAAGAGAAGTCAAACCTAGCAAAGAATTAATGGGTATAGACACCCAGGAGAGAAGGGTTCCACCTTTTATGACTCTTAGGTCAGTTCCCCTCCCCCCATTAATGCTTAAAGGGGTATCTCAACTCTACAATCAGCTGTTTGAAGAGGCTGAAGCATTCAGATGAGGGCTGTGCACAGCGCCTTACATTATATAGTGGCAGTGATTGGTATTACAACTCAGTCCCAATCCCTGAGATGCTTCTGTACCATGTGACCCCTATGGCTTTGACAGGCTGATCGGCAGGGATGCTATATGTCAGACCCCTGCTGATCAGATAGTGTATAGTAGGGGACATTTATACTGAGCTCCATCACATCTTTAGTCTAATAGATACTCCATTTACTGTAAATATGCAAATGAGGCTTAAGTGCAATGGGGGCGTGTCCTAGTTTAAGTGCTCTGACCTGCCCCATTGCACTTGTAGGTATCACAATGACTACAAGGTGCCAGTCTGGACCTCCACGTCACCTCTTCCGCTCCCCCAAGGTCTTTCTACGTTTGGAGCTGAAGTTAACTCTTTAATCACCTCTTAATACACCTCGCACATTTTTACTTCTAAGACTTTAGTTTCACGTTGTTGACTTTGCAGTCGACATAAAAGGATATTAAACCATTAGGCTCGGCCATGGAAACAATGCTGTCACATCTAACTACTGTGTTCTAGCAGGTAACAGACTCCTTACAGTCTTTGATTCGTGAATATAATGGCAGCGCTACAGTAAAGACTGACACTGACATGGCCAGAGCCCTGGGAAATATCATACCAATGTATGTGTCATTCAGGATGTATAGAAAGCTGGTTGATGAGCTCTATGGACAGTTTAATGGCAACCAACGAGACTTGCCGTATTTCAGCTGCCTTGGCTGTGCTGTAATATAAATGGTATATACATGGTATAGATACAGGTGCATATAAATGGTATATAGAGCTGCTAGATTTATGGCTTTAAGGTGTATTATACGGCACTGGGTCTCTCTAGGTGACAGTTCAAGGTCATGCTTATTACTGTGGATGGCTCTTTTGTGATTATATAGGACAAGACGGCGCCCCCTGCTGGCTGGGCTAAAAGGAGTCGATTTTCCTAGTTATCTGTTCCACTCCAATGTCTTCAGCTTCCCCCTAAGAGAGTATGGGAGTAGGAAATGAGGAGCAGATTTGGCCCTTGGTAGACACTTAACCTCTCCATTCTGTAGAAGTAAAGCCATTACCGTCTGTGGAGCGCAGCGACTTCACACAGGGTATCGTCCTTCCTTAAAGATTCCTGCCAAAGCTCAAGTGCGATAATCACTAAGCCAGTGATTGGGAAGAAGACGCCTGGAGGGAGATGAATAAAAGGCCAGGCTGGTGAGGAGCCACCACTGAGAGAGTCTGATTGAGAGGATCTTCTCCTGGGGTAAGCTTCAGCACCATGGCCAGCGTCTCAATGAGCTTTATATACCCGCAACGTCTCATCTGGTGACCTCAACGCTCACGTTACATTGACGTTATGATATTCTTCAGTGAGAAATATTCCATTTACTCCAGGTTGGATGATGGGTTTGCAAATGTAGCCATTGCAATCAATGGAATTAATTCCTATTAAAGAATGGCATCTCCACCGATGTGGTCCATGAAGGCTATAACAGAGATCTGGCTTCATTGTATCTAATGCAATGTAGGTTCCGCCATGCAAAAAATCTTGGGGTGTTCATACGATGGTGCTGCTATGAAACCCCTAAAGAGAAGGACCCCAGTCCAGGTTGGCCACATCCATAATTTCTATGAGAGATCCTACAAATGAGAACTTCATCCAAAGACCATGGAAAGGGGCAAACAAGTCTCTCGTCCTCCTATTCTAGGGGGTTAGTGTGACAGTGTAGCTGCTCTAGTAGGAAAACCACTTGGGTGAACGCTTTGTAATAAGCCAGATTAATTTAAAAATTTTCCAAAAATTTTGGGTTCTACCTTAGCAGAGATTTGAGGTTCATCTTACAAAAATGCAGCAAAGTTGCTGATCATTGTACTCTGGTGTCTTGGAGACTACTATACCTGTATCCTTCAGCTCTCCCGTCCTCTTCTCTGGCTGTCCAGCATCTTTTCTGACCCCCCATCAAGTTATGACAGATTAGGCCTCAGTGGTCAAGTGGGAGGAGCATTAATGATGCTATACAGTGAAAGTGTGATGAAAGGAACAGAGAAGATGGTGAACAGCCAAGGAAGACTAATTGTCTTGACAGATTGTATCTCATGAGGTTCGCCAATCACTAGTGTCCAGGGCTGGTCCATGGGGAAACAAGTGAATTCTAGGATTCTGAAGCAATGATGGGTCCCAATTCTCCCTTCTTTCTTTGCACAAGTGGTGGCCAGCACTGATTGTACTGTATATGGATTGCAGGCAGTATATACAGTCTTTGCACAAGGCTCACACTTACATGTAGCATACCTTGGGCCTTCATTGTCTCAGTCCTCACCATGGACTGCACTTCGGTGCCTGTTCCTTGACCCTTTTGATGGCTGATTGTAAAACTATTCTTACCCAAAGCTCATAAAATCCTAATATTCAGCGCCAATGTGACTTGTAACCAATTTGGGGCCAGTTGTGTGTGCTAAAGTACGTCGCTCGGTGCCGGCCCGCGGAGCAGCGGATAGAGGAGAAGACTCTCCATCTACTTCCTTATTAGAGCTCTTCATAAAACAATCCCGTCGCTGAGTCCTATCAGCCGTGAACGCGCCGAGCTCTGGCGGCAGCTACCTGCCCCCCAACCCCCACACACTTCAATATGAAGACTTTTCGTCTATAAATTTGCATGACAATATAAAGTCTATAGAGAACCACAGGACCAATTCCAGCTCAAAGAGACCAAGAAATAAAACTGGATTATTAATAGATGAGACACAAAATGTTCCCAGCGGGAGCCCCCAAAACTCTGCCGCACAATTTCACAACCTTTACAAATTCACATAAAGCCATTGTGTTACCTATAACTGGTGCAAAGTATTTCTGTATTGTATGAGACAACCTATAGAGCTGGCGAAAGCCTGGGACAGAAAGAAATAGCTCAAGGAGTCTGTCACCTCCAATCACCATTATATACTTTGTTAAATTATTATATATCAGATTACTCCTCCAGTACTGATCCAAACTCACCTCCTGTATTATACTGCAGAGCTGTGCTCACTATTCTGCTGGTACAGTCACTGTGTACATACATTACATTACTTATCCTGTATTATACTCCAGAGCCGCGCTCACTATTCTGCTGGTACAGTCACTGTGTACATACATTACATTACTTATCCTGTATTATACTCCAGAGCTGTGCTCACTATTCTGCTGGTACAGTCACTGTGTACATACATTACATTACTTATCCTGTATTATACTCCAGAGCTGCGCTCACTATTCTGCTGGTACAGTCACTCTGTACATACATTACATTACTTATCCTGTATTATACTCCAGAGCTGCGCTCACTATTCTGCTGGTTACTGTGTACATACATTACATTACTTATCCTGTATTATACTCCAGAGCTGCGCTCACTATTCTGCTGGTGCAGTCACTGTGTACATACATTACATTACTTATCCTGTATTATACCCCAGAGCTGCGCTCACTATTCTGCTGGTTACTGTGTACATACATTACATTACTTATCCTGTATTATACTCCAGAGCTGCGCTCACTATTCTGCTGGTGCAGTCACTGTGTACATACATTACATTACTTATCCTGTATTATACTCCAGAGCTGCGCTCACTATTCTGCTGGTGCAGTCACTGTGTACATACATTATATTACTTATCCTGTATTATACTCCAGAGCTGCGCTCACTATTCTGCTGGTACAGTCACTGTGTACATACATTACATTACTTATCCTGTATTATACTCCAGAGCTGCGCTCACTATTCTGCTGGTGCAGTCACTGTGTACATACATTACATTACTTATCCGGTATTATAACCCAGAGCTGCGCTCACTATTCTGCTGGTGCAGTCACTGTGTACATACATTACATTACTTATCCTGTATTATACTCCAGAGCTGCGCTCACTATTCTGCTGGTGCAGTCACTGTGTACATACATTACATTACTTATCCGGTATTATAACCCAGAGCTGCGCTCACTATTCTGCTGGTACAGTCACTGTGTACATACATTACTTATCCTGTATTATACTCCAGAGCTGCGCTCACTATTCTGCTGGTGCAGTCACTGTGTACATACATTACATTACTTATCCTGTATTATACCCCAGAGCTGCGCTCACTATTCTGCCGGTGCAGTCACTGTGTACATACATTACATTACTTATCCTGTATTATACCCCAGAGCTGCGCTCACTATTCTGCCGGTGCAGTCACTGTGTACATACATTACATTACTTATCCGGTATTATACCCCAGAGCTGCGCTCACTATTCTGCCGGTACAGTCACTGTGTACATACATTACATTACTTATCCTGTATTATACTCCAGAGCTGCGCTCACTATTCTGCCGGTACAGTCACTGTGTACATACATTACATTACTTATCCTGTATTATACTCCAGAGCTGCGCTCACTATTCTGCCGGTGCAGTCACTGTGTACATACATTACATTACTTATCCTGTATTATACCCCAGAGCTGCACTCACTATTCTGCTGGTACAGTCACTGTGTACATACATTACATTACTTATCCTGTATTATACTCCAGAGCTGCGCTCACTATTCTGCTGGTACAATCTCTGTGACATACTGAGCTCATTAGGTTACCATCACTGGTCCAGACTGTTGTGTTGCTGACCTTGGTGCTGAATCCATTAGGGCTTGTTACTTGGTCACTTAGGACAGAGGGTCTGAGGTCTGTGGGTAGTTGCTACCACTGCTGCCATGTTGCCTGTTCTGTATATAACTTAGAAGTTACCATTTCAGTACAGTCATCCCCCTTTTTGGCCCTTACCCCCTCTCCGCACCGCCCCGCTTTTTCCCACATCTCTCGGTGACTTCAGTGGTGACGGCTGCTCTCAAGTAAAGACACTTCTCCATTTTAGAGTATAGAGATGTTGGAGTCCAGCAACTAGCTGAAGGGGGTCATCGGGCCCTTGTTCTTCCAATAGGGGATGTGGGACCCCCCAGCTCTTAGGAATTTATGGAATATCCCATGGCCAAAATCAAGCCAAGGGGATGTCCCAGCGAGACCTGTTACTACCATTCACATACCCTGGTTCTTCTCCTCTCTGGAGTCAGAGATTGGCTGCAGTGGTCACATGTTGTAGACGTGATGTCATCACTGCGGTCAATGTACAAGAGCCAGTGTGGAGGACGGGAGAGGCAACAGGGCACTTACTACTAGGGGTGGAGCCTTTTCTTTGCTTGCCTAAATTTTCCAAAATTTTGGGATTCAGGTGAAGCTTAGGTGTTTGGGATTTGTCACCCCTGAATCATTACTATATGCATTATGGCATTGACACTCCCTTAGCGGAGACCTGGGGCCTCTGGAGATTCCAGAAGACCAAGTGTCCCATTGGAGAACAGTAAAGGTGAGACAAGTGGAATAAGAGTGTTTTTTGTTTCTCCACCTCTCCCCGTGCCTCTGATTATTATACCCCAAGGTCTGAAGAGTCTTCGGTATATAATAAACAAGTTTGGTCCCAAACAGAACTTGAAACAAATCTTGCAACAATTTTCCATCATTACTGACGGGGCTCTCCTTTAAGAACACCGTATTCCTTTAATTCTTCATTTATTATGTCTAAATAACAAGCCTGTAATTGTATGACCTGTGACCCCCAGCCCCCTCCCCCTCCAGCTTATTGTTTTGCCCGTCTCTCTATCGCTTGGAATTCTGGGCGCACCAAACTCTTTTGTAACAATATAAAATGTATCATTTATATTTCAAAGCTATTTTTGTTGCAATCTGGATATGTAAGGAACAAAGATGCCAAAGAGATAGCGGAAGACGGATAAACACACAGGCCACACGCTGGGAGAAGATCTCACAAGAAAGAGAATCCATCCGATAGGAGAAGGAAATGAAATAGAATTCGGAGCTTTTCAAGCGTCGAGCAGATTTACTCCTGACATTTACTGCTTGTTGTTGCTTCGCCGGGTCTTGAGTGGCTTTGATGGGTTTCCTATAGATGGGTTTTGTAGACAAAAAGTTGCTTTTTTTGTTTCACGAGGAAACATTTCAGTGAAATTGCTGGAGAACAATCACAGGAATATTAATGTTTAACAAGTGCTAGAGAATTCAAGGGATTGGGAGAATAACAAGTTTGAGTTGCTTTTATGTTGTTCTTGTGAACTTTGTGATAGTCTGGAGGAAGGGAGAAGACAATTACTGCAATAGGACAAAGGTCCTGGAATGTCAGCCTGGGACTGATGACATCACTGTGATGTCATAGGAAGTGATTATATACAATCTTAACAGAGGCAGAAGAGCTTCTTATAATTCACATGCACCATGGAGATGTAGACATGAAATCTACTGCCATATAGTTGCACTGTTTTGCATATGCTTTCCCAATATGGTGGCAGATCAGATGGAACGTTCCATAGACTCCATTTAGAATCCTATATATAACATTGACATCTGTATAATGAATGATGGGAATCCAATGCCGAAGTGTCAACTCACTGTAACCATTGTCTCCTTAATGGCAAGCAGATGGGTGTAATGTCTGTGCTAAGTCATGGCCGTCATGTTATTTATTGGGATTCATCTCCAGTTTATTGTACTCAGATCTGCAGAAAGAACTGGAGAATGAACAGAGCTGGAGTCCGGGGATTAGAGGTGTGTGATCAACTGTGACAAAATCCATGGCCGGTCAGGCGTAAGGTCGGGGAAATGGATTCCTTTGCTTCTTCCGACACCAGGGCAGAGCAGGGGGTAAGGAAAGAAGTAGGAGGTCAAGAAGAAGTCAATGTCAGGAATAGACCTTAGTGCTCGGCTGGAACATAGGGGACCTATTACAGGGACTGGAGGGATGATCCTTACATAGCAGATCCTCAGAGCGCAGAATAGAAGAGGTTAACCATATGACTGCAGAATAGAAAGGGTTAACCATGACATGACCGTCGTGTCTGGATGGGGTTGTGTAAAGGATATGGAGTGGTACGAAGGTAAAGCTGAGCAAGATTGTAAGCAGAATTTTACTGAAGATCTAGAACAAATGTCATCCTATTGGCTGAGATTATAGACACGGCGGGCGGGGAGTGCGACAATATCTTACACTGGTAGGAAAACCTACCAAAAGGTCAAAGATATACTGCACATATAAGAGACAGCAATGACAGCAGACCCATAGTATACGGACTGGTGCCCAAAGGGTCTGGTATTTACTTCCCCAGCAGGACCATTAGGACCATTGCCCACCACCTTGCAATGCAGAGGAAAGTCCATGATGGGCTCTTGTCAACCAGACTGGACCTTATTGTACATGCACATGGTCTGGTACATAAACCATTGCAGGCAGGCTTACAATAACAATCAGTACTTGTCGCCCTATGGTAAACCAACAAATGTATTTGAGTTTTCTTTGGTGCATAAGACAAGACAATGTTTGCAATGAGCTTAATTCTGCTGCATGAGCATTGCCCAGTGTTAACAACCCCGATACCTCGAACAAGTTTCTGGGAACTGAATGCGAAGGGTGCAAGACATTTTCCAGCATCTCCTTTTGTCTTGATCTTCATCTGGCTTATTTAGCTGTCATCTCCTCCTGTAACAGAAGATGCAGAAGAGGGAGTTGTGCTCATAGTTCAGATGGGATCCATGAGGAAGACACATAACAAGGGAACGTCGCCTCATTAACTGCCACTTACAAGAAACGTCTTCATAGTCTCGTCAGCCAGTCAGAGGATGAAGAGCCGCCATCCGATATACACAATGTCAATGTTCTCCTCTACCAGCAGGGTGAAGCGGAGAATATTCCACCACGAGTCTCATGCAGAGCTTAGAGAAGCAAAAAGCATCCGAGGCATTGTCGGATCTGACATGTCGTGGCTGCAGGTGTTGCTCGCACCGTAGGGGGCTGCAGACAGGGATAAGATGTTATTATCTGTATGGTCTAGAGGTAGAAGCGCAGGACAGTCCTCAAAAATAGTCGTCTTGTTGCTTTATAGAGATGACAAGTGCAAAACGGTCCCATGTGGCCTCCAAGGCCAAGGATTTTGTAGTATCTGATGACTGGATTGGTTAACGCCACGATCAAGGGGCAAAATACCATAAAGACATGGGAAGAATGGGGGACGGGGGAACATCCAGCTGCAAAGCAAAATCTGGAGGGGCCTGAGCCTACGATACCCACCAGGGCTCCAGGTCTGGACATATACTCTAGTATAGGAGCAAATACAAGAGTAATACACAGTAACCTTTAAGTGTTTACTCGCAGTCCCATGTAAGTACAACCCAGCGCTATTACTATAGATTGTGCCAAATGACCGGCTCAGCTCTGCTACATCATCTATGGCCAACCATTACCATAAATATCCCCAGTGACTGGCGCCGCCGCCGCTGTCGTCTCCCCGCGATAGAATATATTAGCCACGGACAATGCCCTTGAATAAATACACCTGAAATGACTGCGTTTAATGGGCTGTGAAAACCCCTTATCTAACAACACCGACAATTCTTATGTTTTATTTCCGGTGAACGCAGACAGCGCAGAATATTTAATGCCCCATTCACCGAAAACCAACATTGGAAACCGCAGAAATTCTCGCACAATGGCGTTTTAATTAAAAGCGAATTGAGTTTGTAAATTAACAAAGGCACAATTAATGTTTAGAGACGGACGGAACCGCGCGCCGCTGACAAAGGGATGTCGGGATTAAGAGTCGCCGTAAGTCAAGGGCCGTGTGATGAATGAAAAGGAGAGATTAGGATTAGCTATAGGTGGGTGCAATGTATAGATGGAGCGGAACGTGCCGTGGGGCCCCGGGGGCTTTAGGGATTCGAGGATTTCATCAGAAGTGTCTTGAAGTGTTTCTAAGCTCCAATGATACAACTTCTATCTGCTCAGAATCCAGTGCTTTAGGCTAAACAGTATTTTATCCCCAGCGTTGCCTCCAGAGCTGCTGTTCATCTTGGACCTGCAGTCACTGTCAGTCCGATCACCCGGTCACCAGTCTGCCTGGGAACATACACAACCTCCCCCCATGACCTCATCCCATAGTCGTCCTCTCCCCATTGGACTTGATCTCCTTATGTCCATCATAGTCATAAAAATCCATAGTGGACATTCATTGGCTCCAAAGTCACGTCCCATATGTCATATGGCTGAAAGGGCTGCCATGGTTTAGCATTGGAAATGAGTAAAATGGTTCCTAATGAGTTGGGTTCGTTACAAAGTTTCCAAAAATCACAGATTCCTGCCACCCACAAATCAGTATTATACTCAGGGGTCTCCTATAACAAGTGGAGGTCCAGGGGAAGTGCGGTGAAGTAACAAACACCAATGCTCATCATCCTTCACCTCTCCTGGGGTCTGTCTTGGTTTCCGGCGCACATTCCCCAATGTCTTCCATCCTCTATCGGCCTCTTCCTGCATCTTCTGTCTGGAAGGCCAGCGTTCTTCTCCGGAATCTGTGATGTCATGGAAGAGGCACAAAGGGGATTGAACACACCAGGGAACATGCAACCAGTGGTGAAGAGTAGCCTGGAGGTGATGCAGATGAAAATGGGTGAGAAAATTACAAATTTGGTTCTGCTTGGAGTCCAGAGGGTTGACAAAATCCCACTTTCACTTGGTAACTGCTGATCTGTTCCAGTTGAGTATTTTGCACATAAACCAAGTTTATACCAAGGTTTTCTACACCAAAGTATTTGATGTTAACATCTGAATACATCATATATGGCAATTATTATTGGAAGTGATGCCATAAAGGTATCATTCTCATTGGATGAAATCTTCAAATTGTAAAGGCAAGTCTGATAGATTGGTTTGGAGTGTGTCTAGAAGACCTTACTAGAGAGGAGCGAGTAGTAGTCGATCGAATACCTCTCTGCCATAGCTTTCCGTGTAAGCGGCCGAACACCAGGGGGTTAAACGCATCGAATATTCAATGCACTTAACCCCTTGGTGTTTGGCCGCTTACACGGAAACCTATGGCAGGGAGGTATTCGAACGACTACTACTTGCTCATCTCTAGATCTTACACATAATGTGGAGTCTGTCCCTCAGATGGAAGCTTAAACGAGACAATGAGGTCCTTAGAAGATCCTAACCAGATTCACCACGGGACCAACTAGCTTGTACATCATGACATCGTATTAGATTAGGCATAACTCACATTCACATGTGTCCACCTTTATCTCCAAATTTGTCAATTTCTCATGAAACCAGCTCGATACAATATCGCAACATGCTTGCAAAGTAATTGAAAGGCTTCCACTCCCATGATGACCGATCCTGGAAAACTCCTTTAAGGAACCCATAACCTGCTCATAAAAGGGATGGGCTCTCCCAATCCTAGATTAGTCACTGACTAGTGGCAGACGAGTTACTACAAGGCTGTGAGATGGCGATGATACAGGTTAGTAGATCAGAGAATCCAGGGGTCAATACCAGAGCTGGACCAGAAATGATCCAAGATATGGCCAGATAAAGCCAAGGTCAACGTCAGGGATTACAATAGGAGGGTAGGAGTGAATCAGAGCGAACGTCAGGAAGTGGCAAAAGGCGAAACTTTACCGATCCGCGTGACGACACTCCTGATATACGACCCCCTTGCGATTTCCCTCGTTTTTCTCATCCGTCACGTTGTAAATTATGACTGTAATTGTTACCATGAAGACTTCATATTTTACACCGGGCATAAAGTCCTAATCTCCCTTGTATAATTTACTGCCCCCACGTCTTGCCGTGTGCGTTGCGTGCAGCAGGTGGAGCAGCTGTGTGTGGATTGACAGCTGGAGACGTCGCCCTCGCCTGTTGTATTCTACACGTGTACGGAGACAATAGCTAATTGTCATTAGGGCCGCGTCGTCGTCGGCGGAGGCAGCGCGCGCGCCGGCACTGTTTTGTATTACTCGCAGCCCTGACATTTGGCAATTCATTTCTTGCCGCTCACAAATGAATGGGCGCTGTGAGTGGGGATATAATTACATTTCGGAGGGAGCTGAGATATTACATGATAAAATATGCATGTTGTCACTTGTTATTCCTCATATTATAATGATTTATTTCTAAAGGTTTTTTTTTTTCTTCGTATGTTTGGTGAAAGAAAATGCGACTCCCAGATGTGCGGAGATTTCATTCCTCAGTACAATATGTGGAAAAATCCCCGGACGCTAAGAAATTGTTCTGTAAATTGATTTATTAACCCCTTTGTGATAGAGGCACGTGAGGCTTGGCGCAATAGTGAACGGAATCCGATTAGATACAAAAGCCGCATTCACATTGCGCATTATTAGACGGGTGAGGGAAGCCCCCAATGATGGCGCTACTGATGCTCCCATAATCCCATTTACTATAGAGCTGCCCTATGTGGGATCATTATGGTGCAGAATATGGGGTAGTCCTATCACCAGGAGACAGGTCGGGGTTGCAGATACATATACAGATAATTCAAAGGTCACAGCAACGATGTAACAAAGTCAGGTAGGTTGTACTGTATATAGTGATACATACTGCACCCTTGTACTGAAGGGGCTTCATATAGATGGTGCCCGGACAGAACACTGGCGCAGTAGGAGGAAATATCCAGAAAAAATAGAAAGTTGTTACATTAAAATGCAAAATAATCAGGTCCAAGTGTTACATAGAATAACTGGGCTATGAATGCACCGGACATAGTATATTATAACGGGAAGGTCAATAAGGGGAAGGTCAATAAGGGGAAGGTCAATAAGGGGAAGGTCAATAAGGGGAAGGTCAGGAGGTAGTTGGATGAGGGCAGTCAGGAGAGCCAAGGAGGATGGTTATTAGTGATGAAGCAGAGCCTGGTTTGCAATGATGTAGAGGGAAGTTCGGAAGGTGATCAGATGAGCCAAGGATACAATAATGGTGACCAAAGATAGACAGGTGTATAAGGGGTAGTCAGATAAGCCAGGAGATAGTAAGACGAGATGAGTTCAGGAGAGTAGTCAGATGAGCCAAGGATTCAATGATAAGCAGATCCCGGCACACAGTGGCGTAGAAGGTGTGCACCAGGGGTAGGGAACCTTCGGCTCTCCAGCTGCTGTAAAACTACAACTACCATCATGCTCCATTCACTTCCATGGGAGTTCCAAGAACAGCAGAGAAGGTATGCATGCTGGGAGTTGTAGTTTTGCAAAAGCTGGAGAGCCAAGGTTCCCTACCCCTGGTGTTAAAACAGAGCCCGGTATGTAGTGGTGTAGAGGGAAGTTCAGGGGGTGGTCAGGTGTAATGGGAGGTAATAATGGTGGGGATCTGGTAAAGCCAAGTGTGCACTAGACCTGGGTCAGATCATGAGACACTCAGTATAGCAATACAAGGAACAAACAAGCCAAACTGGAGATCGTAAAACCAATATCTGGCACTGAAGCCTCGGCGCTGCGGATAATAAGTCCTAGTCTAGTCCTCTCATTTGGATCGACAAAAAGTCCCTATGACAACACTAAACTGACTTTTTGAGAAGCACAATGTGCAAAAAATAAATCAAAATACAAAAAAAAGTAAAATTATTAACAAAAAAATATAAATCCCCACCACAACCACATTACAGGTCCAAGCGACTGAGCAATCCCCTTCCCTGACAATACAAAGCTATGGCACAAACCCGAAAATGCCGCAACATAGGAGGATTTTATAAAAAAAAACATAGTTGTAGCATTAATGTTATAAAATAATAAAGGACCCGAAAATGTATCTGGTCAAGAACCAGCAAAAATGGTGAAGTCAAGTTGTCCCAAAATAGTCACTTATTGCCTATCCACAATATTAGAGGGGGACTGATGGGAGTCTTCACTGCTGAGACCCCCCCCCCCCCATGGTCACTAGAAGGGGCGTCTCAATATCCCCGATACTACTACAGGGAATAGCAGCAGTGTGGACCTGCAAAGAAGAGGATGGGGTGAGCTCGGACCCCTTGTTTAGATATTTGTGGGGGTCCTAGTTTTGCCCCCCCCCCCATTATACAGATAGACCAATGTTCAGTGTAGGACGAGCCCTTTAAACGACGCCATGGGCTCTGCTACATCTGTAGGTAAAGTTTCCTGCGCTGGTCTATTAGGCCTTGTTGTTGCGATTTGATACAATGTTTCCTTCGCTGATACATTGTTAAGGTCACATTCAAGAAATGCCATTCAGATAGAGAACAGAGCGGTAATTCTCGGCGCAGCTATTTAGATAAATATGTAACGCTCGGCCCATTGCGGCGGCACGGGATGAGTGATACGGCGAGGGCTGCGGCCGGCGTCCTTGAGGTAATGATGGAGCGCTGCCATGGAAATACACCGCAAAGTGCTGATGGACGTCCGACTGGTATTGTTGGTTTATTTGCTGAGAATTATTTACACATCTGCGGCGGCTGCCATTTATTTTATGTAGCAGTGTGAACTGTGTCCTCTGAGGTCTGAGCGCGGCACTTCATCAAACGAACATAAAAGTCCAGATCATGAGAGCGTCCACAGCAGGGCAGAGTGTTTCAGGACAAGGGTGACCTTGCGACCTGTCCTCTTACATGATGATGGGCTACAGGAGACTCCTCAGGGGCCCTAACAATGCGAGGGCCCGAACAGGGTAGAATGTGCCGGCCCTGATCAGATTCATCACTAACCGGATGACTGAAGAATATTCAATTGTTTACAAGGAAAAAAAAAAATCTGCAATAAAATTATTCACAGCTCAAGTCTGAAAATATCACTGACAGATTGTCAAATTACTGGATATGTAACATTGTGTAAAAATATACCGAAGGCAACAAGAAAACCGATCAACCCGACCCACAGAGCAGAATGTCACCGATATCCATCAGCACTGACACATGATGAGCCGCATCCTATAGACACCCACAGCAAGTGGCAGACAGCTATACAGTATACCGCAAAGACCGATCCCGAAAGAGGGCGGAGACTGGAACCTGCTCACACTCATATACCAGACTCTATAAACAGTATTATAATACACAGAACCTTCCATATAGCAAGCAATGTGGAAATATATTATACATAGGGGGCAGTATTATAGTAGTTATATTCTTGTACATAGGAGTAGTATTATAGTAGTTATATTCTTGTATATAGGAGCAGTATTATAGTAGTTATATTCTTGTACATAGGAGCAGTATTATAGTAGTTATATTCTTGTACATAGGAGTAGTATTATAGTAGTTATATTCTTGTATATAGGAGCAGTATTATAGTAGTTATATTCTTGTACATAGGAGTAGTATTATAGTAGTTATATTCTTGTACATAGGAGCAGTATTATAGTAGTTATATTCTTGTACATAGGAGTAGTATTATAGTAGTTATATTCTTGTTCATAAGAGGTAGTATTATAGTAGTTATATTCTTGTATATAGGAGTAGTATTATAGTAGTTATATTCTTGTACATAGGAGTAGTATTATAGTAGTTATATTCTTGTACATAGGAGTAGTATTATAGTAGTTATATTCTTGTACATAGGAGTAGTATTATAGTAGTTATATTCTTGTACATAAGAGGTAGTATTATAGTAGTTATATTCTTGTATATAGGAGTAGTATTATAGTAGTTATATTCTTGTACATAGGAGTAGTATTATAGTAGTTATATTCTTGTACATAGGAGTAGTATTATAGTAGTTATATTCTTGTACATAGGAGGTAGTATTATAGTAGTTATATTCTTGTACATAGGAGCAGTATTATAGTAGTTATATTCTTGTATATAGGAGTAGTATTATAGTAGTTATATTCTTGTACATAAGAGGTAGTATTATAGTAGTTATATTCTTGTATATAGGAGCGGTATTATAGTAGTTATATTCTTGTATATAGGAGTAGTATTATAGTAGTTATATTCTTGTACATAGGAGGTAGTATTATAGTAGTTATATTCTTGTACATAGGAGGTAGTATTATAGTAGTTATATTCTTGTACATAGGAGCAGTATTATAGTAGTTATATTCTTGTACATAGGAGCAGTATTATAGTAGTTATATTCTTGTACATAGTATTAGTATTATAGTAGTTATATTCTTGTACATAGGAGGTAGTATTATAGTAGTTATATTCTTGTATATAGGAGTAGTATTATAGTAGTTATATTCTTGTATATAGGAGTAGTATTATAGTAGTTATATTCTTGTACATAGGAGGTAGTATTATAGTAGTTATATTCTTGTACATAGGAGGTAGTATTATAGTAGTTATATTCTTGTATATAGGAGTAGTATTATAGTAGTTATATTCTTGTACATAGTAGTAGTATTATAGTAGTTATATTCTTGTACATAGGAGGTAGTATTATAGTAGTTATATTCTTGTATATAGGAGTAGTATTATAGTAGTTATATTCTTGTATATAGGAGTAGTATTATAGTAGTTATATTCTTGTACATAGGAGGTAGTATTATAGTGGTTATATTCTTGTACATAGGAGGTAGTATTATAGTGGTTATATTCTTGTACATAGGAGTAGTATTATAGTAGTTATATTCTTGTATATAGGAGTAGTATTATAGTAGTTATATTCTTGTACATAGGAGGTAGTATTATAGTGGTTATATTCTTGTACATAGGAGGTAGTATTATAGTGGTTATATTCTTGTACATAGGAGTAGTATTATAGTAGTTATATTCTTGTACATAGGAGGTAGTATTATAGTAGTTATATTCTTGCACATAGGAGGTAGTATTATAGTAGTTATATTCTTGTACATAGGAGTAGTATTATAGTAGTTATATTCTTGTATATAGGAGTAGTATTATAGTAGTTATATTCTTGTACATAGGAGTAGTATTATAGTAGTTATATTCTTGTATATAGGAGTAGTATTATAGTAGTTATATTCTTGTACATAGGGGGCAGTATTATAGTAGTTATATTCTTGTACATAGGAGGTAGTATTATAGTAGTTATATTCTTGTACATAGGAGTAGTATTATAGTAGTTATATTCTTGTACATAGGAGGTAGTATTGTAGTAGTTATATTCTTGTACATAGGAGCAGTATTATAGTAGTTATATTCTTGTACATAGGAGGTAGTATTATAGTAGTTATATTCTTGTACATAGGAGTAGTATTGTAGTAGTTATATTCTTGTACATAGGAGGTAGTATTGTAGTAGTTATATTCTTGTACATAGGAGCAGTATTATAGTAGTTATATTCTTGTACATAGGAGGTAGTATTATAGTAGTTATATTCTTGTACATAGGAGTAGTATTATAGTAGTTATATTCTTGTACATAGGAGTAGTATTATAGTAGTTATATTCTTGTACATAGGAGGTAGTATTATAGTAGTTATATTCTTGTATATAGGAGTAGTATTATAGTAGTTATATTCTTGTACATAGGAGGTAGTATTATAGTAGTTATATTCTTGTACATAGGAGGTAGTATTGTAGTAGTTATATTCTTGTACATAGGAGCAGTATTATAGTAGTTATATTCTTGTACATAGGAGGTAGTATTATAGTAGTTATATTCTTGTACATAGGAGGTAGTATTATAGTAGTTATATTCTTGTACATAGGAGTAGTATTATAGTAGTTATATTCTTGTACATAGGAGTAGTATTATAGTAGTTATATTCTTGTACATAGGAGGTGTATTATAGTAGTTATATTCTTGTACATAGGAGGTAGTATTATAGTAGTTATATTCTTGTACATAGGAGTAGTATTATAGTAGTTATATTCTTGTACATAGGAGGTAGTATTATAGTAGTTATATTCTTGTACATAGGAGGTAGTATTATAGTAGTTATATTCTTGTACATAGGAGTAGTATTATAGTAGTTATATTCTTGTACATAGGAGCAGTATTATAGTAGTTATATTCTTGTACATAGGAGGTAGTATTGTAGTAGTTATATTCTTGTACATAGGAGTAGTATTATAGTAGTTATATTCTTGCACATAGGAGGTAGTATTGTAGTAGTTATATTCTTGTATATAGGAGCAGTATTATAGTAGTTATATTCTTGTACATAGGAGCAGTATTACAGAAGTTATATTCTTGTACATAGGAGCAGTATTATAGTAGTTATATTCTTGTACATAGGAGCAGTATTATAGCAGTTATATCCTTGTACATAGGAGTAGTATTATAGTAGTTATATTCTTGTACATAGTAGTAGTATTATAGTAGTTATATTCTTGTACATAGTAGTATTATAGAAGTTATATTCTTGTACATAGGAGCAGTATTATAGTAGTTATATTCTTGTACATAGGAGTAGTATTATAGTAGATATATTCTTGTACATAGGAGGTAGTATTATAGTAGTTATATTCTTGTACATAGGAGCAGTATTATAGTAGTTATATTCTTGTACATAGGAGCAGTATTATAGTAGTTATATTCTTGTACATAGGAGGTAGTATTATAGTAGTTATATTCTTGTACATAGGAGCAGTATTATAGTAGTTATATTCTTGTACATAGGAGGTAGTATTATAGTAGTTATATCCTTGTACAAAGGAGCAGTATTATAGTAGTTTTATTCTTGTACATAGGGGGCAGTGTTGTAGTAGTTCTTTTCTTGTACATAGCAGGCAGCAGTATAGTTGGACATTTAGTGGTGGTATTTTTGTAGATGTAATGTAGTTGTACTTTGCTGCCATCAATGTTCATTTCTATAACACAATGTAATCTGTTCCGTGTTACAGATGAATTATTTGTGATCGATGGGTTGGATGTATCAATCAGCTAAACTCTGGATTTAGTTCTCAAATTTAGAAAAAGAACAATTTACATAAGGAGCTCCGGAGCCAGATTTGTGCGCTGCAGTCGGCACCCTCATGCCTGAAAAGTGAGAATGGTAAAATAAACAGAGGACTTTATGGCTCCCTGGAATCCTATAAGTGCAAGGTCACTGTGACCTAATAAAATATGCAGCAGCGGAGAGAGAGGGAAAGTGTAATGAAAATGTAGCCTGAATTAATGTGTAATTTGACAAAAAGTTTTATGAGTACATCAAAAGGCTTCGCTCTAACTTTTATTCGACAGCCGGAACCTTCGCAAACAGTACGAGAACTTGGCACCATAAACCTGTAGCCATGACATAAGACCGCCAGAAGGTAAGCTGCCCGAGCTGTCTATTTCTCCCTATTCGTTAGGGATCAATTTGAAACATTCATTTCAGCCTCAGAAGCCGAAGCAAAGCTCATCTGCAGAGCAAAGAATGATGGGACTTATCCCTGGAATTAGAGGACAGAGACATAACAGGAGAAGATCCAACTCTGAAAGAGAACTTTACCAAAAACCTAAACCAACTCATAAAATATTACATTCCCCATCTGTGAAACGTGAGTGAAAAGTATAATAACTATTGTCAGAAGGGAGAAGGTGGAAACCATGTTCTACAGGATAGAAAAAGCTTATTCTAGGACCAGAAACTCAGATTAACTCATTCCTGAGATAAAGATTTCAATGACTTTAGTTTAGTTTCTAAATTACTGCCCAATACTGTTCCTATGTACAACACTACTATAATATTGCTGCTATGTACAAGAATATAACTACTATAATACTGCTCCTATGTACAAGAATATAACTACTATAATACTACTCCTATGTACAAGAATATAACTACTATAATACTACTCTTATGTACAAGAATATAACTACTATAATACTACTCCTATGTACAAGAATATAACTACTATAATACTGCCCCCTATGTACAAGAATATAACTACTATAATACTGCTCCTATGTACAAGAATATAACTACTATAATACTGCTCCTATGTACAAGAATATAACTACTATAATACTACTCCTATGTACAAGAATATAACTACTATAATACTGCCCCCTATGTACAAGAATATAACTACTATAATACTGCCCCCTATGTACAAGAATATAACTACTATAATACTGCTCCTATGTACAAGAATATAACTACTATAATACTACTCTTATGTACAAGAATATAACTACTATAATACTACTCCTATGTACAAGAATATAACTACTATAATACTGCCCCCTATGTACAAGAATATAACTACTATAATACTGCCCCCTATGTACAAGAATATAACTACTATAATACTGCTCCTATGTACAAGAATATAACTACTATAATACTACTCCTATGTACAAGAATATAACTACTATAATACTACTCCTATGTACAAGAATATAACTACTATAATACTGCCCCCTATGTACAAGAATATAACTACTATAATACTGCCCCCTATGTACAAGAATATAACTACTATAATACTGCTCCTATGTACAAGAATATAACTACTATAATACTACTCCTATATACAAGAATATAACTACTATAATACTACTCCTATGTACAAGAATATAACTACTATAATACTGCTCCTATGTACAAGAATATAACTACTATAATACTACTCCTATGTACAAGAATATAACTACTATAATACTGCTCCTATGTACAAGAATATAACTACTATAATACTACTCCTATGTACAAGAATATAACTACTATAATACTACCTCCTATGTACAAGAATATAACTACTATAATACTGCTCCTATGTACAAGAATATAACTACTATAATACTACTCCTATGTACAAGAATATAACTACTATAATACTGCTCCTATGTACAAGAATATAACTACTATAATACTGCTCCTATGTACAAGAATATAACTACTATAATACTGCTCCTATGTACAAGAATATAACTACTATAATACTACTCCTCTGTACAAGAATATAACTACTATAATACTACCTCCTATGTACAGGAATATAACTACTATAATACTACTCCTATGTACAAGAATATAACTACTATAATACTGCTCCTATGTACAAGAATATAACTACTATAATACTGCTCCTATGTACAAGAATATAACTACTATAATACTGCTCCTATGTACAAGAATATAACTACTATAATACTACTCCTCTGTACAAGAATATAACTACTATAATACTACCTCCTATGTACAAGAATATAACTACTATAATACTACCTCCTATGTACAAGAATATAACTACTATAATACTACTCCTATGTACAAGAATATAACTACTATAATACTGCTCCTATGTACAAGAATATAACTACTATAATACTACTCCTATGTACAAGAATATAACTACTATAATACTACTCCTATGTACAAGAATATAACTACTATAATACTGCTCCTATGTACAAGAATATAACTACTATAATACTGCTCCTATGTACAAGAATATAACTACTATAATACTACTCCTATGTACAAGAATATAACTACTATAATACTACCTTCTATGTACAGGAATATAACTACTATAATACTGCTCCTATGTACAAGAATATAACTACTATAATACTACTCCTATGTACAATAATATAACTACTATAATACTGCTCCTATGTACAAGAATATAACTACTATAATACTACCTCCTATGTACAAGAATATAAGTACTATAATACTACTCCTATGTACAAGAATATAACTACTATAATACTACTCCTATGTACAAGAATATAACTACTATAATACTGCTCCTATGTACAAGAATATAACTACTATAATACTACTCCTATGTACAAGAATATAACTACTATAATACTGCTCCTATGTACAAGAATATAACTACTATAATACTGCTCCTATGTACAAGAATATAACTACTATAATACTGCTCCTATGTACAAGAATATAACTACTATAATACTACTCCTATGTACAAGAATATAACTACTATAATACTACCTCCTATGTACAAGAATATAACTACTATAATACTGCTCCTATGTACAAGGAGTATTATACAGGATATAATACAATGGAGTATAATACAGGATAAGTAATGTAATGTATGTACACAGTGACTGCACCAGCAGAACAGTGAGCGCAGCTCTGGAGTATAATACAGGATAAGTAATGTAATGTATGTACACAGTGACTGTACCAGCAGAATAGTGAGCGCAGCTCTGGAGTATAATACAGGATAAGTAATGTAATGTATGTACACAGTGACTGCACCAGCAGAATAGTGAGCGCAGCTCTGGAGTATAATACAGGATAAGTAATGTAATGTATGTACACAGTGACTGTACCAGCAGAATAGTGAGCGCAGCTCTGGAGTATAATACAGGATAAGTAATGTAATGTATGTACACAGTGACTGCACCAGCAGAATAGTGAGCGCAGCTCTGGAGTATAATACAGGATAAGTAATGTAATGTATGTACACAGTGACTGCACCAGCAGAATAGTGAGCGCAGCTCTGGAGTATAATACAGGATGTAACTCAGGATCAGTACAGAATAAGTAACATAATGTTGTTTCACTAGAAGAATAATCTTTTTAGTACATGTCCGTTTTGACTTTGTCTCTGGCTTTATGTTCATGCACCAGGAGGCTCAGGATATCTTGCTCAGTTCTTTGTTTATTCCTGTTACAATATTATTACATATTATATAGCATTAACCCTTCTATTCCCAGGGCCCGGTCAGACCTAGCTTCTTCCACCAGTGCTGGTTTATCTCCATGTCCTTGTCCTCTGGGTCTGCGGATAGGACACAGACATCTCACTGATCATGCCGGTAATGGCCTGTGACTGACTCTCTAGGACTACTTTGGGGATAGCCAAATTCTCGCCTTTGGAAATGCACTTGTAAAATAGAACTCCAGTGAGAGCGAGCGGTGTCATCTCCTCCGTGATTCATGGCGGGATGGCGCCACTATTTCATTTATATAGGAGACTTTAGTGCCTTGTCTTTGTGAATTAGGCGAGCTGCGCGCACAACCTTTTGTGTGTCCTTCAAAAACTTTACACTCAGTTCCTGCGCCAGTCCCAGTGAGCCGAGGACCGAAGAGCGGTGACCTCACCGACTGTATACATCTGTGTGCGGAGATATACGGGGCGCTGCAGCAAGGGGGGGGGGGAGGGGAATAGTGTCTGCAACAAGTGGGGTCACTTTAATAACAGAGGGCTATCTTGGAGTTCTGGGGCCCCAGCTCCACTGTGCCATGTATACCACTACAGCAGGGTAAAAGCGCCCCCTAGAGATGACCCTGACGGTCTAGTGATGTTCTGCAACTTTGTAACAAAACACTATTCAGACTTATATGTGACAGAAACAAAAACCTAATCCATATAAAAAGCAATTACTTTAGGAAACCCAAGGACCTCATCTATCTCCTATCTATCTATCTATCTATCTTTCTATCTATCTATCTATCTATCTATCTATCTATCTCCTATCTATCTATCTATCTCCTATCTATCTATCTATCTATCTATCTATCTCCTATCTATCTATCTATCTATCTATCTATCTATCTATCTATCTCCTATCTATCTATCTATCTATCTATCTATCTATCTATCTATCTCCTATCTATCTATCTATCTATCTATCTATCTCCTATCTATCTATCTATCTATCTATCTATCTATCTCCTATCTATCTATCTATCTATCTATCTATCTATCTATCTATCTATCTCCTATCTATCTATCTATCTATCTATCTATCTATCTATCTATCTATCTATCTATCTATCTCCTATCTATCTGTCTCCTATCTATCTGTCTCCTATCTATCTGTCTCCTATCTATCTGTCTCCTATCTATCTATCT
Source organism: Leptodactylus fuscus (assembly GCF_031893055.1). Lineage (NCBI taxonomy): Eukaryota > Metazoa > Chordata > Amphibia > Anura > Leptodactylidae > Leptodactylus > Leptodactylus fuscus. The sequence continues at coordinate 4,920,545 of NC_134274.1, read as the reverse complement.
ATCTATCTATCTGTCTCCTATCTATCTGTCTCCTATCTATCTATCTATCTATCTATCTATCTATCTATCTATCTATCTCCTATCTATCTATCTATCTATCTATCTATCTATCTCCTATCTATCTATCTATCTATCTATCTATCTATCTATCTCCTATCTATCTGTCTCCTATCTATCTGTCTCCTATCTATCTGTCTCCTATCTATCTGTCTCCTATCTATCTATCTATCTATCTATCTGTCTCCTATCTATCTGTCTCCTATCTATCTATCTATCTATCTATCTATCTATCTCCTATCTATCTATCTATCTATCTATCTATCTCCTATCTATCTATCTCTCTATCTATCTATCTATCTCCTATCTATCTATCTATCTATCTATCTATCTATCTATCTATCTATCTATCTATCTATCTATCTATGTGTTTTGATATCTTAGTTTCTATCTCCATCTGCTTCCTTAGCTAGTATATACCTCTCACTCCTGTGTATACACCTGTAGTCTATAATACGTCTTGTTGACTCCAGTAATTGTTCTTTCCTCTATTGAGTTGTATAAGGATCTGCTCTGTGTAGACACCTGCAGTGTTTGCGTCACCAGTAGAAGAGCTCGGGTCTTTTCACGCTCGGGGTCCTGCGGGAACATCACTTTTATTTTCCTCTTTCTAAATTGATGAAGTTTTTGTTGATTCAGATTGTTGTGGTTTTTACTGAGCTCGAAATATCTGTCTATAATGTGAGCAAAATCCTACAGCGTATACCGTATCTGACCGCATGGTAAAGCAGAATGATATACGTACTACATATAACTATAAAGATGGAATAGAACAAAGTCTGTGGTGTCTGCACATTTATTGTTATACTGTATTATACTCCAGAGCTGCACTCTGATAATAGAACTGGACTCAACTGCATAAATAGTGAAAGAACTGAGCAAGATATCCTGAGCCTCCTGGTGCATGAGCATAAAGCCAGAGACAAAGTCAAAACGGGCATGTACTAAAACGATTATTCTTCTAGTGAAACAACATTGTTACTTATCCTGTACTGATCCTGAGTTACATCCTGTATTATACTCCAGAGCTGCGCTCACTATTCTGCTGGTAGTCACTGTGTACATACATTACATTACTTATCCTGTATTATATTCCAGAGCTGCGCTCACTATTCTGCTGGTGCAGTCACTGTGTACATACATTACATTACTTATCCTGTATTATACTCCAGAGCTGTGCTCACTATTCTGCTGGTGCAGTCACTGTGTACATACATTACATTACTTATCCTGTATTATACCCCAGAGCTGCGCTCACTATTCTGCTGGTAGTCACTGTGTACATACATTACATTACTTATCCTGTATTATACTCCAGAGCTGCGCTCACTATTCTGCTGGTACAGTCACTGTATACATACATTACATTACTTATCCTGTATTATACTCCAGAGCTGCGCTCACTATTCTGCTGGTGCAGTCACTGTGTACATACATTATATTACTTATCCTGTATTATACTCCAGAGCTGCGCTCACTATTCTGCTGGTAGTCACTGTGCACATACATTACATTACTTATCCTGTATTATACTCCAGAGCTGCGCTCACTATTCTGCTGGTGCAGTCACTGTGTACATACATTACATTACTTCTCCTGTATTATACTCCAGAGCTGCGCTCACTATTCTGCTGGTACAGTCACTGTGTACATACATTACATTACTTATCCTGTATTATACTCCAGAGCTGCGCTCACTATTCTGCTGGTACAGTCACTGTGTACATACATTACATTACTTACCCTGTATTATACTCCAGAGCTGCGCTCACAATTCTGCTGGTGCAGTCACTGTGTACATACATTACATTACTTATTCTGTATTATACTCCAGAGCTGCGCTCACTATTCTGCTAGTACAGTCACTGTGTACATACATTACATTACTTACCCTGTATTATACTCCAGAGCTGCGCTCACAATTCTGCTGGTGCAGTCACTGTGTACATACATTACTTATCCTGTATTATACTCCAGAGCTGCGCTCACTATTCTGCTGGTACAGTCACTGTGTACATACATTACATTACTTATCCTGTATTATACTCCAGAGCTGCGCTCACTATTCTGCTGGTACAGTCACTGTGTACATACATTACATTACTTATCCTGTATTATACTCCAGAGCTGCGCTCACTATTCTGCTGGTGCAGTCACTGTGTACATACATTACATTACTTATCCTGTATTATACTCCAGAGCTGCGCTCACTATTCTGCTGGTGCAGTCACTGTGTACATACATTACATTACTTATCCTGTATTATACTCCAGAGCTGCGCTCACTATTCTGCTGGTGCAGTCACTGTGTACATACATTACATTACTTATCCTGTATTATACTCCAGAGCTGCGCTCACTATTCTGCTGGTACAGTCACTGTGTACATACATTACATTACTTATCCTGTATTATACTCCAGAGCTGCGCTCACTATTCTGCTGGTACAGTCACTGTGTACATACATTACATTACTTATCCTGTATTATACTCCAGAGCTGCGCTCACTATTCTGCTGGTACAATAACTGTGTACATACATTACATTACTTATCCTGTATTATACTCCAGAGCTGCGCTCACTATTCTGCTGGTGCAGTCACTGTGTACATACATTACATTACTTATCCTGTATTATACTCCAGAGCTGCGCTCACTATTCTGCTGGTACAGTCACTGTGTACATACATTACATTACTTATCCTGTATTATACCCCAGAGCTGCGCTCACTATTCTGCTGGTACAGTCACTGTGTATATACATTACATTACTTATCCTGTATTATACTCCAGAGCTGCGCTCACTATTCTGCTGGTACAGTCACTGTGTACATACATTACATTACTTGTCCTGTATTATACTCCAGAGCTGCGCTCACTATTCTGCTGGTGCAGTCACTGTGTACATACATTACATTACTTATCCTGTATTATACCCCAGAGCTGCGCTCACTATTCTACTGGTGCAGTCACTGTGTACATACATTACATTACTTATCCTGTATTATACTCCAGAGCTGCGCTCACTATTCTGCTGGTGCAGTCACTGTGTACATACATTACATTACTTATCCTGTATTATACTCCAGAGCTGCGCTCACTATTCTGCTGGTGCAGTCACTGTGTACATACATTACATTACTTATCCTGTATTATACTCCAGAGCTGCGCTCACTATTCTGCTGGTACAGTCACTGTGTACATACATTACATTACTTATCCTGTATCATACTCCAGGGCTGCGCTCACTATTCTGCTGGTACAGTCACTGTGTACATACATTACATTACTTATCCTGTATTATACTCCAGAGCTGCACTCACTATTCTGCTGGTACAATAACTGTGTACATACATTACATTACTTATCCTGTATTATACTCCAGAGCTGCGCTCACTATTCTGCTGGTACAATAACTGTGTACATCCATTACATTACTTATCCTGTATTATACTCCAGAGCTGCGCTCACTATTCTGCTGGTACAGTCACTGTGTACATACATTACATTACTTATCCTGTATTATACCCCAGAGCTGCGCTCACTATTCTGCTGGTGCAGTCACTGTGTACATACATTACATTACTTATCCTGTATTATACCCCAGAGCTGCACTCACTATTCTGCTGGTACAGTCACTGTGTACATACATTACTTATCCTGTATTATACTCCAGAGCTGCGCTCACTATTCTACTGGTGCAGTCACTGTGTACATACATTACATTACTTATCCTGTATTATACTCCAGAGCTGCGCTCACTATTCTGCTGGTGCAGTCACTGTGTACATACATTACATTACTTATCCTGTATTATACTCCAGAGCTGCGCTCACTATTCTGCTGGTGCAGTCACTGTGTACATTCATTACATTACTTATCCTGTATTATACTCCAGAGCTGCGCTCACTATTCTGCTGGTGCAGTCACTGTGTACATACATTACATTACTTATCCTGTATTATACTCCAGAGCTGCGCTCACTATTCTGCTGGTGCAGTCACTGTGTACATACATTACATTACTTATCCTGTATTATACTCCAGAGCTGCGCTCACTATTCTGCTGGTGCAGTCACTGTGTACATTCATTACATTACTTATCCTGTATTATACTCCAGAGCTGCGCTCACTATTCTGCTGGTACAGTCACTGTGTACATACATTACTTATCCTGTATTATACTCCAGAGCTGCGCTCACTATTCTGCTGGTACAGTCACTGTGTACATTCATTACATTACTTATCCTGTATTATACTCCAGAGCTGCGCTCACTATTCTGCTGGTGCAGTCATTTTGGTGTCCTTTACTGTTCCTCAGAGCTGCTTTTATAATTCTGCTGTTGGCTAATTCACAGCTATAGAAGATCTTTAGTAATCACTTTCACCTACATCAGACTTCTAGTTTTTTGACCTCCGTGTTTTGGACAATTCTTGTGATTTTTGGTCTCAGTCTTTCTCCTCTCAGTCCTGATACGGAAGGTTATTACATTTTTTGCTTTTATATTGATTCATTTTGCAATTTTTCATTTATTCAGTGCACTTTAAGCAGGGGCGGGGCTATGAAAGGACAACCTCAGAGCAAAGTCATATTGGACTCCGCCTCTGTAACAGTCCTATATATTGTAGTATCTGCCCCTCCCTATTGCTACAGATTAATTAGCATTTAAAGGGATTGGTTTGCATTTGATGCTGCAGAGGAAGAGAATTCAAGTGAGCTGCAATACCCCAGACAACCAGCGGACAGATGGGGAGCTGTTTTTGAAAAAATAAGCCATGTGTTTCCTAATTCTTTATTGTTCCCTTTCCCTTTAAGTATATTCCTATTGTCTCCATATCCAAAGGAAGTTCTTATGGGGTTTAATTTTAGCTCCGTAATCAACAATCAAAGAGATTGAGCCTGAAGATGACGAGGCGTCGGAGACATTACGGCTATTACGGCGGATCCGATTTAATTATAATTTCTCCATTACTAGACGTGTAATAAGCCACTTACCTCCAGCCATTCCCATCATCACACTGATTTCTCGCCTACTTATCTGAACTCGCCATTTATCTCACATTAGGAAGATTATCCTTCATATTTTATCATGGCCGCGGACAGCTTAGATTCGGTGCAGAGACGTATCTCATCCCCGGAGGAGCCCGGCATGGGATTGTGGTCACAGAAAGGAAAATTTAGCAAATTAGAAGGAAATTAATCTCCTTCCTGCTGGAACAATTTTATGGAGGGCTCATGTTTTGTGGGACATTCCGGACTTTATAATGGTAACATCTAATATTATCACACTTGAGAAAGGGCAGGTGCTTGAAACGCGTCATGTTTAATAAACTGTTCAAGATCATATTTTGGTGTGCGCTTACTCCCTACCCCTCCACTCCTGTCGGGCTTGCCTGAGGAATCACCTATCATTATATTAGTAATAGTCAGGGATGGACTCAAAATCCTATGAATATTATACATGTGAAAGTTTGTGTGTTTGGATGTTTGTTCCTCAATCACCCAAAGAAGGCTGAACGGATTGGGATCAAACTTGGCACATAGATAGTTTGTAACCTGGAGTAACACATTGGCTACTTTGTATCCTGGTAAATGACATGGCTTCACGACTGTTATGAATTTATGTTCACATACTATATTATACTGCTCTTGGCAGAAGGCTGATAAAGCCAGGTCTGTTATCTATCTGTGTAAACAGAGCAAACCCTCAGTCCATTGTGTACAGGCATCTGCATATTATCTGATCTGCTCCAGGCAGTGCTGACACACTGGAGGGGAAAACACCTTTAATCCAAATTGGCAGTTTGCTACTTTTAAACATGTCGGGAAAAACAAAATCTAATTTGTTGCAAAATTCTAAAACAACGAGAGCTATGAAGGAGCCAGAAGTCACAGAGTTCTCCTCAAGCGGATCTGACGGGGATCATCGGTGCCAACAACACGCTTATTATTTGGTGTCCCAGTGATCGATCGATCTATCTATCTATCTATCTATCTATCTATCTATCTATCTATCTCCTATCTATCTCCTATCTATCTATCTATCTATCTATCTCCTATCTATCTATCTATCTATCTATCTATCTCCTATCTATCTATCTCCTATCTATCTATCTATCTATCTATCTATCTATCTATCTCCTATCTATCTATCTATCTATCTATCTATCTATCTATCTCCTATCTATCTATCTCCTATCTATCTATCTATCTATCTATCTATCTATCTATCTCCTATCTATCTCCTATCTATCTATCTATCTATCTATCTATCTCCTATCTATCTATCTATCTATCTATCTATCTATCTATCTCCTATCTATCTATCTCCTATCTATCTATCTATCTATCTATCTATCTATCTATCTCCTATCTATCTATCTATCTATCTATCTATCTATCTATCTATCTCCTATCTATCTATCTATCTATCTATCTATCTATCTATCTATCTATCTATCTCCTATCTATCTATCTATCTATCTATCTATCTATCTATCTCCTATCTATCTATCTATCTATCTATCTATCTATCTCCTATCTATCTATCTATCTATCTATCTATCTATCTATCTATCTCCTATCTATCTATCTATCTATCTATCTATCTATCTATCTATCTATCTCCTATCTATCTATCTATCTATCTATCTATCTATCTATCTATCTCCTATCTATCTATCTATCTATCTATCTATCTATCTATCTATCTATCTATATCCTATCTATCTATATCCTATCTATCTATCTATCTATCTATCTATCTATCTCCTATCTCCTATCTATCTATCTATCTATCTCCTATCTATCTATCTCCTATCTATCTATCTATCTATCTATCTATCTATCTATCTATCTATCTATCTATCTCCTATCTATCTATCTATCTATCTATCTCCTATCTATCTATCTATCTATCTATCTATCTCCTATCTATCTATCTATCTATCTATCTATCTATCTATCTATCTATCTCCTATCTATCTATCTATCTATCTATCTATCTATCTATCTATCTATCTCCTATCTATCTATCTATCTCCTATCTATCTATCTATCTATCTATCTATCTATCTATCGCTATCACCCAGCTTTCCCAGGAACAGATCTAAGATACAACTGATCAGAATATCTAGTAACATGAGGGCTGCTCTAAGATCTTGTGTTAGTTTTGGGGATTTCGGTGGTAACGTTCGGGGCTGTCACTTTTTTCCGCTCCCTTACATCCCTTCGTTGGGTTGATGACGCCGCCAGCTCGCCGGCGAGGACGAGGACTATTTCTGTTTTGTTTCCGCGGCAGATTAATCGCTACATGTCCTGTGGGAAAATGTTCTTTGAGTTTTTCCTTCACCAGTCTCCTGCCGCCTTGTCCTGACAATGTTCCTGGAGACAAATATGCAAATAGATGTCACATCTGATCTCATCTGCGGAGGGGCGGCCTCTAATGTCGTATGGTAATGGCGGCGCCGGCGGACACTGGATACGTATATGCTCATACAGCGCTATAAGGCAGCCAGACCCCGGATACTGGGGATATAAAGGGGCGATGCAGCAACGCCCGACACCCCAAAGACACCAGACGGAATCAAGGAGGTGTCAGACCCCGCAGCAGGCTGATAACAGGGAACAATAGGCTGCACAAATGCAAATGAGCTACCAAAAGTATGTGCCCCCTTTCACATGTCTCCTCTAACTGCCTGGATTTCGGGGCCTTCACTAGATGTAGTTAACCCTTTACTGCCCCAATGACTAGCCGGCCTAGACCACCAGGAATATTTGCCTCTTCATTGGCCCAGACCACCAGGGATGCCATCATTAACCCCTCCACTGCCCTACATTACCAAGGATGTTCTCAATAACCCCTTTATAGCCCTAGACCACCAAGAATGTAACCAGAAGTACTTGATATCATAGACGAATTCTCTAGATGTTATCATTAACCCCTTCACTTCCATAAAAGTCACCCTTAACCACACTAGACCACCAGGGATGTGATCATTAACCCCTTCACTGCCCTACAAGATCAATGATAGCTTATCGTTATCTTCTTTACAGACCTAGATGGTCAAGGAGGTTATCCTTAACCCTTTCACTGCCCTAGATTATCCAAGCCATTATCCTTAACCCCTTCACTGCCCTAGATTACAAGGATGTTATCATTAACCTCTTCACTGCCCTAGACCACTTCTCTAGATGTTAGAATTTAGTCATTGCCTGCCCTAAGCTATCTAGGACGTCATCATTAACTCCTTCATCGCTGTAGATTATCATGAGCATAATAACCATCCCCTTTACCACCCTAGATTCCAAGGATGTTATCATTAACCTCTTCACTGCCCTAGATTCCAAGGATGTTATCATTAACCCCTTCACTGCCCTAGACCACTTCTCTAAATGTTAGAATTAAGTCATTGTCCGCCCTAAGCTATCTAAGACGTCATCGTGAACCCCTTCATCGCTGTAGATTATCATAAGCATTATAACCATCCCCTTTACCACCCTAGACCACCAGGTATGTAGCCAGAAATCCTTTCATTGCTCTAAACCAGAAGGGATGGTATTGTTAACCCCTTCACTGCACCAGCCCACATCACATTACCAAATATTCTAGAACCACCAGTCGTATGACCACAAGTCTCTTCTGGATCGTACCTTTAACCCTTCACAATCCTAGACCACCAGATATGTTCCTTATTACTGCAAGGTAAATGTGGGTCAGATGAGGGAACCGGACTGATCTCAAAACATCGGATTTTATTCAAGGGACCCTCCACCTAAACCCAAAGCAGTGTATTAAGCCTATTGCAATTCATCTAATTTACCGATTTTGTGGCACTCATTATATATACAGTATACTCCAGTCACATTCAAAGCAGCACCGCTGCTTTATCAGTCTGTCTCTGTTGTTCTGTTCCCGTGAAGGACCTGAACAACAAGGTGGTGACGCTAGCGTGAACCAAGCCTTGGATGGATCCCCTGAACGCAGCTTTGGATGTCACCGGAGCAGAACACAGAATGTAACTTAATATCAGCAGTAAAGAAGTAACACAAAGTATCGGAGAAGTCACTTAAGATTTTATGGAGATTTAATCTGCGAGATGTTGTTAAACGTGCAGGTTACGCTGCGAGGAGAAGAGGCGCACAGACTTCTGGGTAACGCCATAACACAAATACAAATATGTGAACCCTTCGCCGCCCTGAGCTATAGGATGGCGCTTCGGGAAACTCATCTCTTTGTCTGGTAATAGAATTTGTCACTTCATCTATAATTTTTCATACAGTTGGTGTCATTATTCTTGTTTTCCCCGGAAACCTCCCCAATTCATTTTCTTTTTATGGTTGTATGGTATGATCTAGTGGCAATCACGGAGAGCATTGCTTATGGCCTAAGTGTCTGACAGCGCAGCGCTCCGGGACGCTGAAATCCTCTGCGCAATTCATCCTCCCCGGTAACAAATCAGGTTTGTGAGTAACAAAATGAGTTTTGTTCACCATCTGGACCCCAAAGCCCCAAACTGACTGCAGCCGCCCTGCACAAACCTCCTGCCTGGGTCCCCACTAGGGGGAGCTCATTATATACTAAGATATAGTATACTAACATAGAGCTCCCTCTGGTGGCGGCTGCAGGAAGACAGAAATGTATTGCTTACCTCTTTGTTCTTAGTATGACCAGTGTAGGGGACGACTCCGGACCGGATTCAGGCTGAAATGCCAAGTCATGTTCAGCAGAGGATATTTATTCCTGAAGACGTGGATCTGTAAGAGAGGAAACAAATGGAAATTATATTTAATTTATCTTTTATCCTACCGTATCCATCTTTAGCTAGCTAGACGTTAATGATCATTTCTTAAAAGCCCACAGCCATTGTTAACGAATAGAGGGTGGCCATATTAAATGGGCGTGGCTTAGAGGGCTGCAGGCAGAACAGCGGGGGAGGGCTCCTGCTATAGCCAGTTGCTTTACAACCAGTCAGATCTTCAGGTGTATAAGTAGAAAGGAAAATGGATGAGATCTGGATGAGATCCAAGCTTGAAAATAAATGTTCTTGTGAATATACAAGGCCGTACTGTATAGCATTGTGATATACCGTATACTGTCCACCACACAACCTCATCTTCCTTCAGATACAGAGGATCATATGCATCCCTGGAGCTGAGCTGCAGTACCAGACGCAACCTATGGATGGGTGTGGCGCTATTTCTACAATACAGCCTTATTTTTCCAGTCCTGAGTAGCTGATTGTTATATACCCCTATAATACCATTCTTCCTATTTTACCGCATCTTTCTTTTGTGTCCTCTCAGAACTTTCTAAAGTGATCAGATCTCATGTGACATCCTACAATAAACTATTTTATGGCTTGTTCCCCCGCAGAGCAGAATTACACTGCACGCTGCATCTGGGTCAAGAGACTCCTGTCGAGTCTTACACGCCGCCAGCGCCTCCTCCTGATCTGCTTAAAAACCCTTTTATTTTCCATTTGGTGTCTGATGTCTCATTCATCCTCGTAGATTACTATTGTGCGCTCCGCGGTTTACATCTTTTCTGGGATTTGCCTTTAGTTCTTGCTCCTTTATATTCAGTGCGGTCTCTGATCATGGCGTATTTTATATTCGTGATTCTCAAAACTTCATAGAACATATTCTTAACACTCAGGGCTGTTTGTTAGTCTGGGGTCAGATCAGTCTACCATCTATCTGTCTGTCTGTCTATCTATCTGTCTGTATCTCTCTATATTTTATGGAAAGGATTTTTTTTGTAACATTTTGTCCATGTTGTGCTTGTATACTAGGTCATATACCAGTTTGATGTCTAAACTGAACTTAATCTGTACACACTCAGCTCTGCTCCACCATCAGGTTTGTAAAACTCTGCATTGTTACTTTCTCCAGGTGTAGCAGCAACAGAGGAGCCTGTAGTCTCTGTACACTGTGCGGACTCTTCTCTGCAGCAGAGGAGCTTGTAGTCTCTGTACAATGAGCAGACTCTTCCCTGTAGCAGAGGAGCCTGTAGTCTCTGTACAATGAGCAGACTCTTCCCTGTAGCAGAGGAGCCTGTAGTCTCTGTACAATGAGCAGACTCTTCTCTGCAGCAGAGGAGCCTGTAGTCTCTGTACAATGAGCGGACTCTTCTCTGCAGCAGAGGAGCTTGTAGTCTCTGTACAATGAGCAGACTCTTCTCTGCAGCAGAGGAGCCTGTAGTCTCTGTACAATGAGCAGACTCTTCCCTGTAGCAGAGGAGCCTGTAGTCTCTGTACAATGAGCAGACTCTTCTCTGCAGCAGAGGAGCCTGTAGTCTCTGTACAATAAGCGGGCTCTTCTCTGCAGCCTCTATACAATGAGCGGACTCCTCTCTGCAGCAGAGGAGCTTGTAGTCTCTGTACAATAAGCAGACTCTTCTCTGTAGCCTCTATACAATACTCCTCTCTGCAGCAGAGGAGCCTGTAGTCTCTATACAATGAGCGGACTCTTCTCTGCAGCAGAGGAGCTTGTAGTCTCTGTACAATGAGCAGACTCTTCTCTGCAGCAGAGGAGCCTGTAGTCTCTGTACAATGAGCGGACTCTTCCCTGCAGCAGAGGAGCCTGTAGTCTCTGTACAATGAGCAGACTCTTCTCTGCAGCAGAGGAGCCTGTAGTCTCTGTACAATGAGCAGACTCTTCTCTGCAGCAGAGGAGCCTGTAGTCTCTGTACAATGAGCGGACTCTTCTCTGCAGCAGAGGAGCCTGTAGTCTCTGTACAATGAGCGGACTCTTCTCTGCAGCAGAGGAGCCTGTAGTCTCTGTACAATGAGCGGACTCTTCTCTGCAGCAGAGGAGCCTGTAGTCTCTGTACAATGAGCGGACTCTTCCCTGCAGCAGAGGAGCCTGTAGTCTCTGTACAATGAGCAGACTCTTCTCTGCAGCAGAGGAGCCTGTAGTCTCTGTACAATGAGCGGACTCTTCCCTGCAGCAGAGGAGCCTTTAGTCTCTGTACAATGAGCGGACTCTTCCCTGCAGCAGAGGAGCCTGTAGTCTCTGTACAATGAGCGGACTCTTCTCTGCAGCAGAGGAGCCTGTAGTCTCTGTACAATGAGCGGACTCTTCCCTGCAGCAGAGGAGCCTGTAGTCTCTGTACAATGAGCGGACTCTTCCCTGCAGCAGAAGAGCCTGTAGTCTCTGTACAATGAGCGGACTCTTCTCTGCAGCAGAGGAGCCTGTAGTCTCTGTACAATGAGCGGACTCTTCTCTGCAGCAGAGGAGCCTGTAGTCTCTGTACAATGAGCAGACTCTTCCCTGCAGCAGAAGAGCCTGTAGTCTCTGTACAATGAGCAGACTCTTCTCTGCAGCAGAGGAGCCTGTAGTCTCTGTACAATGAGCGGACTCTTCTCTGCAGCAGAGGAGCCTGTAGTCTCTGTACAATGAGCGGACTCTTCCCTGCAGCAGAGGAGCCTGTAGTCTCTGTACAATGAGCGGACTCTTCTCTGCAGCAGAGGAGCCTGTAGTCTCTGTACAATGAGCGGACTCTTCTCTGCAGCAGAGGAGCCTGTAGTCTCTGTACAATGAGCGGACTCTTCTCTGCAGCAGAGGAGCCTGTAGTCTCTGTACAATGAGTGGACTCTTCCTCCTCCTGCTGAGGGTCATTCTAAGTCCACTCTCAGGTTGCTGATGATGAAGAGTGCATTGCTCTTAGCTCAGCTCCTGCAGTTTTCTGCTGAGCCAGGGAAGGTGATGTGAAAGTTTCCTGTCGATTTCTTATGACAGACTGTAGAGTAAATATCTACCTTGTACGGCCAGTGCTTTCTCATTTGTGCCATTTCTTTTCCCTTGTACTACCCCCTGAAGATTGTAGGGGCTGAAAATAGAAACATTGAACCAAACAAACAGTCAGTGCTATTTTATGTCGGGGTGGTATAAGGGGAGAGAATAAGGCTGTTTTGTTCCTAAAAGTTGGTTTGTCATTTGTGTCTAGTATTGGGTCTACTTGTTCTGCCACAATTGTATCCAATGTAGACAATGCTCTGTGAGCTAAGCAGCCTGGACTACAGACTAATACACTATAGAAAACTGTCAGTGCAAACTGTGCAGTGCTCCAGATGTGTCTAGCACACAGAGCATTGTCTAGACTGGATACATTTGTCTCCACTTCTCAGCTGACAGTAAGACTAGCTATGTACTAGTTTGATACAATGTATCAGTCTGGAGTCCAGGTTGTTTAGCTCACAGAGCGTTGTCTAGGCTGGATACATTTGTCTGCACTTCTCAGCTGACAATAAGACTAGCTATTGTGATGTACGGGGGATTCAGAAGCTCTGGTTTCTTTCCCAAAAGTGGTCTTTATAGCAGCAGACAAGCTTACAGGTACAGGTAGTGCTGCTCAGCAGCTCAGCATGTCAAAACAAACAAAAGAAAATAAAGCCCTACACCTCTCCAGCGGCTTACTAAACAAGTTATTCCCTCACTAACCAGGGGGTCAGCCTACTGCTGACCTCTTAACAAACAAGGATCACAAGTAAACAAGGGGTACACATACCCGGCCCATCAACAGTGTCCTTTTTGGCAGAGCTTTCTCAGACTGGTTGAGTGTGTTTTTCAGTCTCTCTCCTCTCTCTCACTAACCAGCACACTTATGCTACTTACAGGGCTCTGCTGGTCTATTCCCAAGCCTGGAAGGGATTGCCCTGCAGGACTGGCCCGAACCTTTACTCCAGTCCGGGACCTACAAGCTAAACGCCTGTGCAAACTGCAACAGTCTTGGGGAAAAATAACGGTTCTCCCACACTATACCTCTGTCCACTTCACACTATGTACTAGTTTCCTACAATGTATCAGCCTGAGGTTCAGGCTGTTGAGCTCACAGAGCGTTATCTAGACTGGATACATTTGTCTCCACTTCTCAGCTGACAATAAGACTAGTTCTGTACTAGTTTCCTACAATGTATCAGTCTGGAGTCCAGGCAGGGATAGCTTTGTACCGGGTTAGTATCTCTCATTCGTTGCCAGCAGTTGAGGTCCACAGTATATTAGTCTTTGTTATGGATATATTGGGTTACATAGTTTATCACTTCACTACATTTCACCTCTCTATGGGGTCTGCGGGTTCAGAGCTGTGTTTTGCACAGTGCTAGCTATTAAGTGCATTATACACGAGTACAGACGGCAGCAGTGATGGACTATGTGACTCCGCAGCGGGATTGCTGAGCTATGGAATATTTGTGGAGTGGTTAAGTGCTGGTCCATCATCTGTCTGCACAGTACAGTCACAGCGGGCGTTCCCTCCATGAAGCATTGCCTCCTCTTCCTCCTCTACACCTTACCATACACCTCCCCTTGTACTCTCTCCCTTCCACCACCTAAGACGACGTCTACCCTGGAGACAAAGCCTCATCTGTCTCCTCCACAGATGTAAAGCACTTCCACTAATTTAAAGTTGGCAGGATCTTTAGATAGAGTTTAATGAACTAAAGTCATTTTCCTTCATAGTAAAATTTTATAGGCCTGAAAGGTCTCACAGAATCCGAAAGTGCTAACAAAGGAAAGAGGCGGAGGCTGATTTATCACGGATTCGCCTTCCATCCTGCATCGCTCTCGGCTTATGGGTTTCAATCCTTTGTCACCGTGTTCGCTGCTTCTGGGTTTTGCATTAGATTATGCGTCTAGATGAATTGAATGTAGACCAGGATCATTGGAAGAGGTTGAGTCACCGTATAGAACATCATCCCAAATTAGAGAAACAGCGCCTTGCTTATATACAGGTTGGTACTGCAGCTCAGTTCCATTGAAGTCAATAGGCCTGAGATGTCATACTGCGAACAACCTGCAGATTGATGTGGAGGGGTTTCTAGAAGTAAACCCGGCATTAAGGGTCCAATTTCCCTGAAGCACCACCATAATAAAGGTTCGAAGGGCTTTTCACTTTTACCACCTCTTTACTTCTTTCCATTGGCTGTGCTCCACTGATTCTGGCACAGTTGGAATTTTCTCTCTAGACCCCACCGTTCCTGAGTAATCATTAGTTAGTTTCAGCACCTAGTATACTAACTAGGCTCCCTACTGTCAGGTGGGCGGTCCCTGACTACCTTCTCCATTCAGGCCTGTCTACCTGACAGCATTGATTGCTCAGGAATGGTGAGGGCTACAGAAAAAATTCAAACTGTGCCAGAATCTGTGGAGCTCCGTCTATAAATGGGTGCAAAAAGTTGGAGGTGGTGGAAATGGTGAAAGGTCACACTCACACTACATCACAGCACTCCCTTTATAATGGCGCTTTTTGGCACCCCCGTTTCTGCTATAGCTAAATTACTGCCTCTGTGTCAGTCTTCACTGTTGTTCTCACATTTCATTCACGAATGCATGTTATAATATGTAGCTGTCTCCTGGAAAATGCTCATTAAGCCTCCTCATTTCATGTTCCTTATCACCTTCTTCAATACAGGGTTCATTAGCAGGCAAGACACTCGAGACAGTATTTGCATGTTGGTAAGTGCATTATTTGCTTGTAAATGAGGCTCATTGTCTCCGTTCCTCCCATGTATAATACGTGTAAATTTAGAATCCAGCAAACCAGACCTGCAGCTTGTGCTGGAAATTAAAGATACTGTAGCGAGCCATACAGAATGTTCCCATGCTTAATGATGGCCATTAATACGTCTTGAGCAGGGGCCAAGTCATTAACGCACAATTTATTTTCATGCAGAATATATAGTTAGAGCCTCAGATGCAAGTTTATCATGTGGAAAACCAAATGTCAGATGGGGGTCAAAATATACAAGTTACCAAGTGTAAATCCTAGGTGGGCAGCGACTCCTTGCTTTGCATTTCCTTGTATATCACTCAGGCGGCCCATTGGGTCCCATAGATCGTAAGATGCCATAAATATTAATACCGCCTGACCGTGTAAAGTATTTATGCCGCGCTCTGCCCAATCTGCTCTAATTGCTATATGTAAAAATAGGAATTGTCACACTCCTGAAATATATTTCCCTTCTCCAGCAAAGAATGAGGCAGAAAATGGAAAACTTAGAAACTGACAAGATGCAAACACTAAACCAGCAGGGGTACCGGCAAAAGTTAGGTATCTACCTGTCCCCTACTGTATCTGCAGAGGAATCTCACAACTGCTCACAATGAGGAGGGAAACTGGTTCAGTGGTCAAACCAGTAGTACAATGGATAAGGGTACATGGTACATGGATTGGGAGGGGGGGGGGGGCTGTATTAGCGTAAATTGCATTGATGGTTTAATCCATGATAAAGAGCCTAAAATACCTATATTTTTGGATTATTCATTGAGAGGTAATACAGTACTTCTCCAGTAGCAGTGACCGTTCTCCAGAATTGTTTAGAGTGTGGCCACAGAATCTGCATAATAGACCAGAGAGCAGTGATAGTTACAGGACCTTCAGAATATTTTATCCTATAATGACAGCCATAAGAGCCAGGGGGCAGTAGTAACTGAAGGACCCCTTTAACATTGGCAGCAACAGGATCTGAATTCTAGTAACAGCCACAAGATCAATAGAGTAGTGACAGCTCCAATTCCTTTGATAACAGTGACAGCCACAGGACCCGAACAACAGGGAGTCACAAGAACAGACGAGATTCTAAGGAACCCAATAAAAGAACAGGAACCCTAAAACAGTGACACCCTAAAAGGAATACCAATCACATGAACTGACTATATCAACTATGTACATTGCCATGATTATATATGCAAGTGACTGGTGAGTATATATAGGGTCTGGGTAGAGCGTTAGTAGACCCGACACTCCAAGAGTGGACATTTGGCCAAACACTTAGCAAAGATCTTGTGGCATTACAAAGCCCATGACATGGAGTTATTGTGCACAATGCCAGGAAGCTGCTGTAAAGCCTAATAGAGACTATGATATTCTCCATGGCTCAGGTATGGCCGGGCCGCGCTCTCGGCCCATCAGGTGTTTGCTGCTTTAAGGATCATTACATTCTTATTTTTTACCCGCAGCTCTATAGTATTGACTTATGGATTGACACCACATGACCTATGCTAAGCACCAGCAATCCAGGCGACGCTCCATCACTTCAGCTGTCAGCCGCCTCATGTTTTTTTTCGGAAACTCTTCTCCTGGGAAATAAGGTTAAGCTGAGAGGCAGCCTCCGTTTAAAGGATAAATGCCCCCAGCATCTGTCACTGATTCATTATGGCCGATCAGGGACCCGACGAGAAAGGAATTGGCAACTTTCTGTGGACATTTACAGATTTCACATCTGTGAGATCTTGTCAATAACTCAGCTTTACGGCCTGGGACCCGCGTTTGGCTTCACATACCAAGTATCCGCCTCTCCTTCACTGCTCGCCTGCCTGGAGATTATAGCAAAGGTAGAGACATTGAGCGCAACGTAGGGACCCATTCACATGCAATCTACAGGCAGGGTGCGGGAAGATGATGACAGCCGAGGGGAGAGGAAGAAGATGTAAATACTGGTGACATTCACAGGCTGCAAACTGCAAGACGGGACACGGGGTGAAGGAACTTTGTGGGCTGATAACTAGATACTTGCATACAATCCATGGCTAAAAGTAAAAGCAGCGCCCCCTAGAGGTGGTCATCTATGTGACAATATTCTTATAATAGGATAAGTAATGTAATGTATGTACACAGTGACTGTACCAGCAGAATAGTGAGCGCAGCTCTGGAGTATAATAATAAGTATTAGCAGAACATGAATGTCTTCTGATTTTAACAAAGTCTTTGTCTGATGAAAACATATATAACTAGTTCTAATTCTTCATGTTTAATTAAGATATCAGCTTCTGCTACTTCCTTGCCCTGGTCATGTGATAATACAGGGGCACCGCTAGTTATAACCTTACACCTGTTTGATTATAACATGACACATTTTTCATCCTCTGGAAGTAAATGATGAACAGGAAAGTACATGCAAAGTTTTCATTCTATCATAATTAAGATTTATTTACTGATGACTGTGTAAGTATTAGCCCTCATCCTTGGGGGTGGGGCATGGTGCTCCTCAGGGGTGGGACATGATGCAGGAATTCTCTTTTTTGGTATTTTCTTAGTTCCTGTGTCACTCTTACTATCCTTAGATCCTATCTTAGACATAGATTAGTGCACAGAATTGATTTCTCAGAGCCAGGCCATGTGGGTGCTGTGGGGCTCTTGTAGGAAAACGGGCAAGCCCTGGTTGAGCTGCCGGTGAGCGAGAAGTTTTGCAGGGATTGTTTCTGAGGAATTGCATTGTTAACCATCATTGATCAAGTGTTTGGGTCATATAAGTCAGCACCACCATGGAAGGGCCCATTTGGATCTCAGGATCTTCTCTTTCTGGGGTTTTGGTTAACTTTTTCAGCCATCGATTCAGCGGCTGGATGTGAGGAGCGGCGTTTGCATTCAGACGTGTAGAAATGTAAAGAGAATTAGCAGTGTTTAATTGATTCCTCCAGACGTCTCACATGTCAGATAGCGAGCGTCTGGAGGATTAGAACACATGCCTCCGGTCCTAGGAATATCTACTAAGACACATTTCTCTCTTATGTGGGATCTGATCTCCTTTATTTCTCAGCATTAATGCTCATGTGCCAAGATCTGAAGAATCTGAGGTTGACGGGTTTTTTCTCTTTTTCTTTTAGGTGATTCTAATTCTGACAAAGCTGTACGATTTCAACCTGGGGAGTGTGACGGAGAGCTCCCTCTGGAGGTAAGGACACAAACTGCACACGCACAGCAAATGGTAAAGGTGGTTTATAGGATTCTGCTTCTTTTCTATTAACTCTCACATGTAGGGGTGTAAGTGCCAGGAGATCGGGCGTAGAAAGTACCAGCATGGCAGATGTTTGACCTTCTATGTGCAATATAGGAAAGACAGGCAGAAGAGATAGAAGTAATATATATATATATATATATATATATATATATATATATATATATATATATATATATAAAAAGTCTTTGAAAGTTTAACAATTTTTCTGTCCATAAAAGAGTCTACAAGAAGAAGCCAATAGATGTAAATAGATAGATACATAGTAGAGATGAGCGAACAGTAAAATATTGGATATTAGATATTCATTTCGAATAGCTCCTCAATATTCAAACGAATATCGAACCCCATTATAGTCTATGGGGAAAAAATGCTTAGTTTCAGGGGATCCCATTCTTCGACTCAGGAAAGTCACCAAGTCCACTGTGACACCCCAGGTAATGATGCCAACACCCTGGAATGCAACTGGGACAGCAGGGGAAGCCTGTCTGGGGGCATCTAACATGCCCAAGTCATTGTATTATGTCGGGATCCCTGTCAGCTTGCGATATGCGTGAGCTGACTTTTTCCCATAGGAATGCATTGACCAGCGTTGATTGGCTGAATGCCATACAGAGTACAGCATTCGGCCAATCAACGCTGGTTATGCCGGAGTCTAAGATTGGTCCACAGCAGTCTCCATTCTGGTCCGATCTTAGACTCCGCCTCCTCACAGACGGGCCTCCGGCACAACTAGCGTTGATTGACCGAATGCCGTACTTCTGTATGGCATTCGGCCAATCAACACTGGTCAATGCATTCCTATGGGAAAAAGTCAGCTCCCGCATATTGCAAGCTGACAGGGATCCCGACGTAATACAGTGATTTGTTAGGGCTTGTTAGATGCCCCCAGACATGCAGACAGATAGATAGATAGGCGATAGATAGATAGATAGATAGATAGATAGATAGGAGATAGATAGATAGATAGATAGATAGATAGATAGATAGATAGATAGGAGATAGATAGATAGATAGATAGAAGTAAATAATAATTTAATAATAAATAATGTAGATGTTTCATTTCCAGTGATTCTGTACATTGATACATTGTTGCTAGTGCACAGATCTCTAATACTAGCCTTAGTCTTGACTCTCAGAGGATAGGGATTGTATGGGGGAGAGCTTCTGCTATAGTCGGATGCCTTACAGACAGAATGAGCTTTGTTAAAGTGTGTGTGGGGGGATGGTACCGCTTTTAAAGAATAGATTATAATGACAAGTGATTGACACCTACATTTCGAGCTCCTTGCTACAACCCTCTTGTATTTGGGGTCCATTAGTATGTAAGAGCAGGTGGCTTTTTTAAGTAGGAGTTCACCGTTGCCCTTACTGGGGCACATTATAGTATTAGAGTGGCCCCAGGGGAGGATCCTGTTACTCTGATGACCCAGCCCTTGTATTGTACATATAGTACTATGACACTATCTAGATCTTTCTATGCGGTACGGCCTGGTCCTCCCGGGCTCCGGCACTGATGATACGAATATTCTGGATGACACTCACCACTAATTGATGTCCGTCCTGCCGGCCCTTTCCGTTCCATAGAACTTGGAGGAATTCATGAATAAAACACTATGGATTTTTCTCCTTTCCAGCTGTCTTCTTCCATAACACAAAAACAGCCAACCTGACCTTAAGACTCTGACAGAAGACAAGCTGTAAACTCAGGAAAACCGAGAAGCCGCGGCTGTGAAAATTCCCTCAATTTATATAAATTACTAAACAGTTTCAATGGTGGAAATAAAAAAAATAAAAAAAAGATTTTATGGATTTTTTTTTTTTTATTTTTCCTTCGAATTAATGAGCGTTATCTTGTTGTTCTTTCTTTCCGTCCAATTCTCATTAGAGCGTTCGCTGCGCCTCACTGACCCGGACTACCAGTAAGCAGCGCTCTCCCAAGGATTCAAGTCATGGGCAGTAAAGCAAAGATGCCAAAAAGCAAAAATCTCGCAGCATTTTATCTCCTTTCTGCATTTTAGAGCCGGAGTCAGAAATATTGTGTTATGTTACCGGCTGTGATACTAATGGGAGGAATGGACAGAAAGCAACACACACAGAAGAAACTGCTAGAACTCTGAGACGTATAATCATTTATAGACAAGCGTCTTGTATTTGTATATGTGGAGACCAGCAGGGTAAACCTTACATTATATACACTGCGCTGTCCATACCTTGTATAGGGAATGGTCAACGTGTCCATGGAGTCACTCACTGATGGAGGTCAATACAGAGACATTTCTGCACTGGACTAGTGGTTGTCTGGATGGAAGGATAAATAGATAGATAGATAGATAGATAGATAGATAGATAGATAGATAGATAGGAGATAGATAGATAGATAGGAGATAGATAGATAGGAGATAGATAGATAGATAGATAGAGTCATGGCCAAAAGTTTT
Organism: Leptodactylus fuscus; assembly: GCF_031893055.1. Taxonomy (NCBI): domain Eukaryota; kingdom Metazoa; phylum Chordata; class Amphibia; order Anura; family Leptodactylidae; genus Leptodactylus; species Leptodactylus fuscus. The sequence continues at coordinate 4,899,312 of NC_134274.1, read as the reverse complement.
GAGAATGATACAAATAGTAATTGTTACAAAGTCTACTGCTTCAGTTTTCCTAATGGCAATTTGCATATACTCCAGAATGCTATAAAGAGTGATCAGCTTCACAGAAATTACTTGTAAAGTCAATATTTGCCTAGAAAATGAACTTTATCCCCCAAAACACATTTCAACATCACTGCAGCCCTGCCTTAAAAGGACCAGCTAACATCGTTTCAGTGATTGCTCCAGTAACAGGTGTGGGTGTTGATGAGGACAGGGCTGGAGATCAATCTGTCATGATTAAGTAAGAATGACACCACTGGACACTGTAAAAGGAGGCTGGTGCTTGGCATCATTGTTTCTCTTCTGTTAACCATGGTTATCTCTAAAGAAACACGTGCAGTCATCATTGCACTGCACAAAAATGGCCTAACAGGGAAGAGTATCTCAGCTAGAAAGATTGCACCTCAGTCAGCAATCTATCGCATCATCAAGAACTTCAAGGACAGAGGTTCCATTGTTGGCAAAAAGGCTCCAGGGCGCCGAAGAAAGACCAGCAAGCGCCAGGACCGTCTCTTAAAAGTGTTTCAGCTGCGGGATCGGGCTACCAGCAGTGCAGAGCTTGCTCAGGAATAGCAGCAGGCAGGTGTGAGGGCATCTGCACGCACTGTGAGACAGAGACTCTTGGAGCAAGGCCTGGTCTGAAGGAGGGCAGCAAAGAAGCCACTTCTCTCCAGAAAAAACATCAGGGACAGACTGATATTCTGCAAAAGGTACAGGGAGTGGACTGCTGAGGACTGGGGGAAAGTCATTTTCTCTGATGAATCCCCTTTTCGATTGATTGGGACATCTGGAAAACAGCTTATTCGGAGAAGACGAGGTGAGCGCTACCACCAGTCTTGTCTCATGCCAACTGTAAAGCATCCTGAAACCATTCATGTGTGGGGTGGCTTCTCAGCCAAGGGAATCGGCTCTCTCACAGTCTTACCTAAAAACACAGCCATGAATAAAGAATGGGACCAGAATGTCCTCCAAGATCAACTTCTCCCAACCCTCCAAGAGCAGTTTGGCCATCAACAATGTCTTTTCCAGCATGATGGAGCACCTTGCCATAAAGCAAAGGGGAGAACTAAATGGCCCAGGGAACAAAACAGAGATTTTGGGTCCATGGCCTGGAAACTCCCCAGATCTTAATCCCATTGAGAACTTGTGGTCAATCATCAAGAGACGGGTGGACAAACAAAAACCTACAAATTCTGACAAAATGCAAGCATTGATTGTGCAAGAATGGACGGCTATCAGTCAGGATTTGGTGCAGAAGGTGATTGAGAGCATGCCAGGGAGAATTGCAGAGGTCCTGAAGAAGAAGGGTCAACACTGCAAATATTACAACGCTGCACTAACTCCTTCTAACTGTCACTATAAGCTTTTATTACTCAGAATATGATTGCAATTCTATTTCTGTATGTGATAAAAACATCTGACAAACACACAGAAACCAGAGGGAGCAGATCATGTGACAAGAGGAGATTTGTGGCAGTCTCAATGCTTTTGGCCATGACTGTAGATAGATAGACAGGAGATAGATAGATAGATAGATAGATAGATAGATAGATAGGAAGGAGATAGATAGATAGATAGGAAGGAGACAGATAGGAGATAGATAGATAGATAGATAGATAGATAGATAGATAGATAGATAGGAAGGAGATAGATAGATAGATAGATAGATACATAGATAGGAAGGAGATAGAGAGATAGATAGATAGATAGATAGATAGATAGATAGATAGATAGGAAGGAGACAGATAGATAGATAGATAGATAGATAGATAGATAGATAGGAAGGAGATAGATAGATAGGAAGGAGATAGATAGATAGATAGATAGATAGATAGGAGATAGATAGATAGATAGATAGATAATAGATAGATAGATGATTGATAGATAGATAGATAGATAGATAGATAGATAGATATGACACAGCTTAGATATAACAGTATATGATGTAGATAACTTTTGGATATTCTGTATATTCTGATATTTTGTTCCTTCTGCACTTCTCTCTTAGGGCATAGCTATAAATTGCCTTACTCGGCGCTCTCCCCGGATGGCCGCGGGCCCTGTGTAAGGCCTCGGGATATCATTATAAAGTAGTAGGCCCGGCGGTCACAGCGCTATCAGCAGTGATTGTGGCATCTAAGATCTTAAAGGGGAACATCGCCATCCTTCTAGAATCTGTGTCACTTCTGTCTATAGGTTCTGGTTCTGCAGTTCAGCTGCATTGAAGTAACGTGAAGCTGTAATATAACATATGGGCAGGTGGGGCGCTGTTTTTGGAAGATATCAGACTTTGTTGTTTTAACCCTTTTTGGATTGGCAGCTCCTCTGGGTCAGTCATTGGTTTCCAGCTCTTCCCATTATATACAGAATCTGCTAGACTGTAGTGGTCTGAATAGAAGGCTAAGTTTGCAGGACGGAGTTATTTGTAAGGTATTTGTATTAAGGTAGATACTGAAATATTCATACCCTTTAAGGAGGCCTCCCTGTAAAGTGGCTCATCCTTCACCAGTTCGCCTCTTCTCTCCCTTTAATTGCTTTCTATTTGACCTTTACCATGAACCTGGTCTTGGCTCTGACCAGTGAATCTATCAGTCAGTGACCTCTGGTTAAAGTCGCACAGCTGGCGCGCTCGCTTTATACATACATGATTTATTAATGCTGCTCTTCACTGCAGATTCTTTTTTTTTTTACATTTTGTTCTCGTTGTGCTGAATTGTATCGACCGAAGCCAAGACGGCGCGGTCGGGGCTCCTCCTGGCACTTCCCGCGTCCGCGTTAATTAATCGTTGTGAGTTTCAATCACCCAGGACTTTCCGATTCCAGATGTTCGCTCCGGCAATGTTTTTCTGCCCTGTGATGTAGAAATTCTTACGCTGGTGGATGTAACCTCGTTGGATTCAAAAAGGTAAAACGTGTCCAAATATCTACTGTGAAACAAATCCAAGACTGCGAAGAGTTTCTTAAAGGGGTGTCCCCTATTCAGTATTGGGGTGGTGGGTTGTGCTCCTTTGTTCATGACTGGAGGACCCGTCCTGTCCTGCAATACACAGACATCCCATTGATAGTAGTGGACACCATGTAATACTTAATATGCCCTGAGGTGGCGCTGCAGGGAAGTTGAACACTTATGGTCACGTTTGTCTATAGATTCCGGCTGATTGTTGCAATCTCAACAGACCCCCAATATAATAAAGGGGTCTTCTCTAGGTTAACCCCTCCAAGTACAGATCACACCCCTTCATAGCGAGTCATAGACTTGTATCTTTTTGATGCAATCATACAATTGCAGTCCAGTAAATTTGCAAGGCTAATGGATTCCAATTGTGAGTGCAGCTCTAGCTGTGACTGGAGTATAAGGCTTGCTGTAGAACAGTAGGGTTACGTCTTGTTTCGTGTAGATTTACAACATACAGAGGCCATTGGATAACTCTCAGCCCATTCCCATATCACATGGCGGTAGAGGAGCTATTGGGTCTTAGTGTTGGGGCCGGCGGCGTCTCGGTAGGTGACAATATTGCGGCCGTGCATTAGGTCTGCTGAAGGTTAATCTGCTTTTCGGGCCTCGTCCTGGCAGTTTATTCGTCTTCAGACTCCAATTTATTATTTTCCACAGTCACTTAGACAAAAAACGTGACCCCTCGGAGGATCGGCATTACCATCTGCAACCTGCGATAGCGTTCCTGGAGGTTTTACAAACGACATTCATTAGGCTAATGATCGAGCGCTCACTAATTAACCACATAATGGCTGTGGCACCGGCGTCCATGTTACATTGATCTGAGAAGTCTGCTTGGAGAAGAAGTCGGGAAAGTTCCTTTACTTCAGACCTTGTATCTGGGGAGACAATCCGGGGGGGATTTAGCATTCCTGTAACACTCCGACCTCGCAGACTTCGTGCACGGTCATGGATAAGTCTACATTCACATTGGATACTTCTATAACCTAGGAGTTGCTTCATTTGAAATCGAAATTTGCAAACAAATTTTTGCTACATTGTTGCATCTTAAAGTGAACCTGCCCTTATACGTGAACAGTGCCGGGGACTGGAAGGAACTTTGTAATGGAAATAAGATATTGAAATGAAAAGGGGGCTGTCGGAGCCAAGATATCGATGACCTGACCTAAGGAAAAGTCTAGAATGTGGAGTCCCCTAAAACCCCTTTAAGCCTGAATGACGAACCAATGCCAACTCTCCATTGTTTGGTCCATCAGGAGCCCTGAAAAACAGAGACATGGACCACTAAAACAGCAGGTCAGGTGACAGGGGGTCCGGTCATTCAGTGATCATTTCTTGCAGCAGATATTCTGCTTCCTTGCAAGAGATGGCGCCGCGGGGGTCCTTGTGTAGGGCAGATTCTGGAGAGTGGATGGGAAGGGGTCATCATCTGATAGGGATCAAGTAGCAATCAGGTGTGGCAGGACGACATCTACAAAGGTGGGGTAGAGAGAGTCCAGGGGTGATGGGGTTCAGAGCCATATGTGTTTGGAATGGAGCACATGACCCCTGATATGTCCGTTCTGCGTTGTATCACAGCCATCTGTATAGGACAAGATGTATTTTTGGGCAGCCATGGGCCTGGGGGACTTGGCTGCTGCCCAAAATAGTCATCTTCTGATCCACCACTGAGCTCCTTGTCTACTTGTTGTCTTTAGGTGTCATAGTATCTGCTAAGTAGTTTGATACTTTAGTGTTACAGTATATATGTCTTGATACAAAGTGTCAAATCCCCTGCATAGACAGAGATAAAGAATAACATTCTGTCTTCAGCCACCACTAGGGGGAGCTCAGGAGCATGCTGCATACTGAGCTTCCAATGAGGTATAACAGTATACAGTTAGCTCTGTAGCTCCCCCTAATGGATCCTGTACGCCGACCTGATAACATATTTCACTTTGCAAAAATTGGTGTAAAAAATTGCAACACAACCACATCCTGCGAGCCCGACATCAGACAAGGAGGTTAAGTGGCAAATTCCCATTGATCTATCATGACGGCCAGGTAATATTTGAGGAGCGCGGGCCCCGCCAATCCTAAATCAGGTAGAAGTCACATCCGCCAGCTCGGCAGGAAAGTTGCGCCTTCACCCCCGGAGCTCGCCATTCCACCGCTCGCAGATGATTTCAGTCACTGACTGCTCAGCTATGCAGATGCCAAAATTGGTCTTGATGGGAAGAAATTGTCATACAGTGGAAACAAATTAGGTTTCTGAGACGCGAAACTCAACTTGTTCTTGGAGGGGAAAAAAAAAGTGAATGAATTTATTAATTATCTCGGCCGCGCGGAGAAATATTCTTACTGGGAATCGGATTATTGCGCTCGGGACCTCAGCGGCCGCCCGGGAGTTTAGAGAGATGGTTTATACTCTGAGGAGTTCCCGGAGCCGCAGAGATTTATCGCTCTGTATTATAGGAGTATTACAAATGTACCGCTAGGATTAGCCTTAAAGGGATTTTCCCCTTACAGACGTGGCGTACTTTAACTCAACCCATTGTGGGCCGTTCCAGCAAATACAGATCAATGGAGGTCTGACTGCTGGACACGCAACGATCAGGGGGGCCCTGTATGTGAATCAGCAGGTTGGAGTACCCCTTTATATGGTATTCGTATAAATTTAATAGGATTATCCCGGACTATGATACGGAGCTCCACTTACGAGTCTCAGGCATCACATTTGTTAGTCCATGCCTATACGGCATTCAAATAAATGGGACCGGACTGCAATACTAGGAACAGCCACTATACAGTGGATGGCGCTGTGCTGTGAATGTATTGAAGAGACCAATCAAAGAGCAATCAATGTTCTAGTCCTAGACACCCCCTTTAGGTGCCAAATTGAAGTTGGCGTTGGTCCACTTGAGCTGGGAGGGGTCATACTTTTCATAGCACTGGGTTGCCATAACACCCACCAAAGTAACTAAATGCTCGAAAAAGATGAAAGAATATTTCTAATGGTCCCTAACTTTTCTGCAAACTTTGCATAAATCGACTGTACAAGCAAATAGAAGAAATTCTATAAGATCTGATCAGAGGATAATGCTCCTTTCTCCACTTCTCCAGCTTTCTAAATGGATATTAACTATGACATCTCTGCCGAATCCATCTTTGTCTCCCAAGTCGGACTGCCAGATAACTCAAGTATTAGATTATATGTTCCCATAGAGGTCTATGGAGAGGGGATAGAAGGAAGAGACGACAGAGAAGCAAAGGCAATCAGTTTTCTATCTTACCCCAAGTGCTTTATTGTATGATAACTTGTAGACTGCGGAGAGTTAGGGAGCAGAATCTCCTATTTTCTACAAGAATTGTCTAAGTGACACATCAACACCAGCTCAGGGAAACCTGAAGATAGAAGCTGTGGATCCCGTAGACTATTTTCCCCACTATTACTGGGACCTTATTCTTGTATCAGGTGAAAGAAATTTATTTTAGGTTCCTTAAATCAGAATGTGAAGGGTTGTCCTATGATACTGAATGCTGTGACCTCTTCACTACTTAATGAGAACAGTGCCCTATATTGTATAGTGGCCATGCTTGGTATTGCAGCTCAATCATTTGATTGGGACTGAGCTGTAATACGGCCATGTGACCAGAAGACACGTCATCAGTGTCTTGAGAAGAAGAGGTGAAGCTCAATATCACAGGATACAATACCGCTACTTAAAATCAGACAAGTAACCTACAGAAGAGACGACGATACAGAGACCATGTGACGTCATAGAAATAAGGACTTAATGGTGTACCGGCCCTTTAAACGATAATTTGATTGAACTTGACTTTCGGCCCAATTTGATCCCATTGTAAGAAGCCGCAGAAACCTTCCGCTATCAGATCATTTCAGTTCTCCCAGCAATGGAATGAAAGTTTGCAGCTGCAAATGTTTCAGAGAGAGATCGGTGACAGGAGAGATTGCACTTTCTGAAAGGTAATTAAGTCCAACTTATTTTGGGTATAATTTCCTTTTCAAGAACCTTCTCAGATCTGAGCGAAGTGGAAAATGTTATTATATGTTATTAGAGATATGCAAATATAAGTCACCGAATAAACGGAGAGACTTGGCAGCCGCCCAATACACCCGAACATGTACAGAAAAGAGATGTTTACTGAGCGGCGCGCGGGAGAATTATTATCTGAAGATTAATAAATACCGGCAAATAGCAAAATACATCCGCAGTAATATAGAAGGAATCTAACCGGGGAAATAATACCGCACATACTCATATATAGTAGTATTATAGTAGTTATATACTTGTACATAGGAGCAGTATTATAGTAGTTATATTCTTGTACATAGGAGCAGTATTATAGTAGTTATATTCTTGTACATAGGAGGTAGTATTATAGTAGTTATATTCTTGTACATAGGAGCAGTATTATAGTAGTTATATTATTGTACATAGGAGCAGTATTATAGTAGTTATATTCTTGTACATAGGAGCAGTATTATAGTAGTTATATTCTTGTACATAGGAGCAGTATTATAGTAGTTATATTCTTGTACATAGGAGCAGTATTATAGTAGTTATATTCTTGTACATAGGAGCAGTATTATAGTAGTTATATTCTTGTACATAGGAGCAGTATTATAGTAGTTATATTCTTGTACATAGGAGTAGTATTATAGTAGTTATATTCTTGTACATAGAAGTAGTATTATAGTAGTTATATTCTTGTACATAGGAGTAGTATTATAGTAGTTATATTCTTGTACATAGGAGTAGTATTATAGTAGTTATATTCCTGTACATAGGAGTAGTATTATAGTAGTTATATTCTTGTACATAGGAGTAGTATTATAGTAGTTATATTCTTGTACATAGGAGCAGTATTATAGTAGTTATATTCTTCTACATAGGAGCAGTATTATAGTAGTTATATTCTTCTACATAGGAGCAGTATTATAGTAGTTATATTCTTCTACATAGGAGTAGTATTATAGTAGTTATATTCTTGTACATAGGAGTAGTATTATAGTAGTTATATTCTTGTACATAGAAGTAGTATTATAGTAGTTATATTCTTGTACATAGTAGTATTATAGTAGTTATATTCTTGTACATAGGAGTAGTATTATAGTAGTTATATTCTTGTACATAGGAGGTAGTATTATAGTAGTTATATTCTTGTACATAGGAGCAGTATTATAGTAGTTATATTCTTGTACATAGGAGTAGTATTATAGTAGTTATATTCTTGTACATAGGAGTAGTATTATAGTAGTTATATTCTTCTACATAGGAGCAGTATTATAGTAGTTATATTCTTCTACATAGGAGCAGTATTATAGTAGTTATATTCTTCTACATAGGAGTAGTATTATAGCAGTTATATCCTTGTACATAGGAGCAGTATTATAGTAGTTATATTCTTGTACATAGGAGTAGTATTATAGTAGTTATATTCTTGTACATAGGAGTAGTATTATAGTAGTTATATTCTTCTACATAGGAGCAGTATTATAGTAGTTATATTCTTCTACATAGGAGCAGTATTATAGTAGTTATATTCTTCTACATAGGAGTAGTATTATAGCAGTTATATCCTTGTACATAGGAGCAGTATTATAGTAGTTATATTCTTGTACATAGGAGCAGTATTATAGTAGTTATATTCTTGTACATAGGAGTAGTATTATAGTAGTTATATTCTTGTACATAGGAGTAGTATTATAGTAGTTATATTCTTGTACATAGTAGTATTATAGTAGTTATATTCTTGTACATAGGAGTAGTATTATAGTAGTTATATTCTTGTACATAGGAGGTAGTATTATAGTAGTTATATTCTTGTACATAGGAGCAGTATTATAGTAGTTATATTCTTGTACATAGGAGTAGTATTATAGTAGTTATATTCTTGTACATAGGAGTAGTATTATAGTAGTTATATTCTTCTACATAGGAGCAGTATTATAGTAGTTATATTCTTCTACATAGGAGCAGTATTATAGTAGTTATATTCTTGTACATAGGAGCAGTATTATAGTAGTTATATTCTTGTACATAGGAGCAGTATTATAGTAGTTATATTCTTGTACATAGGAGTAGTATTATAGTAGTTATATTCTTGTACATAAGAGTAGTATTATAGTAGGTATTAGAGATGAGCGAACACTAAAATGTTCGAGGTTCGAAATTCGATTCGAACAGCCGCTCACTGTTCGAGTGTTCGAATGGGTTTCGAACCCCATTATAGTCTATGGGGAACATAAACTCGTTAAGGGGGAAACCCAAATTCGTGTCTGGAGGGTCACCAAGTCCACTATGACACCCCAGGAAATGATACCAACACCCTGGAATGACACTGGGACAGCAGGGGAAGCATGTCTGGGGGCATAAAAGTCACTTTATTTCATGGAAATCCCTGTCAGTTTGCGATTTTCGCAAGCTAACTTTTCCCCATAGAAATGCATTGGCCAGTGCTGATTGGCCAGAGTACGGAACTCGACCAATCAGCGCTGGCTCTGCTGGAGGAGGCGGAGTCTAAGATAGCTCCACACCAGTCTCCATTCAGGTCCGACCTTAGACTCCGCCTCCTCCGGCAGAGCCAGCGCTGATTGGCCGAAGGCTGGCCAATGCATTCCTATGCGAATGCAGACTTAGCAGTGCTGAGTCAGTTTTGCTCAACTACACATCTGATGCACACTCGGCACTGCTACATCAGATGTAGCAATCTGATGTAGCAGAGCCGAGGGTGCACTAGAACCCCTGTGCAAACTCAGTTCACGCTAATAGAATGCATTGGCCAGCGCTGATTGGCCAGAGTACGGAACTCGACCAATCAGCGCTGGCTCTGCTGGAGGAGGCGGAGTCTAAGGTCGGACCTGAATGGAGACTGGTGTGGAGCGATCTTAGACTCCGCCTCCTCCAGCAGAGCCAGCGCTGATTGGCCGAATTCCGTACTCTGGCCAATCAGCACTGGCTAATGCATTGTATTGGCGTGATGAAGCAGTGCTGAATGTGTGTGCTTAGCACACACATTCAGCTCTACTTCATCGGGCTAATAGAATGCATTGGCCAATCAGCGCTGGCCAATGCATTCTATTAGCGTGAACTGAGTTTGCACAGGGGTTCTAGTGCACCCTCGGCTCTGCTACATCAGATTGCTACATCTGATGTAGCAGTGCCGAGTGTGCATCAGATGTGTAGTTGAGCAAAACTGACTCAGCACTGCTAAGTATGCATTCGCATAGGAATGCATTGGCCAGCCTTCGGCCAATCAGCGCTGGCTCTGCCGGAGGAGGCGGAGTCTAAGGTCGGACCTGAATGGAGACTGGTGTGGAGCGACCTTAGACTCCGCCTCCTCCAGCAGAGCCAGCGCTGATTGGCCGAATTCCGTACTCTGGCCAATCAGCACTGGCTAATGCATTGTATTGGCTTGATGAAGCAGTGCTGAATGTGTGTGCTTAGCACACACATTCAGCTCTACTTCATCGGGCTAATAGAATGCATTGGCCAATCAGCGCTGGCCAATGCATTCTATTAGCGTGAACTGAGTTTGCACAGGGGTTCTAGTGCACCCTCGGCTCTGCTACATCAGATTGCTACATCTGATGTAGCAGTGCCGAGTGTGCATCAGATGTGTAGTTGAGCAAAACTGACTCAGCACTGCTAAGTCTCTGCATTCGCATAGGAATGCATTGGCCAGCCTTCGGCCAATCAGCGCTGGCTCTGCCGGAGGAGGCGGAGTCTAAGGTCGGACCTGAATGGAGACTGGTGTGGAGCGATCTTAGACTCCGCCTCCTCCAGCAGAGCCAGCGCTGATTGGTCGAGTTCCGTACTCTGGCCAATCAGCGCTGGCCAATGCATTCTATTAGCCCGATGAAGTAGAGCTGAATGTGTGTGCTTAGCACACACATTCAGCTCTACTTCATCAGGCTAATAGAATACATTGGCCAATCAGCGCTGGCCAATGCATTCTATTAGCTTGATGAAGCAGAGTGTGCACAAGGGTTCAAGCGCACCCTCGGCTCTGATGTAGCAGAGCTGAGGGTGCACAAGGGTTCAAGTGCACCCTCGGCTCTCCTACATCAGAGCCGAGGGTGCGCTTGAACCCTTGTGCAGCCTCGGCTCTGCTACATCAGAGCCGAGGGTGCGCTTGAACCCTTGTGCACACTCTGCTTCATCAAGCTAATAGAATGCATTGGCCAGCACTGATTGGCCAGAGTACGGAATTCGGCCAATCAGCGCTGGCCAATGCATCCCTATGGGAAAAAGTTTATCTCACAAAAATCACAATTACACACCCGATAGAGCCCCAAAAAGTTATTTTTAATAACATTCCCCCCTAAATAAAGGTTATCCCTAGCTATCCCTGCCTGTACAGCTATCCCTGTCTCATAGTCACAAAGTTCACATTCTCATATGACCCGGATTTGAAATCCACTATTCGTCTAAAATGGAGGTCACCTGATTTCGGCAGCCAATGACTTTTTCCAATTTTTTTCAATGCCCCCAGTGTCGTAGTTCCTGTCCCACCTCCCCTGCGCTGTTATTGGTGCAAAAAAGGCGCCAGGGAAGGTGGGAGGGGAATCGAATTTTGGCGCACTTTACCACGTGGTGTTCGATTCGATTCGAACATGGCGAACACCCTGATATCCGATCGAACATGTGTTCGATAGAACACTGTTCGCTCATCTCTAGTAGTTATATTCTTGTACATAGGAGTAGTATTATAGTAGTTATATTCTTGTACATAGGAGTAGTATTATAGTAGTTATATTCTTCTACATAGGAGCAGTATTATAGTAGTTATATTCTTGTACATAGCTGTAGTATTATAGTAGTTATATTCTTGTACATAGGAGGTAGTATTATAGTAGTTATATTCTTGTACATAGGAGTAGTATTATAGTAGTTATATCTTGTACATAGGAGTAGTATTATAGTAGTTATATTCTTGTACATAGGAGTAGTATTATAGTAGTTATATCTTGTACATAGGAGTAGTATTATAGTAGTTATATTCTTGTACATAGGAGCAGTATTATAGTAGTTATATTCTTGTACATAGTAGTAGTATTATAGTAGTTATATTCTTGTACATAGTAGTAGTATTATAGTAGTTATATTCTTGTACATAGGAGTAGTATTATAGTAGTTATATTCTTGTACATAGGAGTAGTATTATAGTAGTTATATTCTTGTACATAGGAGCAGTATTATAGTAGTTATATTCTTGTACATAGGAGTAGTATTATAGTAGTTATATTCTTGTACATAGGGGGCAGTATTATAGTAGTTATATTCTTGTACATAGGAGTAGTATTATAGTAGTTATATTCTTGTACATAGGAGTAGTATTATAGTAGTTATATTCTTGTACATAGGAGCAGTATTATAGTAGTTATATTCTTGTACATAGGGGGCAGTATTATAGTAGTTATATTCTTGTACATAGGAGTAGTATTATAGTAGTTATATTCCTGTACATAGGAGGTAGTATTATAGTAGTTATATTCTTGTACATAGGAGTAGTATTATAGTAGTTATATTCTTGTACATAGGAGTAGTATTATAGTAGTTATATCTTGTACATAGGAGTAGTATTATAGTAGTTATATTCTTGTACATAGGAGTAGTATTATAGTAGTTATATCTTGTACATAGGAGTAGTATTATAGTAGTTATATTCTTGTACATAGGAGCAGTATTATAGTAGTTATATTCTTGTACATAGTAGTAGTATTATAGTAGTTATATTCTTGTACATAGTAGTAGTATTATAGTAGTTATATTCTTGTACATAGGAGTAGTATTATAGTAGTTATATTCTTGTACATAGGAGTAGTATTATAGTAGTTATATTCTTGTACATAGGAGCAGTATTATAGTAGTTATATTCTTGTACATAGGAGTAGTATTATAGTAGTTATATTCTTGTACATAGGGGGCAGTATTATAGTAGTTATATTCTTGTACATAGGAGTAGTATTATAGTAGTTATATTCTTGTACATAGGAGTAGTATTATAGTAGTTATATTCTTGTACATAGGAGCAGTATTATAGTAGTTATATTCTTGTACATAGGAGTAGTATTATAGTAGTTATATTCTTGTACATAGGAGCAGTATTATAGTAGTTATATTCTTGTACATAGGAGCAGTATTATACTAATATTCTTGTACATAGGAGCAGTATTATAGTAGTTATATTCTTGTACATAGGAGTAGTATTATAGTAGTTATATTCTTGTACATAGGAGTAGTATTATAGTAGTTATATTCTTGTACATAGGAGCAGTATTATAGTAGTTATATTCTTGTACATAGGAGTAGTATTATAGTAGTTATATTCTTGTACATAGGAGCAGTATTATAGTAGTTATATTCTTGTACATAGGAGGTAGTATTATAGTAGTTATATTCTTGTACATAGGAGTAGTATTATAGTAGTTATATTCTTGTACATAGGAGTAGTATTATAGTAGTTATATTCTTGTACATAGGAGCAGTATTATAGTAGTTATATTCTTGTACATAGGAGCAGTATTATAGTAGTTATATTCTTGTACATAGGGGGCAGTATTATAGTAGTTATATTCTTGTACATAGGAGTAGTATTATAGTAGTTATATTCCTGTACATAGGAGGTAGTATTATAGTAGTTATATCCTTGTACATAGGAGGTCGTATTATGTTATGTTTTGTGATGATCGGGTTGCTCTTTCATGCCCTTCTCTCTCAGGACCTCCACTGGCTGTAATTAGCTTTTTCTGGAATGTCCCTTTAAGTCCAGGACGATTTCCATGTTTCTCCTTTTTATCAGCTCCGATATTCCGGCCGTGATTCCGACTGATCTGTTGTTTTTATTTTTAATTTGGAGATGTCTGTTTGTTTTGCTGAAACAAGTTTTCCCCTCTTAGTGATTGCAGAATGAACAAATCTAAACAATGTTTATTATGTACCGAGTGACTACAAACAGCTCCTGATTGTCTGCAATTTAACCTTCAGCGAATGCAATAAGACAGAGAGCGGAAATCTTTATAAACCTCCTGATGCAGCTCGCGAAGAGAAGGAGAAATAAAACGATCTTGAAATGCTTTTACCGTTAAAGGTGAAATGAAACAAAAACAACCTTCCAATTTCTGCAATTTTTTTTTTTTTTTTTTTTTTTTTTTTTTAATATCAAATCAATTTGAAAGCCAAAAGTAGGAATACTGGATAAGACGTTGGCTTTGGTGGAAATGTGTGGGAAGGCAGAGAAAGCCTTAAAGGGGTTGTCTAAGGTTGAAAGGGGTTGTCCAGGATAAATCAATAACAAGTCTCCCGTACCTCGCCGACAACTTTCTAATTTAACTCCTTTTTCCAGATTGTAATGTTTTTCAGTAATATATGGAGGTCATGTGACCTATAAGTTACATGCTTTACCTGATGTATCGGGTTCTCGGTCTAATTGACTTGTTACGTCAGTGTCAAGGACTATTCTCATATCCTCTTTATTGGATGCATGCTGTACAAACCTTGTTCGTGTACTGTCGAGGACGGACTAACAAGTCACCAGGCAGATGTCATGTTGAAGTAGGAGAGAGGTCAGGGCAGGCAGTGTCCGGTCAACTACAGTAGTCTGGCACAAGTCAAAACAGGCTAATTAGGAAGCCAAATTATTCAAGCCAATGCGAACCAGGAATCAAGCTATAGAACACCCCAGCAGAGCACTGGAACCTCAAGAACCTTGTGCTTAAGTCCTTAGTGAGGGAGTAGGGGGCTTTAAAAAAAAAAAAATCCAGGGCAGAAGGTGGTGGGAGAACGTTATTGGGCTTTAAGTGGTCAGAATCCATGGGGTGCAGAGTAGAAGCAGAGGGGGAGAATTGACAAGGACCGAGGCTGCCCTGACAAGGATTTCAATCCCAGAGGGCACCTCAGATAAGCAATTGCTGTGTTACCCTTAGCAAGCAGATAGATAAGGCTATAGGTATAAGAAATGAATTGCCCACTCCAAAATATGTAAAGATATTATTCAGTAAATATAGGACATTTTAGGATAGGATTCTTTCCTTTTATTAGGTAGCTCGGGGGTGGGCATTCAATGTAAGGGGTGTGTCTTACAGCAAGAGCTGAGTATAGTGACTGCCAGGGGACATGATTGAATTTAATGGGGTTTTCTAGGATCTCTGGAAATGTATTTGGGTGCAGTAAAATAAAGTGGATTTTTTTTAAAGTTTACTTGGGGGTGGAGATTCACTTTAAGGGGTGTGTCTTGTGCTGGTTGGTCCAAAGTGCAGATGGTTAGGTGACCACCACGGCTAATCACTGGACTAACCTCATGGGAACTTATGACGTGTCTGAGATCAGGTGACCAATGAGGACAGTGATTTCCTGCAGTGGTCACCTGATGGTTACTGGTGACATGTCTGAGGTCAGGTGGATGACCAATGAGGCCGGGGTGTTTCTGCAGTGGATACCTCATGGGTACTGGTGACATATCTGAGAACAGGTGACCAATGAGGCCGGTGATTTCCTGCAGTGGTCACCTGATGGTTACTGGTGACATGTCTGAGGTCAGGTGGATGACCAATGAGGCCGGGGTGTTTCTGCAGTGGATACCTCATGGGTACTGGTGACATATCTGAGAACAGGTGACCAATGAGGCCGGTGATTTCCTGCAATGGTCACCTGATGGGTACTGGTGACATGTCTGAGGTCAGGTGGATGACTATTGAGGCCGGTGATTTCCTGCAGCATCCCCTGAGACTCCTCCAGCGCTGTCACATAATATAGAGGACACAACGCCCGAATGTAGGACCGGGGGCCGGGAGATTTTGCCACTTTGTCATAACCCTCCCCCCCCCAATATAATGATCCTGGAAAACCCCTGTGATTCCTCCCACATGTAACAAGTGATCCCGGCCCCGCCATCGCATTGTTTCCGCAGCTGCCTTCATTTTTGTGTCTCTTCTCCAGAATCCTTTTGTGTTTTCCCCTTTGTCATCAAGGCGTCGTCTCGAAAATAAAACCGCTCTTCCTTTTCTTCCTTCGACGCGTTTCTTTATTATTATTTGTGCTGACGGGTGACATATTTACGCAATTCCTTCTTCCTACAAATAAAGAAGTCCATGAATTTTTCATACGCTCGCTTATTTCTCGCCGTACGTTTCGCTCGCCTCCAACTCGTGTCATTGGCTGTAAGAGCTTGCAAACAGGAGAGCGCATTTAGCTAATAGGTGCATGATGGGAATTGTAATTTTACCGCACCGTACATGGTAAATAATCCAGGCGAGGGTATTACAAGTGTAAGCCGGCAGTAAATACAGCCCACGGCGTCTTCTGCTTATTCCGGATCTTTCACTATTTCACTTAATCTTAAGCCTTTAGATAAAATGGAACCAAAGCGAATACGATTCCCCGGGTCCATCCGTAGGAGTCACATGCCCCTCCCCCTTTCCAGCGCTCGGCCTTACCGGTCTGTTTGTGGTCCGGTGTAATCTTAAGAAACATTCCGAGACGGGTAACAAATGCCTTTGATTAATAATTCCCAAGATGTCTTCCCGGAAGCCGAGGAAATCAGATAAAGTGAAAACTAAGAGAAGTGTCGGCCGGTTCTCACTCTCCTCTTATCGCGTGAAAGTCAGACCGTGGTTTTCCTATTAATGTGTCAGTCGCCCCCCCAGGACCACATTGAACTGGCGGCTGAGACAGACCCAACCGGAGATTCATTTCTTTAAACACAATACCATCAGATAAGGAAACCTTAAAAGGAGCTTTTCCTTTGTGACCGAGGAAGTGAGAGGGGGAGGAGGGAGGCGCAGCTTCATAACGTTCTCCTCGACTTTTCTCTCCGATACAATGTAAGCTTCTATTAAAGCAATGCATTAAAATATTAAGTAAAACAAATTTTTAACCTCTTAGTGGCAGGGACAAGTTTAGTGGCAACAAACCCAAAGTGCTCAAGGCGGACGGGGGAGGGGGACAACTGGTCATTCTTGGGTGCCCAAGGTGGTGTTGATGTGCATGTTGGTGGACCCCACAGAAGCACAAATTACTGTAAGGGTCCAATATGGTGTCAGGTTTTATTGTTATGGCTGATGTTTGTATATACTGGTGTATCATGGCTTATATACTCTTGACTCTTCTGTAGAATTCTGACTGTATTTGGTTTTCGCTCACCGCACTGACATCTTTGTCTTTTCCAGGTCAACGGATTACGGAACAACGTATGAAAAATTTAACGAGAAGGTGGGGCTGAAAACCGTCCTCAGCTACCTGTACGTGAGCCCCACCAACAAGAGGAAGGTAATGGCGCCGTATACTACTAGTACCCTGATATGGTGACTTCATGCAGGGCCATTCTATAAGGACAGGACTGCTCTCACACTGTGCAGGGTTTTATAGAGCACACATGCCCTTCTAAGTATTCTGGTGGAAATAGAACTTGCTCTAGTGCCACCTTTTGGACGGCAGATCCTTATATCAATGCCTGGTTTTTCTAGTGACATGATCTGAGATCTCCTCCTAGTGACAAGGCCCCCTTTGGAGGAGATCTACTGGCTTAACTATAATCCTTGACTGTAGCTCTAGGTTTCAGATAAACCAGGCATTGATCTATAGGGTGCTACCTTCCAGAAGGTGGTGCTAGAGCAAGTTACACCTTACACAAAAAAAAAAAAGCATATTTACATTTTCTACAAGACCCTGAAAACACAGAAGTCTACCTAAACAGACACAGTACCCCTTCTAATAGGCTGTAATGATAATGAGACATTGAAGTAAGCCGTAGACATGAGATGGCGGGTGCAGTAGTTACATGACGCCTCGCATGGCTGATATTGGGGATCAGAGGTTGTCAGGTACATGTGGTGCCGCTTAGAGAGTAGTCAGGCAGGTTAAGCCATGGGGCAGTCTATGGGCATCTGTATATCTTTAGGGTGGCATAGGGGAAGGAGCAGTCCTCTCCTGCAGCACCAAGCCACAATTCATGGGGATTCTGCACAATTCCAAAAATATTGAAAAAAATTGAGAAGTGCTGAGCAGGAACTTCCCAGGTTACAGCAAGGACTTGTAGTAATTAGAATTAGATGGAGATGTGAGAGCAGAGAATGACTACAGAGGCGGCGGAGGAGAGGAGGACAAGCTGGAGATGAGAAGGAAGACAATGTCGGAGAACTTGTCCTATTCATCACCGTCCTCCTACAGACGCCTCCCAGATGTATCTGAAACCTCCACTGATCCCCGGCCTTTCATCTTCAGATGGCATCACTTATACAGTCTCATCACCACAGGATCATGGCAAAGTAGTGTGAATGTTCCACACCAAGAATATGGCAATTGTGACATCACTGCACCTGCCCAATGACATCACTCATGTCACATGCTACATATACTCACTGAGTGGACTGAAGGACAGATCCTAGATCATATACATCTATCTAGACCTTTATGGACCGTTGTTTTCTGATACAGAGGTCCAAATCTTCAGCAAAGACAAAGAAGTGACAAAAATGATGTATGCCCACAACCACCACTAGGAGAGCCCAAGAGCTCACTGCATTCAGTGTCACCCACTACAGTAAAGTCTCTACATTGTAGCAAGTTGTTACCACCATGTGCTTGTGCTCCAGTATACAGAAGGTTCCCACCACTCCAGCCCCTTATGCTCTTCCTGCAGTAATAGATTCAACCCAAAGATGGCGCTGTATTTGGTAGAAACCAGTCCTGTTATTAGATTAAGCCTCTTTAAAATGGTCTGAAAGACGTTTACAACATCTATCTATCCATCTATCCATCCATCCATCATCTCCTATCTATCTATCTACTGTATCTATCATCTACTCTATCTATCTATCTATCTATCTATCTATCTATCTCCTATCTATCTATCTATCTATCTATCTATCTATCTCCTATCTATCTATCTATCTATCTATCTCCTATCTATCTATCTATCTATCTATCTATCTATCTATCTATCTCCTATCTATCTATCTATCTATCTATCTATCTATCTATCTATCTCCTATCTATCTATCGCCTATCTATCTATCTATCTATCTATCTATCTCCTATCTATCTATCTATCTATCTATCTATCTATCTCCTATCTATCTATCTATCTATCTATCTATCTATCTATCTATCTCCTATCTATCTATCTATCTATCTATCTATCTATCTATCTATCTATCTATCTATCTATCTATCTCCTATCTATCTATCTATCTCCTATCTATCTATCTATCTCCTATCTATCTATCTATCTATCTATCTATCTATCTATCTATCTATCTATCTATCTATCTCCTATCTATCTATCTATCGCCTATCTATCTATCTATCTATCTATCTCCTATCTATCTATCTATCTATCTATCTATCTATCTATCTATCTCCTATCTATCTATCTCCTATCTATCTATCTATCTATCTATCTATCTATCTATCTATCTATCTATCGCCTATCTATCTATCTATCTATCTATCTATCTATCTATCTCCTATCTATCTATCTATCTATCTATCTATCTATCTATCTATCTCCTATCTATCTATCTCCTATCTATCTATCTATCTCCTATCTATCTATCTCCTATCTATCTATCTATCTATCTATCTATCTATCTATCTATCTATCTATCTCGGCCATATTTCTTCCGTATCCTCTAATAACTGAGCGCTACCGTTCCATTCCGGGTAATAAAGCCAGAGAAAAGAAATCTATATTTCCGTCATAAATGCAGGTGTAGGAGCGGTGACAATAATTCTGTAAATTATTAGAGGAGTTGCAGGGACTCGGGAAATGAGATGTGGCGTTCTCCCTCGGGGGGAGATATTTATGCCTAATTAGAACAACAAGATCCTGGATGTTATTCAACTCAGGAAATGTGCCGCATAAAGAACCCAAATCCTAAAAAAATATGGGAAGTTTGTTATAATTTTCTCTGGTCGCGGCACTCGATTAGCATGTAAATGTATCCAGCACTGGAAAATGAGCAGGTAGACTCCGGTTAATGAAACCACGGCGAGGAAAGATGAAGAATGCGCCAAAGTCATACATAAAAACAGAGACGGGAATGAGCAGAGAGGGAGGAGGGAGGGGGTGGTAGTCCTGCTGATACAGAGGCCTGAGATATATCAAACAAGTCAGATTATAATCACTCCATTATTTATTGGATGGAGATGGCGACGGGAAATCGATTAGATTTCTATTGATTTGAACATTCTTATTGAATTAGAATATTTATATCATAGAATACAAGTAATCAGAGAATGAAGATAGCGGTAGATGGTGGATGCAGAATAGTGAGCGCAGCTCTGGAGTATAATACAGGATAAGTAATGTAATGTATGTACACAGTGACTGCACCAGCAGAATAGTGAGCGCAGCTCTGGAGTATAATACAGGATAAGTAATGTAATGTATGTACACAGTGACTGTACCAGCAGAATAGTGAGCGCAGCTCTGGAGTATAATACAGGATAAGTAATGTAATGTATGTACACAGTGACTGTACCAGCAGAATAGTGAGCGCAGCTCTGGAGTATAATACAGGATAAGTAATGTAATGTATGTACACAGTGACTGTACCAGCAGAATAGTGAGCGCAGCTCTGGAGTATAATACAGGATAAGTAATGTAATGTATGTACACAGTGACTGCACCAGCAGAATAGTGAGCGCAGCTCTGGAGTATAATACAGGATAAGTAATGTAATGTATGTACACAGTGACTGTACCAGCAGAATAGTGAGCGCAGCTCTGGAGTATAATACAGGATAAGTAATGTAATGTATGTACACAGTGACTGCACCAGCAGAATAGTGAGTGCAGCTCTGGAGTATAATACAGGATAAGTAATGTAATGTATGTACACAGTGACTGCACCAGCAGAATAGTGAGCGCAGCTCTGGAGTATAATACAGGATAAGTAATGTAATGTATGTACACAGTTATTGTACCAGCAGAATAGTGAGCGCAGCTCTGGAGTATAATACAAGATGTAACTCAGGATCAGTACAGGATAAGCTCTGCAAAGGCAGAGCTCACCTCAAGACCTTTGTCCTCCAACCCAACCATCATCATATGCCTAAAAGAATGTGAATTCATCATTAAATATGATGCAGTCCCTGTCTGTACCAGTCCTGATGATTCCTGACCGCACCACTGTATTGGGTGTCCTGACACAATATTACCTTCTGGGATATGGATGGTGGACATGTAAGCTGTGGGAGCTGCTCGTGCTTGCCAACAGTCCTCTCCACTGGTGATCTATCTGGGGTTCCTGGAGCCTGTTCATCTTGTGTGTGCGCCCTCAAATATCTACTGCTTCCTACACCTCCCTAAAGCTAGAGGGACATTTGTTGAAACAACAATCCTGCTTCTTTCCTTCCAATGATGCATCCCCTCTCAAAGTCTGTCAACTTTGCAATATGTCTGTGTGTTGTACAGGCATGTTTAGCATTCAACAACCTGTCATCTAAAAAGGTACACTACCCAAAAGTAGCCTCAGAGAGCCTACTTTGTAGGGCAGTAGTGGCAAGTACTTTTTATGCGTTCTTGTGGCAAATGACACCGGTAATCATTTACATATCTGCACATTGAGCTTCATCTTTCCTATCTGGTATTGTTATTGTCAATGAGCTGAGATGAATGGTTTTGTACCTTAAGGAATAACGCCTGCTCATGGATTGGCGTAGCCGTCATCCTAAGATCTCCCTTCTGCTCGCTTTCCCCTGATTTCACCATTGTATTCATTATAAAGTCCCCGGGTCTATTCTCCTAGCCTTGTAGCCCACGTTATCACTAGACTTGTCCAATACCAACTGCATATTCCTAGTGAAGTCAATTATAATGAGAATTTAATCATTAATTATAGTCAACATGAAGAGGATTAGAGGGATGTTCGGGACGGGCTGTGTGATGTCGGCCGCTCCTGTCTTACGCTCGTCTTCCTTTTCTTCTGACAGCCCCTTATTAGTCTAATACTATTGCCGACGCTCATTAGCGGCTCTTGGATTAGCAGTTATTTGGTGCAGGAGAGAAGTGTAACATCTACCTCTAATTGATTTACTTGTGAGAAGGATAATTACTTGGCTGGGATTACACATGTACAAGGCTCTCCTTGGAAGACAATACTGGAGGCGGCGTCTTATTGTAGGAAAATAATCATCAAGTATAGGAAGACTCTGGTCTAATGGTAAACTTGTAGGAACGCTGGGAAGGGAGAACTTTATGGAATTATTTGGAGGTCATTTTTATGGTGGGGTTCATACGTGGGTGTCCGTCATCTCAAGCTAGGTCAGGAGTAGCAGGTTCCCATATAATACAACAGAACAGCAAATAGACCTCTTGGATACAAGTAATATCGGAATGTCTAGGTCCGAGGTGTAACCAGTCATAGGACCCCATAGCAATATGGCAGGGAAAAAAGGAGGAGTGGCGATTAGGGTTGAGCGATCCTGATCGGATTCCGATCGGCGATCGAGCAAATTTCACGATCAGCTGGAAAATGATTGGAAATCGGATTTTGAAATCGATCCTGAAATCTCAAGATTGGCTCAACCCTAGTGGCGATCCTATATGGGATCCTTGGAGAAGGTTGGGAATACAATAGCTGTGTATAGGCTCTGTAGTCTTTCTTCAGAACCCAAAATTAATTTGACCAGACCAGATCAATTTGGATCCCATCTAGATTTCTAAATTAATTGGAGATACACAATTAGCCCCAAATTGAATCCTAAAGCCAGAGAAGACAACAAAAGAAATTCAGACCTCAGACTGGCCCCTGAATTATGTTAGTTCCCAAGTCAGATCCCAAAATTAGTTCAACCTGAATATTTTAGACCCCTCAATTCGATCTTCAAATGAATTCACACTCCGGACCTGTGACCAGATCCATTTTTACAAACCAGCTTCGATTTTATACAGCACCCAAACCAGCTATCCCTCTGGACCAAGTGCAACCTCTTTAACAGTTTCTCCAGACCTACCCCTTTCAGAGACCACAGACTATGAACCAATTACGCCCCCGATCTTAGTTTTAAAAACATGTCACCGTTCAGGATAATAGGAACTAGAAATATGTCCTGCAGTGATGCTTGGTAGGTTTACCACGATTCACTGTAGACCAGATTTGCCCCCATAGCATGAAAATCACCCAAAATGGGGTTGGATTTTAGATTTTTATTTTTGCCCGACCGACATCAGTGGATTATGCAACACTATCAGGGTTATAATAGGACAGTCCAAACCTAGAGATACAACTGGCACAGTTACCTCTGGAAAGCCCATCGCCAAGGCTCTGCAAAACAATCCCTTAAGCATTGACATGAGTGGAAAATCATCAAAAAAAATAAAAATTTAAAAAAACTCACCATTGATGGAACGAAAATGAAAAGTAATCTAGTTTTGGTATAGGAGATGCCCCAATTCCGAAAAATTGTTAACTATGGTTTGCATTGTAGTCCTGTACGGACCTCTATGAGCGGTTCTTATCCTATCCTACGTCTCTGACTTCCAGTTTATGTCCCGAAAGACCAAACAATTCTGGCAATGGACTACTAAATCCATAGAAGAATATACTTGACCACAGTTCATAACATTGAATAGAAGGGCCTGTAGGGACTGCCACAAAGCAGACACAGGACTATATAGGGTCTCTAAATATCTGGACCATCTTGACAAACCACTTTTGGAGAGATCTTCATGTATCTAGTTCATGATAACCAAATGTCTTGCCTAATGTTATGGTATAGGCTTCCAAAGATAAGGACAAAATATAGCGCAAGAGATATCTATACTGGCAACATATAGACCAAAGCAACCTACATTATAAAAAAGCAAGTGCCAATAGAAGGTTCTGCCTAGGACCCTCCGACATAAGCCTCGGTCTAGACCCTCCTCCCTGGACATCCACAAACCTCTGATTGACAAGTTATTAGATTGTTTTGCTGGAGAACATTTCTTTCAATATTTAAGGAAGACTCCTGGGAAATTTAATATAAGCCGTCCATTTTATCTAAGATTAAACACGTAATATCCAGTTTATTCATCTTCTCCAGCCTAAAATGTAATTCAGAAAGAATGTCAATATGTTGTTTGCTTACCCAAGTGCCCATCGTTCTATGGAGTGATCTGGCATTGCATTATTACTGACATACCGTCTACTTAGATCAATAGCACTTACACCATGTACAGGAGCGGAGCTGCACCAACACTTCACCTATAGATGCAACTTTGTATCAATGCCTTGACATCCACCCTCTTGAGTCCATCTATAATATATGTGCTCTGCGGTAGAGTCTCATTTTACTTCATGATTTTCAAAGTCTTGTATCATCATCACGATCCTTACTAGCAGTGCTCCAGATATAGGTAGGTCGCGGTCTATCTGTAAAACCACCTGCCACTTTCTTAAAGAAAGACTCCAGATATAGCAGGGGTAGGGAACCTTTGGCTCTCCAGCTGCTGTGAAACTACAACTCTTAACATGCTCCGTTCACTTCCATGGGAGTTCCAAGACCAGTAGAGCAAGTATGCATGCTGAGAGTTGTAGTTTTGCAACAGCTGGAGAGCCGTAGGTTCCCTACCCCTGAAATATAGCATCTCCTGCTGGTTTTCACCTGACCGTCACTGACTTTTCCCGGTTCCTATGATGTCCCGGTTCCTATGATGTCCCGCTTCCTCTTCTTCAGCTGATTGTTCAATCACCTTCAAAGTTGGGTTGCCAAGACACCTGGCACTGCTCAGTGAGGTCACTAGGTGGCAGCTTTAAAATGTGGCGTCTCTATTTAGATGCTACAATAACTAGTTTTAGTTAGCTTCTCTGTTGTATTCCTGGGCTCCAGGATTTATGCATCTCTAACCCAGTGTCTGCCAGCTGCTAATCTTCATCTATTGTACTCTGGACATTACTATTATGATCTAGTAGCCACCATTTTAGGGGTTCGTACAATTGGAACTACTAAAAGTTAAGATTCCTGCAGTTTTTGAAAAGTTCGGGCCAAATCTGTTACATTCCAAACACCTCTAGTCATGATCCGTTCCTGTATTAGAGAATGCATGTTCTGAGGATGGTTTGTATGGAAACAAGTCATCTGCTCAGCACTGTTATTCCACACAGTTGCTAAGATGGGAGGAAGCCTAAATATAGGAGCAGCAAAAAAAAAAAAAAAATCCTGTTGAACTGAATTAATTAATATTTGCCGGATTATTCAGACTCAGTGGCTCAGTCCTGGTGCGAGATAATGTCAGGGATCCAGGGCTGCAAAAAGAGTCGGAGTATATTGTCCGGTCTGATGTCTGAATAGTTTTTGTCTGATCTTGGGTCTGAATTTAGTGGGGGTTATGAACTGGGGGTTTAAATGAATATTGGGGGTCCAGGGTCTGAATACATTTCGGGGTCTGATATTGATATAGAGGGCCGGCTTGGGATCTAATCTGGACTTCCATATTGATACAGTGGGTCAGAATATGGCAACTGGTCTAGGGTATGATATTTATAAAGGGGTCTCAAATTAATTTAGTGATCTCATATGAATATTTTTATAGGGTGTGGTCCGGAGTCTCCTACTTATATAGGGGGTCTGGAATTAATTTAGCTATCTGGATCGGGGTCTCCTATTAGTATAGGGCACGGTCTCTTGTCTGATATTGATATAGGGGGGCAGAAATTAATTTCTGATTTTTTCTGGGATCTCTGGGGATCTGAACATATTTATGGGATTTGTGGCAAAAACAGGGGTCTGAAATTAATTTAGGATCTTTTCTGGGGTCTTGAGTTAATATAGGAAGCCAGAATATGTTATAGGAACTGGTCTGGGGTCTGGTATTCATAGATGGGGTCTGGTTTAGGGTCTCCTATTAATATAGGGATTCGGAATAGGTTTATGGTTTATGGGGTGTGGTATTGATATAGGGATCTAGTTTGGGGTGTCAAATTGATATAGGTGATGGTCTGGTACTGACATGGGGTCCGGGATTATTTTACGGATGTGGGTGGGGTCTCATATTAATGTAGTGGGTGTGAACATGTTTATGAGGTCTGATATTGATATAGGGAGCCAGAATACACTTGGCCATGCCCTTCCAGTTTTGCGACCTGCTGCGTATCCATCGCCATATGGGGTGGTCTCTGTTGTACATACAAGAGCTGTACCTATGGTATCCCCAAATAAGGGACTGCGCTAATCCATCCATAACAGCCTTAGCTCTGCTACATCTCTGCTGTACACGCAGTCTTGCAGAGTCTTTCCTAATAATTGACTTAGCGAATACATAATCGATTCTTCGCCCTCGCCGCTATTAAGTATGCCAGGCCTGTGCAATCCAGACGCCGTGGCCCCCACTTACAATCTTTTACCCCTTTTATTCCTGCGCCTCTGATTCACCGCTCCCCAAGACGCTGTAAGTTATTCCTCTCGTCTGCTGCAAAATGGGTTGAAAGGGGTTTGTGGCTTTTAGCGCGGAGTTCTGTATGTGAACAGCAGATAATCACCCCGGTTCCCGGCCGCTCGCTGAATGCGGCGCGTGTCTTAAATCCTAACCTCCGCTCTGATACAATGAAGAGAATTTGCGCCTGAAAGTGACTGCTGTGAAAGCGGGAGAAAGTTTCCTGTTCTGCAGCCTCAAACTGTTTCTCATTATTTGCTTTGTTGCGCCCCCACGTTCCTGTTCTCGCTTTTCCAAAAATCTCATTAGAGCCGCGGACGTTTTCTGATTCATTGTAAGATTTTTTAATATATATTTTTTTCTTTGCTTCTGTTAAGTGACATTATTATTCTCTAATGGCAACTACTCCACACCCTTTCCTTGCTGGAGCACACTGTAGTGCGGGGTGTAAATCCCCAGGGGCACGGTGGTCCGACCAACACAACTGGCCCATTAAGTGTAGGAGTGTTGGAGACGCAGAGCAGTGGGAGGGGAGAAATCTGGCACATACTTGGTTGTTGGCGTGAAGTTCATTCGAGAGCAAGGTGTAAAGTGATCGACAAAGCTTGTGAATATTCTCAAAGTTTTGTTTGGAAGAGATTCTCTTTTTTTGCACTAGAAATGAACACAGACTCTACAGTCTCTTCTGCTGGTTCTGGTGACAGTAACCTATCTATCTGCAGGGCTGAGGTGATATGCTGGTTCTGGTGACATTAACCTATCTATCTGCAGGGCTGGGGTGATATGCTGGTTCTGGTGACAGTAACCTATCTATCTGCAGGGCTGGGGTGATATGCTGGTTCTGGTGACAGTAACCTATCTATCTGCAGGACTGGGGTGATATGCTGGGTCTGGTGACAGTAACCTATCTATCTGCAGGACTGGGGTGATATGCTGGTTCTGGTGACAGTAACCTATCTATCTGCAGGGCTGGGGTGATATGCTGGTTCTGGTGACAGTAACCTATCTATCTGCAGTGCTGGGGTGATATGCTGGTCCTGGTGAGAGTAACCTATCTATCTGCAGGGCTGGGGTGATATGCTGGTCCTGGTGACAGTAACCTATCTATCTGCAGGGCTGGGGTGATATGCTGGTCCTGGTGACAGTAACCTATCTATCTGCAGGGCTGGGGTGATATGCTGGGTCTGGTGACAGTAACCTATCTATCTGCAGGGCTGGGGTGATATGATGGTCCTGGTGACAGTAACCTATCTATCTGCAGGGCTGGGGTGATATGCTGGGTCTGGTGACAGTAACCTATCTATCTGCAGGACTGGGGTGATATGCTGGTCCTGGTGACAGTAACCTATCTATCTGCAGGGCTGGGGTGATATGCTGGTTCTGGTGACAGTAACCCATCTATCTGCAGTGCTGGGGTGATATGCTGGGTCTGGTGACAGTAACCTATCTATCTGCAGTGCTGGGGTGATATGCTGGTTCTGGTGACAGTAACCCATCTATCTGCAGTGCTGGGGTGATATGCTGGGTCTGGTGACAGTAACCTATCTATCTGCAGGGCTGGGGTGATATGCTGGTTCTGGTGACACTAACCTATCTATCTGTAGGGCTGGGGTGATATGCTGGGTCTGGTGACAGTAACCTATCTATCTGCAGGGCTGGGGTGATATGCTGGTCCTGGTGACAGTAACCTATCTATCTGCAGGGCTGGGGTGATATGATGGTCCTGGTGACAGTAACCTATCTATCTGCAGTTTTCAGCCCATAGGTCTTATCCTCTATGATTCGGAGTGTATGTAGAGCACGTTCTTGGGCTATTCCTACCTGGCTGAGCCCATGTTACATGAGCGGTCTAAGAGTCTAATAAGTTCTTTATCTCTATTTGTGACTGAAGAAGAATTTGTCTGGCAAACACGATAATTAATCTTAAATCCCTTCAGTGGAAGGAAACAATGTGGCGTAATGAGCGCGGTAAATGCATATTGTAATTAGTTTTACCGCCTCGACCAATAAGAATGAAAAAATTAAACAAAATGTTATGATCCTATTTATTTTTAACACAACTTTAATTAGCAGAAGTTTTTTTTTTTCCTTTCCCCGAGTTTGTGTGTTAAAGGTGCAAAATAAAACCTGTTAATGAATATTGCGCTAATTAGAATCGGTAATGTCAGACGCCGTCAGAATTAGACTCTTCAATCTGACATATCCAAATAATTATCAGAAACATTTTCACTCCCATATTTCCAGCCAAGATGAACGTGCGAATACACAAATCTGTAATCAGAGACCAGGGTTACCTCGGGGGGAGGAGGACGAGCACAGGGGTGGGAAGGTTTCTAATATTACCGCCACTATAGAGGATTGAGCCCCTTGGGCCTTCGTTTTTTGGGCACTTTATCACCTCCTATGTAGTTACTGTCAGGAACAGGGCCAGCTTCAGGATGTTGTGGAACCTTGGAACCCCAGTGGGCCCCTTTTGGAGCAACCCATGTGTACCGCAGCACAAAAACAAATTGGGCATTTGCTATACTATACTCATGTAATAATGACATAAAACCGTGCGTTCCATGGATTTTTTTAAATCACTAAGTAGCCAGAGGATTTTTTAAAAATCCTCTGGCTACTTAGTCCCCCCTGGTGTCCACTTACCTGCAGAGATGGTGGTCCGGTGCCCGGTGTTCTCGTTCTTCTTTGCGTCGCTGCCCCCTGCCTCCCAGGTTAGGAGATTGTGGGTGGGTACTGGGAGGGGAGAGAGGGAGACACTCTCCTAAGCCACAAGCCCCGCCTTCTTCCTAGCTCTTTAACACTAACCTGGGAGGTGGGGGCAGCAAGGCGAAGAAGAATGAGAACACACGGGCACCAGACCAGCCATCTCTGCAGGTAAGTAGCTACTAGAGATGTTAGCTAGTCTCCCATTAGAGTAAATGGATGCAGCCGGCGTGCAGAGGTTTAAGGCTGTGTGCCGGCTGCTTCCATTCATTCCTATGGAACCGCAGCGAGCCTTCACACTGAGTATACACTCTGCTCAGAATGAGCTTTTCCCACAATGCTTGGCCAGTAGAAATAATCTCGATCCCACCTAAAAAGATCATGTTCGGAATTCCGATCACGATCGTGAAATTTTCTCGATCGTCGATCAGAATCCGATCTTTTCCAAACACGATCGCTCAACCCTAGTTATAATAAGACATTTGCAAAAAGAGGGACAAATAAGTTTTGCTCGCCCTATTACCTTAAGTGACACCTCCGGCAATTCTACTATAAAATGGGGTAAAAATACCCCAAATAAGAGCAGCCCCCATGACTGCACCTCTTGAACACGTCATACTACCGCAATACTACAAGTTTTCGACTTCACCACGTTTTTCTCAGCTTAGTATAATTGGACACTGTGAAAATAGGCCGTCTGGTAGCGAAATTCTGATTACGGCCTCGGCAAAGCTTGGGTTAGACCTCGCCTGATGAAAAATATGTTAATCATTGTGATGAACCATGAAATAAAATAGCGGGTCATTGGATCACAGTTCATTGATTTTGAATTGCGGCACTTTAATGGCGTCTGTACAATTTCGGCATGTGGCGTCTCTGAAACGGAAAATCTGCTTTATTCTTTCTAAAATAGACCCAGACAAGGTGTGTTCAGCGGGAGCCAAGAACGAAAAGCCCTTTCAAGGCGAAAAAAAAAAAAAAATTATATATGGATGATTTTTTTTTTTTATAAAATAAAGATGTGTCATTGAAATATTACATTAGACTTTGTGTTATGAAGGATTCCGTCCCAGATTAGACCCCATCTACAGTCACATCTTGGTTAGAGAGGAGCAAACCTTCCAAAATTTGGTTTGGGTTTAGAATATGGAAATTGAAATTGCCTTAAAAGATGTGTGTGACCCTCTGTGGCCTCCGAGGACTCTATGTAACTTCTTTCAGCTCTCCAGTGCAAACAAAGACCTAGTAAGGTCCAAGTGTCAGCAACAGATAGGGATTGGGGTACATGGATAAGACATAAAGATGCCTCAGGGTCAGTGAAGAAGACAGACATGATGGAATAGGCCGGTATGGAATGAGCGAAAGTTACTAAACTCTGGCTTAAAGTCATGGTGTCACTGTCATCATCCTGCTGTAACTGAGATAGGTGAGCCATATACTCCATAATCTTATCCTTTTTCTTCATAATATACTGTCTACAGATTAGGAAACCCGCTTATAATGAACCAGATTCATTACTAATTTTACCAAAATTTCGGGTTCCATCCTAGAGTATAATAGGAAGCAAGTAAAAGTTTTCTAATAAACTATTTGGACCTCAGCAACCACATACAGGCAGCGCTGTACCTCCCATGAGGCAACCTGAAGCAACCGCTTCAGGTGGTGCTATGCCGTCTTGGCAGCCCAGCACGGGAAGCAAGCAGTGGATTGAGGAGGCCCTCTGGACGCAGAGCTACTCCACCGGCCTCCCCTCACGCTCAGGAAGAGAGCAGGTCCTCTCCCTGCCTGCTCTCTGCCTGCTAACACCGCCCTGTCCCCCTTCGCTCCGCCCCACCCCCTTTGCTCCGCCCCGCCCCCTCCGCTCTGCCCCCTCCTCCTGGGGGGGGGGCGACTTTCTGTCGTCTGCCTCAGGAGGCATAAAAGCTATGTTCACCCCTGCGTACAGGGTGTCAATGTCATCTCGCCTTGACCATAAACTGTATGTATGCTGTATCATTAATATCATTAAAGTACGATGGTACAAAGGGGGGGGGGGGACCTGAGCCAATGATGTGGATGCCCTCCAGCAGTGACCTGGAGACTGGAAAACATGATGGATGCCCATGAAGAAGACCAGAACGTCACAGATAGCTGCCACCCATGTTCTTACTGGCAGTGTTAGATGACATGGTAGGGGTGCATTCCCACCCTGACTTTTCCCAGTTCTTTCATATAAGTATTTGTGTGTGGTACAATCACACAGTTTAGAATTTTTAGAGTTTCACTTTGCCAGTTGGACAGGACTTTGTATCCAGTTAAAAAAATCATTTCGCTGCGGAGACCAGAAGACACTCACGGGCGGACACTTTGCAAACGGGTTTGAAAACTGACTGCTGGGTTTCCATCTCCTGTCCAGTTTCTCGGGCAGAAGCCGGAAACCCGCAAAGCGTAGGTGTGAACCCGCTCCAAGGGAAAATAAACAGGATACATTTTACCAACACTACTGACATCAGCCACATTTTCTGCAGCAAAAATTCTAAAAAAAAAAAAAAAAAAAAAAAAAAGTAAAGCACCATTCAATTGTAGAGAATAATTACACCAGGTTTTTTTTTTTCTTACAGTGTTACAAAGGGAACAAAGATTTTTCTGCCACTGATTTTAGTATTATCGTGATCTGAAAACTTTGTATTCAAGATAAACAAAAAAATTCTAAAAAATAAGCAGCATTTACAATTGTACTTTTTGAAAACACTCTTTAGCAAGGACAAATCTGCGCTTACTATTGATTTGTACAATGTGTTTCTATAGCAAAAATTCAATAAAACAAAAGATCAGCTCCATTGTACGGTGGAATTGTTTGGTTTTATACGGTTTGGCAAAGGACAAAAAAACTGCCCGAATTTTACAGATAAGACTGATCAGAGGGACTCAAAGTGCGAATCCAGTGACCAAATTTTAGAGAATCCAATGTCATGTTTTATTGTATTGTTTTGCTTTTTGTTTGGCGGTGGAAAAAAAACAGGCCAATTTTTATTGATGTTACGGATTTAACCAACTTTTCTGTAGCAAAAACGCTACAGAAAATAAAGAGGTCCTCCAGTGTACAGGATAACTGAACTTGAAATTTTTTTTTGTTACACTCCCTGGCAAAGGAAAAACAGGTCAAATTTACTCAAACTACTGAATTACTTTTTCCGCAGTAAAAACTCAAAAAAACATCATTGCACTGGGTGTTTTCTACTGTTTGGGGTGGTCAGCCCATAGAATAACCATGTCTGATTCATTTCGTGATTTCAGATGAACATGAGGACCCAGTGAATTAATTTTGTAATTTAAGTTTAGTTAGTTAGTTAGTTAGTTAGTGGTGGGGCTTTCGGGCTTAATAAGGCTTTTGGTAGCGAAGGACAAGTCCGGTCACTGCTGAGATGTTCTTGATGGACACCAGAAATATTCCTACATTACATAGTAAGAACATCGAACAGAAAGAAGTTTTGGTAAATATTACATGTTTTATCTGTAAATGTCACTCCCATCATGCACTAGGGTGGAAGAAAGATTTATGTTCCCCTTCTCCTGGCAAGAGATCCCTCATGTATGTTTAATACTGGCTCCGATTGAGTAAAACACCTTGTGTGACCTGCCAAGAAGGATAAGGAAAAGCCAAGCCACTTCTGGCTAATGAAATAGGCTCTTACTTTTTTAGCCTACTTTTCAATTCCTAAACTAAATTTGTTGGAACAGAAATATATGATTGTCCTTATGAAAAATAATAAGCCTGCCATAATACTGCCCGCTATATACAGGAATATAACTACTATAATACTACCCCTATATACAAGAATATAACTACTATAATACTGTCTCCTATATACAAGAATATAACTACTATAATACTACCCCTATGTACAAGAATATAACTACTATAATACTACTCCTATGTACAAGAATATGACTACTATAATACTATACTACTCCTATGTACAAGAATATAACTACTATAATACTACCTCCTATGTACAAGAATATAACTACTATAATACTACTCCTATGTACAAGAATATATCTACTATAATACTACTCCTATGTACAAGAATATAACTACTATAATACTACCTCCTATGTACAAGAATATAACTACTATAATACTACACCTATGTACAAGAATATAACTACTATAATACGACTCCTATGTACAAGAATATAACTACTATAATACTGCTCCTATATACAAGAATATAACTATTATAATACTACTATGTACAAGAATATAACTACTATAATACTACCTCCTATGTACAAGAATATAACTACTATAATACTGCTCCTATGTACAAGAATATAACTACTATAATACTACTCCTATGTACAAGAATATAACTACTATAATACTACTCCTATGTACAAGAATATAACTACTATAATACTACTCCTATGTACAAGAATATAACTACTATAATACTACACCTATGTACAAGAATATAACTATTATAATACTACTCCTATGTACAAGAATATATCTACTATAATACTACTCCTATGTACAAGAATATAACTACTATAATACGACTCCTATGTACAAGAATATAACTACTATAATACTGCTCCTATATACAAGAATATAACTATTATAATACTACTCCTATGTACAAGAATATAACTACTATAATACCTCCTATGTACAAGAATATAACTACTATAATACTACTCCTATGTACAAGAATATAACTACTATAATACTACTCCTATGTACAAGAATATAACTACTATAATACTACTCCTATGTACAAGAATATAACTACTATAATACTACTCCTATGTACAAGAATATAACTACTATAATACTACTCCTATGTACAAGAATATAACTACTATAATACTGCCTCCTATGTACAAGAATATAACTACTATAATACTACCTCCTATGTACAAGAATATAACTACTATAATACTGCTCCTATGTACAAGAATATAACTACTATAATACTGTTCCTATGTACAAGAATATAACTACTATAATACTACTCCTATGTACAAGAATATAACTACTATAATACGACTCCTATGTACAAGAATATAACTACTATAATACTGCTCCTATATACAAGAATATAACTATTATAATACTACTATGTACAAGAATATAACTACTATAATACTACCTCCTATGTACAAGAATATAACTACTATAATACTGCTCCTATGTACAAGAATATAACTACTATAATACTACTCCTATGTACAAGAATATAACTACTATAATACTACTCCTATGTACAAGAATATAACTACTATAATACTACTCCTATGTACAAGAATATAACTACTATAATACTACTCCTATGTACAAGAATATAACTACTATAATACTGCCTCCTATGTACAAGAATATAACTACTATAATACTACCTCCTATGTACAAGAATATAACTACTATAATACTGCTCCTATGTACAAGAATATAACTACTATAATACTACCTCCTATGTACAAGAATATAACTACTATAATACTGC
This sequence comes from Leptodactylus fuscus, assembly GCF_031893055.1. Classification (NCBI taxonomy): domain Eukaryota; kingdom Metazoa; phylum Chordata; class Amphibia; order Anura; family Leptodactylidae; genus Leptodactylus; species Leptodactylus fuscus. The sequence continues at coordinate 4,864,756 of NC_134274.1, read as the reverse complement.
TCCTATGTACAAGAATATAACTACTATAATACTACTCCTATGTACAAGAATATAACTACTATAATACTACCTCCTATGTACAAGAATATAACTACTATAATACTGCTCCTATGTACAAGAATATAACTACTATAATACTGCTCCTATGTACAAGAATATAACTACTATAATACTACTCCTATGTATAAGAATATAACTACTATAATACTACTCCTATGTACAAGAATATAACTACTATAATACTACTCCTATATACAAGAATATAACTACTATAATACTACCTCCTATGTACAAGAATATAACTACTATAATACTACCTCCTATGTACAAGAATATAACTACTATAATACTACCTCCTATGTACAAGAATATAACTACTATAATACTGCTCCTATGTACAAGAATATAACTACTATAATACTACTCCTATGTACAAGAATATAACTACTATAATACTACCTCCTATGTACAAGAATATAACTACTATAATACTGCTCCTATGTACAAGAATATAACTACTATAATACTGCTCCTATGTACAAGAATATAACTACTATAATACTACTCCTATGTACAAGAATATAACTACTATAATACTACTCCTATGTACAAGAATATAACTACTATAATACTACTCCTATATACAAGAATATAACTACTATAATACTACCTCCTATGTACAAGAATATAACTACTATAATACTACCTCCTATGTACAAGAATATAACTACTATAATACTACCTCCTATGTACAAGAATATAACTACTATAATACTACTCCTATGTACAAGAATATAACTACTATAATACTACTCCTATGTACAAGAATATAACTACTATAATACTACTCCTATGTACAAGAATATAACTACTATAATACTGCTCCTATGTACAAGAATATAACTACTATAATACTACTCCTATGTACAAGAATATAACTACTATAATACTGCTCCTATGTACAAGAATATAACTACTATAATACTACCTCCTATGTACAAGAATATAACTACTATAATACTGCTCCTATGTACAAGAATATAACTACTATAATACTGCTCCTATGTACAAGAATATAACTACTATAATACTGCTCCTATGTACAAGAATATAACTACTATAATACTACTCCTATGTACAAGAATATAACTACTATAATACTACTCCTATGTACAAGAATATAACTACTATAATACTACCTCCTATGTACAAGAATATAACTACTATAATACTACCTCCTATGTACAAGAATATAACTACTATAATACTGCTCCTATGTACAAGAATATAACTACAATACTGCTCCTATGTACAAGAATATAACTACAATAATACTACTCCTATGTACAAGAATATAACTACTATAATACTACATCCTATGTACAAGAATATAACTACTATAATACTACTCCTATGTACAAGAATATAACTACTATAATACTACTCCTATGTACAAGAATATAACTACTATAATACTACTCCTATGTACAAGAATATAACTACTATAATACTGCTCCTATGTACAAGAATATAACTACTATAATACTACTATACATACATATATACTACTATAATACAGTAATATACTTGTAATATCAGACAGTTTGGTTATTTCCTCTCCGCCTCCCTTACTATATTCTATGACAGTATTTGGTATTTTTCAGCACTTCTGACAGCACATAAGTCATCTTTGCGGTTCCTCACATCCATCTCCCTCCATGATCTTATCTCCGGACGTCTTCTCTTGCTGACACGTGTCTTTCTCTCTCTCTGTAGATAAACACGTTGTACGTACAATACATTGGGCAGTGGTGTCTTCTGCCCTCTCTCCGTGTCCTGGACTCTTGTAACCTTTCATGAGACATAATCTCGGAATCACATCTGTGGAAAACAAAAACTTATCATCCCGCTTCTCCCGACCGCCGTCTTGAATACAGATTCACCTTGCAGCCATCTTAATAGCGTGGGCTTGATCCAAGATCTCCTGGTATTAGCGCTTGATGGCTTAGAGAGATCAGCCGTGCAGAGAAAAAGCTTATTAAATATTTTCCTCAAAGAAGGTTTTTCTCGGTGTAATAGTTTGCGAGACACGTTCCATAAGAAAATATATGGATTTCTCCAAGGAACTGTTAGCGGAATCTAAATTTATGCAGCGCGCTGCTGTTACAAATTTACGAGATTTCACTTTACAGTGTTTTCCAACCTTGTCAGTTTTCGCTCTTCTTCATCTCGGGCCGACTGGTTTGTACCATTAGTTACAATTCGGGGCTGGTAATGAGCTCGGCTTGACTTGAGGTCACCCGAACCTTTCTAAATTGTCTCGTAACTTGTACGTTATCGTAATGCCGATGTTTTTCTCGCCAGGACTTTGATCTCTGTAGGAACGCTTCCTATTATGGCTGTAATTTTTGGTTTTCTGAGAAATGTTTTTGCGTTCATATGGATATAGTTATATTTGTGGGTTGGGGACTGGAGGCTTTTGATGTAGAGTTTGGTCTTGCATTTAACCCCAATGGTTTTTGGTGACCCAAAGCCATCATCGGTGTTGACGATTATCATGGAATCTGAATTGTTTAGCAAGGGTGTAGCCATAGGGGGGCAGTGGTATCCAGGCCCTGGGGTCTAAGGAAAGGATTTTGTGGAAGCAAACACAAGGGGTATTATCTGTAGGTGGAGATGCTCGGATTTTAGCTTAGGGTCTAGGAATCTCAGATCTTCTGTTACACCTCTGGAATCCACTCTAAGATTCTCACATCTCTATGGAGTCCAGTCTAGTGTTGGGTGAACCCAGAAGAAACCCAAGACTGGTGTTTCAACATAGCAAATTGTCATAGCCCCCTACCACCACCATTCCTGGACTCTCATGGTATCTGGCATTCCTTCACAGGTGTCTTTGGTCCTCTTCCAACCCCCTAGTTGATGTCAGTGGACCCGGGGAATGCTAAGGCCTATCATGATGGCAACACATCCAACAGTGACGCCTTGGTGCAACTGTCATCATTCAAGGGTCTGGAAGGCAATGGGCACCAGATGCTACAGTAGACATGAACACGGCTGCTTCTTACGTTTACACGACTCCCGTGGACCCCTGTGTATTATAATATGGAGTGTTAAGAGACCCCAAAGGTTAATCGTGGTTTGTGGTTAGGGTTGAGCTGATCTTGAGATTTCATGATCGATTTTAAAATCCGATCATTTTCCAGCCGATCCCGATTGTGAAATTTGCTCGATCGCCGATCGGAATCCGATCCTTTCCGATCCCAATTGCTCAAGTCAATGCTTCTCTATGGGAAAAGTCACTTTTAGGGTTGAGCCGATCTTGAGATAACCTCCGACCTCGATCCCGCTGGAAAAGATCGGGAGCGGAATTCCGATCGCGATCGTGAAATTTACTCGGAATCTGAACTTTCCCGATTGCTCAACCCTATTTGTGGGTTGACAGTCATGGCATCTTTGGGTTATAGCTGATTGTTTGGGGTCCTGGCAATGAGGATCTTTATGACAAAGGTTTATTTAGGAACCTCTCTAATGAAAAAAAATAAAAAAAATGGAGAACCCCTTTAAGATACCGCCCAGTTACAGAACATAGAATTTAAGAAAATGCTGATCCTTGAAACTTTGTAATTAAACTAAATTAATTATTCTTGATATTGATACCTATTGATACAATATGTTAAGGCTAGTGCAGGATCTGAGGGGGAGGAGCAAGTCTCCCTGAGGGGGTGGAGCATGACAGTGGGACCACCTCTTTGGCAATTACCATCCCTAGTCCTGTACCAGGCGCTTTGTTTCAGGGGTAACAATTCATTGTGGGACGCGTTGCCCCTGCGGGTCCTATATCAGTCATGTGACCTGCTTTATGGCTACATCACTGGCTGTTAAACAATGGCAGATTATTGGTTACATTATAACAATTCTTTGTTACTTTTGTTTCCAGGATATTTTACATTTCCTAAGGTTTTAATAGAAGCTTTGCCGCAATCGCTCTTAGATTTCGTAGACTTTGTATCTTTCCATGTTCTTTATATCAAACGACTGAGTACAGAAGGAGTTAATTTATAATTGGAGACCACCCATGGAAACCCAAAGTTGCCGCATCATATTATTATGCAAAGGCTTCCTTACATCGGTTCTGCATAAATGTCACCGCTCAATGTACAGATAGAAATCCGGACAACTTCACAGACGGCAGAATACGGCCCCGCTGTGCTATTCACTATTGAAATTTCAGGTTTCGTTGCGATTACTTTATGAATAGGGTTGAATGTGCGATCGGAGCCTCAAGTCTCTGTGAAGTGCAGCATTTAAAGTGAACCCCTACATTTAGCAGTGTGTAAGAGCTCAGAATATCTCAGCATTTCTTCTGTAAAGCACAGTAGCTGCCAATAGAACAGGGTGGTAGAGACAGAATGGCCCCCTATGAAGTGCTCGGGGGGCTTATCGATGGACCCACCCATGAGTAGGAGCGACTTCCTGCTCACGTCTCCATCATTGCCCCTATATTATCCCCTACACTTCCATATTATGACATTAATGTCGCATACGCCATACCTTGTACATTGAGATATGATTCTAGGAATGAGATTTGTATCCATGAAGACGACGTATAAACCTAACCCATTGTAGCAAGGCCATATTCTATATACATGCTGGCTCCTGCTCGAGATCACATGGTTATGGTTGTGACAAAATCATGAACAGTATCACAATGTTCCTATAGCCTGTGTGTATTCATATAGTTAATATGGTGGAAAAAATACTGGGGAAGGATATCAGGTTCAACCAAGGAACTGAAAAGGGACAAGAATAAGGCAGAGGAGGGAAACATTCTATACAGTTACATAATAAGCAATGCTATTTTGTGTCTGAGTTCACAGATTCACTACTCTTATAGCAAAGCACCTGCTCCTGGGGTAGGCTATTCTATAGACTCGCAGTTCTTACAGTATAGATGCAGCTCCTGGATAGGCTATTCTACAGATTCATAGTCCTTACACCATATAAACAGCTACTGGGATAGATTATTCCACAGACTCACAGCCCTTACAGTATAGATCCATCTCATGGGGTAGGCTATTCCACAGATTCATATCCCTTACACCATATAAACAGCTCCTGGGATAGGTTATTCCACAGATTCAGAGTCCTTACACTATATAAACAGCTCCTGGGGTAGGCTATTCTATAGACTCACAGTTCTTACAGTATAGTTCCAGCTCCTGGATAGGCTATTCCACAGATTCAGAGTCCTAAGAGTATAGTTCCAGCTCCTGGATAGGCTATTCCACAGATTCAGAGTCCTAAGAGTATAGTTCCAGCTCCTGGATAGGCTATTCCACAGATTCATAGCCCTTAGAGCAGGGTAGGGAACCTTTGGCTCTCCAGCTGCTGTGAAACTACAACTCCCAACATGCTCCTTTCACTTTCATGGGAGTTCCAAGAACAGCAGAGCCAGTATGCATGCTGGGAGTTGTAGTTTTGCAACAGCTGTAGAGCGTATGTTCCCTACCCCTGCCTTAGAGTGAAGAAGTCTTGTTGGGTCGAGATTAACCCTTTTTGTCTCTAGATGGAGGGCCCCCTGTCTTGTTAGTGGATTTTACATGGAATAGCTTTCCCCCATATTTCTTGTATGGGCCATTTATCTATTATATAGGTTTATCACACCTCCCCTTAAACGTCTCTTCTCCAGACTAACCAGATGTAACTCCTTTAGTCTTCCCTCTTACCTGAGCTCCTCCGGGCCCCTTATCAGTTCTGGGGCCCTCTGTTGAACCTTTTTCATCTCTAGGACATCCTTTCTATTTACTGATCTGCATAATCCAGATGGGGCCGCCCCAATGACTGGTAATATTATACCCCTGTTCTGTAAGTCCAGACCCCTTATAATAGCCTTCTGCAACTGTACCAGGAGTGGCCCCAGTCTAATACCTTATTTCCCCTGTGGTGGCGCTATAGGGAAATGAAACAGTTGCCTCTGGTTTCCCCGCAGATTACAGCTAATATTCGGGGTTCCCTATAGAACAATTGTTATCCTGGAGACAAACAGAAGGAAATCGCCCGAAGGAATCCATAATGAATAGTAAAGTCAGATGTAGAAATATAGAAAGCCATGAATATTAATGAAGTGAACGGAACGTGATCTGATCCCTCCGCAGCCTATTAGCTGGTAAATACATGAAGGCTGGCTTACCCTAAACCTGATGGACATGTCCCCAAGGACCCCCCACCTATCAGGGGCCACACCGGCTCAGTGAAGGACTCATTTTGCAGGACTGAAATATAAATGGTCTGTTCTTAGGATAGTCCATCAAGGTTTGATGGCGAAGACCCGATTGAGGTGATCTCCGTAAGTTAGCACAATGGACGGGTCACAGTGCTCTTCTGGCTCCAGAGTTACAACGCCAGTCATCCTATATGTGCCCTAGTGTGTATGGGCGTCTACTGCAGTTCAGTCTGTGTATAGGTTATGCTCACCTACTGATGTTGTGAAACTATAACTCTCAACATTGTCCATTGACTTCTATGGGAGTTCCCGGAATGGCAGAGCAGGTATGCATGTTGGGAGTTGTAGTTTCTCAGTTTGAGTGTCGACGGTTGTTGACCCCTGGTCATCAATGTTTAAAGGGGTTGTCCAGGGTTCAGTGGAAGCTCATAGGTGGCCAAGTTGGTTATAAAACCATAAAAGTCAGACTCCATTGTACAGTCTTGGTCTCCTTTCTCTCCTGTTCCATGGGGGAAGGGGAGTCATTGGACTGGAATCGAGAGGCTCACTGTTGAAGAACTGGAGCCATATCTGAGTGATGTCACCGAACCCTCACCAGTAACCATTGAGGCCAGTGATTGGTTGATTCTCTCCACTTCTGGTCTGGTAATTCACAGCACAGGAGGGAAAGGGGGTCAAGGACAGTACAATGGAGCACTGGAGTAGGAGAGTATGGCACCCCTAAAATTCCAAGGATTCCTGGACAACTCCTTTAAGCCAATCTATTGGTGGTGGTCCACCAATACTTTATTCCCAAGAGGCAACCACAGCCTTTGAGTAAGTGCCATGTCCTTGGTGGTGGACCAAACCTCAGCTGTAACACTGGGCACCTACTACTAAACGTACAGGGTTGTGCCTAAGGGGTAAACCACACATAAGAAACAGTGTTGCGAGTCAGACCCCTGCCGATCATGGTCCATCCTAAGGATAGTCCATCAATTTTGTTGTCCTGGTCACCCAGTGGAGGTGGTTTGTTCCAGTAACTTCACATGGCGCAGGCACCCATTGACAGCTCTAGCACAAGGGTATTCCAGGGGAAAGAAACTTTTTTAAGCGCTTTTGGAAAAACTTTACAAAAGGAAGAAGGTTTCATATTATACCTGAGCTCCTGACATTTCACCAATGCATTACGGGATAACAAGTAATCAGCGGATGGAGACGCGGAGGATTGAGGCGCACGCTCAAAGGTCTTTTAATAAACCCGATGAATTGAGAGCAGGAAACGGTGGATATTGTACATGACTGTATCCTCTGCTGACGCCGCGCACTTTATTGTGGCAGACGGAGTTTAGTACTAAAATAGCTCATAGTATTCAGACGAATAGAACTCCAGGACTGCAGAATTTTTTGAGTTATAACATCCCAATGAATGTGATATAAAAGTAAAATACAATACTGAGTCCTCTTCTCTAGAAGTGATGCCCTCTGACTATATCCAACCAGGCATGCCCACATTTTTTTTTTCTGTATTCCATGAGAAATAAAAATCTCTACCTGCCTCTATGTAAAACTGAATATATCTTAAATTTTTGGAAAATATAGCTTATGCCCTCTATTGTGACATTGAAAAAAAAAATCCCACCAAAAACACCAGTCTGCACTTGCAATACCCTGTCTGACCACATGGAGTGCAATCACAGAGAACCATGTTCATAAGTCACACAGAACACAAAATGGATACAATTAGACAAGTGTAGTGGAATCTTCTAGAGCTCCACCTGGTGGTAGAAGCAGTGTATGCAGGGACATAAGCTCTGCAGAGCACCAGTCAGATGTAAAAATGTATTGAGATGCACCAGCAGGGGGCGCCAGTCACAAGAGGATAGGGAAATGGTGGTAGAATCTAGTACAAGTTTTGATATGGGGCCCCAGAGGTGAGAGTCCTAAACAGAGTACCCCCTCAGTGACCCTTATCCTGAACAGCACCATCTTAATTCACATAAACGGACCCAACGTCAGTATTGACCCTGTTTGAGCCTCCACTATTCTACGTCTCTTTAATAACCCAGATTGTTGATGTGTTATAAGCCCCGGGAGAAGACAATTACCATCTCATTACCAATGATCCGCTAATGCACCGCCACACATCACCGGCCGGAGGTCACGAAGAGTGCGACATTACAATAGAGCGCGCCGGTCCTGAACCGTGAGCAGTAACTTACCCCATAGATCGCACTCACATCATTGATCGATAATTAATTTTTTTCTTTGCCGTTAGCGATTGTATACGGGGGAACAATAAAATCCCATCTGACAGATCTCACTGAGGACTTAGTAATTCACACAACGACATTCATATAGTCCAGACCCTGATTGGAACCAATGGGAAAATAAATCGCTACGTCTGGGCACTGTCCAGGAAACATTTTACAAATTCTACACTACAAATATCACATTCAGGAAAGTGACCTAGAGAATGGTATAATCTGGCCTCGGATATGGATACGGATACTGCATGTCACTGGTGAACCTCTTTGGACTCCCATTGTTGAGCTTTGATCCAACGTTATGCCTCGACTTTGCTTCACTATTGGCTTACCCAAGTAAATATACAATGTTCCCCTCCTGTAGTACCACGTCTATATGCGCTTCACTCCAGTCACCATTGACCAAGTTTTGTTCTGATATTATTGGTTACCACCGGGGCCCAGGGAGTAGGAGGTGAGTATGGCTTTCAGTACTGACCCAGACCACCATGACTTCTCCACATCATCCCATTGTTCCCATCCTCTGTCATTGTCCCTAATCGTGTCCACTTTTGTGCCACTGCCTCCCCCACAGAATCCCTCCTATACTTTAGGTTGCTGCTATTTGTTTTGCCATTAAATAGTTAATTTTCTCCTTCCTCATAGTGGAAGGCTGTGCATCAAAAATCTTCTCACTCCAGTGCACCAGAGGGCAGGGGTCATAAATTTACAACCCACCGAGTACCAGTCATCAAAGGAAATCAGAAAGGACATCACAGAATTTGAGAGTAACCAGTGGGCCCCCAAGCCACAGGTATGACCACCGGGGCCTCTAGTGTTACACTTATGCAGCTGGCCAGGGTCAATCAAGTTCCAAGTGGGGTTGAGCCGATCTTGAGATATCAGGATCAATTTTAAAATCCAATTTCTGATCATTTTCCAGCCGATCCTGATTGCGAAATTTGCTCGATCGCCGATTGGGATCTGATCTTTCCCATTCCGATCGCTCAACCCTAATTGTATATTATATATACAGTAGAGTTGAGCCGATCTTGAGATTTCGAGATCAAGTTTCCGATCATTTTCCAGCCGATCCCGATCGTGAAATTTGCTTCCCGAATTGCTCAACCCTAGTTGCAAGGTTAAACTCACCCTCTGGTGCACATCCCTGCCCATAGGAGCCATAACGCTTGCTACCCCTTTGGGTTGGACTCCCATCTAGTTAACAGGTGCCCAATATAGAGCACCCAAGTCCTTTCATCAACCAACTACCTTGACCATAGCCAAAAACTTGGCAAAATTGGGCTCCCTGGTCGTTTCCTTCCCAGGTATTGCAGACTGTTAGAGCTTATTCCTTGGCAAAGTTCCTTGTTCGGCTGCAGCCTCATTGACATCATGTTAGACTCTCTTAAGGAACATTAGTGATCCCCGAAGTGCTCGGCATCGCTTCCTCTGCAAGCAATGCCGTAAAATTCCTTCCTCTTTCTTTACTCGCCCACAAAACTGCAAGGCGCCGGTTGAGATGTAATTTCCTTCTTAATAAAGGCTGTCATTTAATCTAATATTATGGAAAATGATTAGATTTTAAGAAGCTATACATTATATCTGACACGTCCCTGGTGCACACTTTCTGTCCTTTCGGCAATTACAAATGGCAGCGTTGAGTTTTGGCAGGACGCTCGGCCAGGACCGGAGTTTGTTTATCGGCACTTAATGAAATGCAATTAATCTAAATCACTGGTGGGGAGGATGCATTTGCTGAAGACCGATAATTGCGAGTGGCAGCTACCCTTTAACAAATGAGTTGATCTTTCACCCACAAAAGTCACTGGATGTTTGCAAAAAAACAAACAAAAAAAACCTGGTTAATGAGGAAAATTCCCCTCGGGCCTTCCCAGTTTCATCCTCAGCATTTATCTCCGATCGACAGCATTTAAATAGAAGGAATTGGTTGTGCGTCTCGGTGGGTTCTCTGCTCTTAAAGGGATAATAGAAATCTAACAATGCTTCAAGGCTGCTTTCAAGGCGCACTCCATGTTATTTCAGCGCCCGGGCCCTTAGAAGCAATGCTCCATTCAAGGCTATGCATGACATTTCCCGATGTTTTGTTAAGTCATTCTTAAAGTGAAGCTATTGTCTTGGTTATAATGGAGGCTGCCATTTTTCTTGGCTCAGCCAATATTCATGAGAACGCAACCTACACCTTCACAATCCACTACTGGGCTTTTGTTCTCGGGCTGAACCACTTTTGTGAACTTGAAATGAATCTTTCTGGAGGACTGGAGGACAATGTCATATAGGATCTATTATAGACTCTACTCTGGAGCTTGGGGAATTGATCTGAATGTTGCGATTATGCTAATAGTTGGCCTTCGTGCTATTCTTATAGTAGACAATATAGAGATGGATACAATGTATCAGAGTTCCGAGAGACATTTAGGCTGAACATGTTCCAAAATGGTCCTAAATCTATAAACACAGAGCCCTAAAGAACACAATATACTAAATCTGTGGGATGTATACTAAACCGGTGACACCACTGGTCCTTCACCAGCAACCACTGAGGCCAATGATCGTTCTCAATGGTCATTCGAGCATCAGCACTTCTGGCCCCACGAGTCCCACCATAGGAGGTCAGAGACTGTACAACATCATGGTATGATAAGGAACCACCACCTTAGCCACTCCGGAGTTTCCTATAATTCCAGGACAACCCCTATATGACATTAACCATGTGAACATGATTCTAGCCTCCTCGGGAAGCCACCCATAGTGAACAACAAATTTCTAGTCCTCAAGAATTCAAGACCCTAACCACTAAAGTGGCGTCTCATTGCAGATACCATCACATGCACTTTACATTTTGCTCCTACAATCCTACAATTTTTTTTTCTGCCAATTCCCAAAAACATAATGGAATTAAAAAAAAAATAAAGCTGAATGTTGGGCCACATGGCTGATTTTGGTTATTTCGCCTCAAGAGTGTGCAAAAACATTTGGTTTGCCAAAAATGATCCACCCTGTTGGAAATTTTCATCCATTGGTCAGTTGGAAGTATAAGTGTTTGCCGTCATCGACACATTTGCCCCCATCATTTGCCAGTCTGGTTTGGTTGTTTGTGTTGATGGTTGGATGAGCCCACAATGTGGTTGGATGAGCCCACAATGTGGTTGGATGAGCCCACAATGGGTTGATCAACCACCAAAAAGATGATTTGTTTTTTTTTAATGTGTTGTGTTAACTTAAGATATTCCTATTATTTAAAAACGACCTTTCACCACTTTCACTAGCTACTACCTTGGATCTTTCAATTGGCGTCGCTCCATGGATTCTAGCACAGTTGGGTTTTTTCGATAGCCCTGCATATCCTGACCAATCAGTGCAGTAGTTCAGCACTTAATATGCTAATTATTGCCTACTGTCAAATAGGCAGTTACAGACATTCTACTCCAACCCAGAACCGCCCACCTGACAGTAGATAGCTAAATTAGCATATTGGATACAGAAACTAAAAGCACCAATTACTCAGGAATGGTGAGGGCTGGAAAAATTCCAACTGCACCAGAATCAGTGAAGCAGCAACTATTGGGGTTGGAGTTGGTGAATATGGACGAAGGTCCTCTTTAAGGCACCCATACACATAATAGCAAAGTTGGCAGAGGCCACCAATTGCAGACGCTCCCAAACAGATGAATGAACATTTGGTCGATAGCTATAGAAGATCATCTTTGTGTTCAGTCTAGTGGAATTGGCAGACGGTGAAGCTTCCTGGCATATTTTACAGCAAGCAAAGCAGAGAAGAATCGAAAAGCTAAAGTATTGAAATGCCAAAAGGAAAGTGAGAGACCTGCTGAGATCCGTCAGGAATCAATGGTCGCTTCACAACCAATGGATGGGGGCACAACATATAGGTGACCTATGGAGCTGGTCAGGGGCCCGGTTGGTGAAGGGGCCCCTGCTGTTATATAAGCTTATGAGTTTTATAGCACAAGTGTTAGAGAAGCATAATAAAGGTGCACAAGTGCAGGAGTGCAATATACAGGGACCCGGTGCACACCCCTGCTTACTGGAGACTCCTCATTTCAGGGGGAATTATTGCTAATGTTAACACCAGTGAGTAGTAACCATCAGGGTGTCCTATGGTCCTGTGCACAGCGACGCCTTGTCCTTGCTTGCCCTCATTATCTGGACACTGTCTTGATTCTCATTTTGTTCTGCTTTTCTCCTGACCTCGGCTTGTCCCTGACTTCTGCCCTCGTACCACCCACCCTGACCTACTGATTGTTCATGACCCTCAAGAATGCAATCTGTATTTGACAATTCTTTTGCCTGACCCCATGGACATCTCTCAGGTCTTTGGCTAGCCTTGGACCACTCCAAGAGGTAGTGACATAGTAGTCTCCCTGCTGCAAAGTCCAGAAGCCCAAATGAGGGTTAAGAGGAGGCTACTTAGATAACAGCCTGGGGACTGAGCCAAATCCACACTGACCGGGTGGAGCAACCAGCACCCTGTCCCCGTTCAGCTACAGTGACTACATTGTATCACCTCTGACTGTTCCTTCCAAGGAGGTTTGCAATCGGTCCTTTAATCCCCTTTTAACACCAGTCTCATTTAACGTTGCAGCCCTGTCCCGTTATGAAAAGGTTAACAGCATTTTCTATAAAAACAACTTTGAACATCAACATCATGAACATAAACCAATTTTATAGATAACAGATTCTGCGAGAGCTGTCTCCAGATGTGTTTTATGTACGAGAGAATCTCCAGCAGCTATTGAAGTGACTGCAATCTAACACATCATGGCTGGGAGCGATTTTCTGGCGTTGTCATATTTGCTCTGGTGAGGCGCCCGCAGTCATCTAACTTTCACTTGTCTTATGTTTTCTTTCTTTGTGATCAGTGGGAACCTCCGACGCGTCTTCTTTTCATGCTGATTTAAACAGAAAACTATCATGAAAGACGAGCGAGAGTATTGTGTAACAATAAAGGGGATGAAAGCAAACTGGAAAGAGACTGTAGAGCGCCAGTTAGTACCAAGACTGTCCTAGGGTTGTGCCAGGGTAACACCAAGTGCAGGGCAGGCAAAAGGGATGCAAAACGACTGTGGTTATGTAATGACCATGGCAAGGACGTAGATACTAGGGATGGGTGAACCTGGCCAGATACCATTCTGGAATATTTGCAAGGAAAGTCACTTTTGACCAAAACTTGCTCAGTCCAAACCAGAAATAACCCGAGTTGGCTATTATATTCTGGTGTCCGAGCTGTGCCAAATTTTTTTAAAAAATTTGGGTTTGTCTCAATGCATAATTTTTGGACTTTACAATCCATACATCATCTCCTGGACTCCAGCAATTCGGTTTTATTTCCAAAGCTCTTCTGGCTCTTTCCCTCACGTCAATCTCCAGCTTATCGATGAAACCTACAATTTGGCTTCATCATCCCACTGGAGGTCGTCAATAGGGTTGAGCGATCGGATTCCGATCGTCGATTGAGTAAACTTGACGATCGCGTTCGGAATTCCGTTCTTGATCTTTTCCCATGGGATCAAGGTCAGAGGTTATCTCAAGATCGGCTCAACCCTATTCATGTATATATCATTCATAGGGTTGAGCGATTGGGAAAGATCGGATCCCGATCGGCGATCGAGCAAATTTCACGATCGGGATCGGCTGGAAAATGATCGGAAATTGGATTTTAAAATCGATCCTGAAATCTCAAAATTGGCGCAACCCTAGTCGTCAATGCTTTAAGATACAGTGACTAAGATTGAGGATCTTGACACCCCTCAGGCACCCACTGAGGCCCAATCACAGAACTCTTGTGACCTAGGGCCATTAGACATGGAAAACAGCCATGAAGACTACCAAAATGTTGGAAGATAAAAACAAAATCCATATTGTGGAAATCAGTTTTAATGGATTTGTCCAAGGTTCAGTAAACCTCAAAAATGTTGAGTTACGTCAAAACTAGATTATCAGAATGTCTTCTGATTTCCAAATTAGGTTAGACCACTATGTGAGAAGGGTCCGCTGTCTCATGGTAGGGTGCATAAGTGTGGCTAGCTACTGGACCCCTAGACACATAGGGACTCATTGATCCCATCTATGTTTTTAGGTAAAGCTCTACCTTTGCAACCATTTGATCAGACATCCTGGGCTCCCCTATAAATGGTGCAATGGGTCCATGTAGAATTTATAATACTGGTGAGGTCTTTGGGTCCTGGCTGTTCTCTTGGGTGAATGTAATAAATTGCGAACAGAATTTGTTGACTAACACAGTTTTTGCTATTTTATTTCTTAGATCATGCTCCTCAGCGATCCGGATGTGGAGAGCGGTATACTCATCAGCTCCGATGCTGGAGCCACCTACCAGAAGTACAGACTCAACTTCTACATCCAGAGCCTGCTCTTCCACCCCAAGCAAGAGGACTGGGTGTTGGCGTACAGTCTGGACCAGAAGGTAAAACACATGGCTTGTCAACGCAGGTCAAGAACCAATTTGGTAGCTAACCCAAGTGGTGGTCAACTCTTATATAGATGAATACCAGAGATGCCTCCGGTGCTGGACTCTCTGTGAAGCCTGGAACTATGTCATTGATATTAGACATGGAATATATGGAGCTATGGCCCATTTGGGGCCACACTTGTGCCCCCACACAGCAAGATATCACATTTGTGCATTAAATTATGCCGTTTTTGTGTCCGGCGTGGTATAAAGTCATATTTATGCCCCGATAGAGTATAATATTAGAGGTGAGTGAACAGTAAAATGTTCGAGGTTCGATATCCGTTTCGAGTAGCCCCTCAATATTCGACTACTCAAATCGAATATCGGACCCTATTATAATCTATGGGGGGAAAATGCTCGTTTCAGGGGTAGGCAACGTTCAATCAAATTGAATTTACCAAGTCCACGAGTGAGGGTTGGGCTGGATCCTCCGAGAAGTCTTCTCCTTGCAGCGTCCCCGTGGCATCTTCCGGTTCTTCATTCACTCTGCCAGGCATCGGGCCTATGCAGAGCCGACTGCGCATGCCCGCACTACAAGCAGACATGCGCAGTCGGCTCTGGCCAGGCCCGATGCCTGGTAGAGTGAATTCAGAGCCGGAAGACGCCGCGGGGAAGCTGCACGGAGAAGACTTGTAAAGGTAGGAGAAGAACCAGCGTTGATTGGCCGACTGTATAGCATTCGGACAATCAATGCTGGTTCTGCATCGAACTTTTACATTCGAACAGCAAGTGGTACTCGATCGAGTACGAGTATTTCGAATACCGTAGCATACTATCCAATACCTACTCGATCGAGTACTACTCGCTCATCTCTATATAATATCCCATTAGTATCCCCACAACGTATAACATCCCATTAGTACTCCGGCACACAATACTAGCCCCATAGAAGTGTAGGAGCCCTATGGTCAGCTTGTTGCTGCCTAATGACACTGATATCAGTAGGGACTGACCTCCTGACTAGGGTTGAGCGATCAAGATCGGAAAAGATCAGATTCCGATCGTCGATTGAGTAAATTTCATGATCGCGATCAGAATTCCAATCCCGATCATTTCCAGCAGGATCAAGGTCCGAGGTTATCTCAAGATCAGCTCAACCCTATTCATGTATAAGTCATAAATAGGGTTGAGCAATTGGGAAAGATCAGTTCTTGATCGAGCAAATTTCACGTTCGGGATCAGCTGGAAAATGATCGAAAATCGGATTTTAAAACGATCCTGAAATCTCAAGATCGAACTCCACCCTACTCCTGACCATTGTCTCTCTGCACTGAATTATCACAGTCGGGGCAGTAGGGATCAGTAATCGTCTCTTCCACTACTTCTATATGGGGACTATTGCTGATCCCTACTCCTAATACATCAGCGGAAGCCGTACAACGGTCAGAAGACTGGTCGTTCTCCCTAGAGGCGGCAGGGGTCCGGACAGCTGGTGGGTGGTCTGGACCGTCCCCTTTCTATAACCCATGTCCTTAGTCTTCCAATGACCAGACCTTTCCTTAGCGGCATGGATTTTGCGGTAATAGAAAGTTTTAGTGTGCAGCTGTAGGTTGCTTTACTGCGGCGCTCAATACCGTCAGGGGCTGATATATACGATAAGAGGCCGCCATTGGGTCGCCCAGCTAAAAATGACCGTGGACTGGGTAATAAAATAATCCGCCTGCATTCTGAGGTTTTCCCAAAATAAATAAGTCAAACTGTAAAATAAGGAATGGGCTGGAAATACAATGAGGCGACAGGGCGCTGTCACATCTCGTGGCTGATTTACTCCGGGCAGAGAAGTTTCACGCTGTAAGTCAGAGAGGAACAGGCTGTGATGTCTGCCGCTGACAGCTGTGCATCCATATTGGAGCCCATCTCCGGGGCCAGGGATGTGACACTCCGCACTGATCAATTCTCTCATCAGCTCCACGTTCTCACAGACTCCCCGGCCATGATCAGTCTTTGCTGTTGACAACCCGGCATAAAGATGGCACAAGAGCGACCGCTTCATACCAGCCATAAACATAGCAGAGGCGAGCGCTGCGCCACTCCATTACTTTCTATCAATGTCTGCGCGGGAAAGCATAATGATGCCCTTACATTCACAAAGACGTCATAAAGCATTTTTATTTTGCCTATGAAGTTTAAGCTTCTCTAATATAAAGTGCCGGAAGGTTAGCGAAGAGGTAACGGAGGGAAATGGGCGCCGGGTCTCACTGCCGATAAATGCAATGCAGACCAAAGCGCTAGCTTAATGTACATACTGTATACGGCTATATATATATCCCCTTCTACACTGCTCCGGGTCCTCATCTTTTACATCAGTACTAAATGTGTTTAGCAAGAGAAAGTTCTGGATGGCAAATAAAATCACCTTAATGTCACATCCAAGAGACGATAAATATTTTATACTCAAGTGGAAACTAAGTTACATTTATAAAATCTATCTGCATAAAAGGAATAATCAGCATGTAGCTATATTACATCACTTATCCTGTACTGACCCTGGAGTATTGTACTCCAGAGCTGCGCTCACTATTCTGCTGGTGCAGTCACTGTGTACATACATTACATTACTTATCCTGTATTATACTCCAGAGCTGCGCTCACTATTCTGCTGATTCAGTCACTGTGTACATACATTACATTACTTATCCTGTATTATACTCCAGAGCTGTGCTCACTATTCTGCTGGTACAGTCACTGTGTACATACATTACATTACTTATCCTGTATTATACTCCAGAGCTGCGCTCACTATTCTGCTGGTACAGTCACTGTGTACATACATTACATTACTTATCCTGTATTATACTCCAGAGCTGCACTCATTATTCTGCTGGTACAGTCACTGTGTACATACATTACATTACTTATCCTGTATTATACTCCAGAGCTGCGCCCACTATTCTGCTGGTACAGTCACTGTGTACATACATTACATTACTTATCCTGTATTATACTCCAGAGCTGCGCTCACTATTCTGCTGGTGCAGTCACTGTGTACATACATTACATTACTTATCCTGTATTATACTCCAGAGCTGCGCTCACTATTCTGCTGGTGCAGTCACTGTGTACATACATTACATTACTTATCCTGTATTATACTCCAGAGCTGCGCTCACTATTCTGCTGGTGCAGTCACTGTGTACATACTTTACATCACTTATCCCGTACTGATCCTGAGTTATAGTGTGAGACCCCAGAGCTGTACTTCAGTACAATGACACGCGGACCCTTCGCTGACTATACAGGACAGAACCTGTAGCTTTTCTCTCCATGAAACAATCTATCTGAACATCTTCTTCCTGGATAATCAGGATGTAAATGTAACATGTGGTGAAGGTTCTTTATAATTAGTTGCAGGTATTTCGTTTAGTAATTAGCCCCCATCAAGTCAATTTGAAATTAAAATAGACGCCTTGATTACAAAACTCATTACAGGAGAGGCGCCCTTCTCAGTAACCCTTTCATTTCAAATTCTGAAACTAACTGAAGTGTGGCGCCCCTTCATCTCAGCTCCAATTTACATAAACAGGGGAATGGAGCGGAAGGAAAGATCAACGTCAATGAGCTGCTGATCATTCCTCGGAAAAATGTGGGGTTACTCAACTAAATCATCTTAAAGGGGGGTCAACCTGTGCACCTGAGCTGAGCGCTTGTGTTCATCACATGACCACGGACAGATTTGTATCTACTGACAATAAGCAGAGCCGGAGATAGAGAGAACCCTGCAGCTGTTACTGTATCGCTGCACAGTTCTCTTTAGTTCACAATAGGGGAGGATAAGTCAGTACAACTTATTTCTAGTCACCCCCACTTATTATACTCTGGAGCCTCCGGAGACCCCGGAGAAACCAACTGGAGGACTGAACCTCATCCAAACAAATCTAGTGAGGTTCACCCATCTCTAATCTGTGACCCTATAGGGAAGGTATCATTGGAGATTTCACTTCCTCCTTGAGGAATTTTGCTCCTGTTCCTTATTCATGGTTTGGTCTCTGCTTTTACAGAGAGATTTTTAATGTGTTAACCCCTTAAGGACCAGGCCATGTTTTGGTTTCGCATTTTCGTTTTTCCCTCCTCACATTTCAAGAGCCATAACTTTTTCATTTTTCAGTTCACAGAGTCACATGATGGCTTATTGTTTGCGGGACAAATCGTACTTTGTAATGGCACCATTCAATATGCTGTGCAATGTACTGGGAAGCTGGAAAAAAATTCAGAATGAGGTGCAATTGGAGAAAAAATGCATTTGCGCCATTTTCTTATGGGTTTAATTTTTACAGCGTTCACTGTTTGGTACAAATGACATGTTACCTGTATTCTACGTGTCAGTACGAACGCGGTGATACCAAATTTATATAGTATTTGAAATGTTTTGATACTTTAAAAAAAATGATAAACTTTGCAAAATAGAAAAAAAAAATTGTGTCATCATGTTCTAACACCTGTAACTTTTTCATATTTCCATGTATGGAGCTGGTTGTGGTGTCTTTTTATGCGGGACAAGATGTCGTTTCTATTGATACCATTTGGGGAAAGATCTGATGCTTTGATCACTTTTTATTCAATTTTTTATAGGAGGCAAAGTGTTGAAAAAAACGCTTTTTGGCGGTTTTTATTTTTTTTGCCGCTACGCCGTTCGCAGTACGGGATAAATGTTTTAATACTCTAATAGTTCGAGCATTTTGGAGCGCGGGGATACCTAATATGTTTATGTTTAATGTTCTTTAATTACTTTTATAGCTAATCTAGGGAAAGGGGGGTGATTTGAACTTTTATATTTTTTTTATTTTTTTAATACTTTTAAAAACTTTTTTTTTTCTTCTGTTACATTTATGATCAGACCCCTTAGGTACCTTGAAACCTAGGGAGTCTGATCGCTCATACTATTCACTGCAATACTACAGTACTGCAGTGAATAGCAGAATCGCAGCACTTCTATTAGAGGCTGCCTCTGGCATCCTGTAATAGATCTAGTGCAGAGACAAGCCTGGAAGCCTTCAATAGGCTTCTGGCTGTCATAGCAACCGATCACTGCCCTCATGTGACGTTCAGGAGGGCGGCAATCGGGGAAACATGGCGGCGCCCGTGCCGCCGGCGCCGTTTACACACTGCGGTCACGTTTGACCGCAGTGTGTAAAGGGTTAACAGCAGCGATCGGCTCGGGCACCGACCGCTGCTGTTAGTGGCAGGTCCTGGCTGTATTATACAGCCGGCATCTGCCGTGTATGGAGCGAGCTCAGCGTGTGAGCTCGCTCCATACATCCCCATGCGACCCATGACGTACAGTTACGTCAAGGGTCGCTAAGGGGTTAAAGGAGCTCAAAAATTTCAGAGGTCATAGTGTAATACTAGATATCACCTGCGGAGGCACTGCAGAGAAACAGATCGCTGTCTACCATAACTGATCAGTGGAGGTCCCTCGAGCAGGACAACCCTGCTATGCCATAGTGAGATATGAAACAAGGTGAAGGTTCTCCTCATAGTATAGATGACCCCTTTATGGTGTTTTTTACAACAACATGAGACAAGTGACGACCGGATGATTTTTTTTTGTATATAAACATGGCAAACATTTCCTATTCTGCTCCTGATCTGAAGGCCACCGGGATTACGATTCAATAAAAGCCGCCCATGTTGTGTAACCTCTGCCCTCTCGTACCACTCATCGAATCTCCTGTAAAACAACAACATAACAGTAATAGACTCGAGAGGAGCAACATCAACCTTCAAGAGAAGCATCAGGTCCTCGAGAATCTCAAGTAAGCGCAATATCGACTGATTCATCATTTATTTATGATGGAACAGCTCAGGTCTCACGGCCAAGAGGGCAAAGAGAATCGCTCATCAAAAACATTCAAAAACTTGACCTAGTCATGTAATCCCGCGTTGTCCCCGTGTGCGGTGGAGTTTAGTCTCCTCATTGGCCCTTTCTTTGTATAGGAGTCTTCTAGAAGAGTTTACCCTTAAGAATGGAATAGATCGGTGGGAGGTCGGGGTCCTACATGTTCAACTGGACTTCTTAAAACGCAGGGGTGCAGGAACTTGGCTCGAGCCTTGGCAGCCTGCAGCCAACTCAATGTTTTTACAGCACCATGAACATAGTGACCAGCTGGTACAGTGGGACAAAGAGTCCTGCTTGAAAGGGAAGGGGAACAGACAGTATTTAAGGGTGGGAGCTGGTTGGAGGGTGGTCAGGGGGTAGCAGGTTTATTGAAGGTTGGAGACTCACCTCTAGGGTTGAGCGATCGTGTTCGGAAAAGATCGGATTCCAAACGGCGATATAGAAAATTTCACGATCGCGATCGGAATGCCAAACACAATCTTTTTAGGTGGGATCGAGATCGGTGAATATTTCCCACAATGCTTTTCTACTGGCCAAGCATTGTGGGAAAAGCTAACAATGTTAGCCTTCACACTGAGTATACGCTCCACTCATTCTGAGTGGAGTGTATACTCAGTGTGAAGGCTCCGCTGCGGTTCCATAGGAATGAATGGAAGCAGCTGGCACAAAGCCTTAACCCCCTGTGCGCCGGCTGCATCCATTCATTCTAATGGGAGACTAGCTAACATCTTTAGTAGCTACTTACCTGCAGTGATGGCTGGTCCGGTGCCCGGTGTTCTTGTTCTTCTTCGCCTCGCTGCCCCCGCCTCCCAGGTTAGTGTTAAAGAGCTAGGAAGAAGGCGGGACTTGTGGCTTAGGAGAGTGTGGGTGGGTACAGGGTGGGGAGACATGACGTCTCCCCTCCCAGTACCCGCCCACACTCTCCTAACCTGGGAGGTAGGGGGCAGCGAGGTGAAGAAGAACAAGAACACCGGGCACCGGACCAGCCATCTCTGCAGGTAAGTGGACACCAGGGGGGACTAAGTAGCCACAGGATTAAAAAAAAAAAAAACAAACCTCTGGCTACATAGTGATTAAAAAAATCCCTACACAGCGTGGATTCTAACAATTAAAGCGTTCACTTGTTAGACTCCATGCTGTATAGTGAATAGGATTGTTTTTAAAATCTGATCTCCGATTAGTAAAAAAAAATCCCATTGACTTGCATTGGGATCAAGATCGGATTCAAATGAAAAATGATTGTAAATCGGATTTCAAAATTGATTCTGAAAAATCAAGATTGGCTCAACCCTACCCACCTCTTCAGGGTCCTCTTGAAGGGTGTTATTGTAGGGGACAGTTATGGGACATGGTAGAAAGTTTCAGGCTATAGAGGATGCATGGGAGAAGTCTTGGAGGTGGTGGTGCAAAGAGTGGATAAGAGTAGAGCGTAAAAGTAGGGGGTCGAGAGGATCGGAGGTTACATGTGGGTAGGTAGCAGGACAATAGGTCAGACATGTATGAAGGGGGCAGGTTGTGAATGGTCTATAAGGGCTGTGAAGAGGGTCAAGTCTTGTAACAAGTGGGTTTGGATTGTGATCTCCAGTGCCTGGGGCACATACTCTTCCAGCCTGCCACAAGTTTTCTGGTTTGGTCCTTAGGTTGCAATTTCCCCTATTTTCTGATGCATTGTGCTATAGATGCACCCGGGGGTCCTCCTGGGCAGCCACGTCCATTCTGCACTGCGGCAGGTGACTACATTGGGGTAGCCTTCGCCTCTATGTACCATAGCAGTGTTATATTATAGGTAGCTTATTCTGCTTGCAGTCTTGTGATCCTATCTGTTACTTGCTGCATGTTGGGGAATTGCCTAAATAACTCCTTATCTCCCCAAGACATTGCCTTGTTTTTCAACCAAAACGAAGGCTCCGGCTTCTCCTGTGCTCCACCATGCATTACACTACATCTCTGCTCCATTACAGCACAACCAGTGACTCATCCAGCAGAATTGCAAGATAATCCACTTTGCTCGCACACATACTTTACACTGCAGCTCTTCTTCTTCCCTCTGGATACTTTGTATTAGCACAAAGTCACAGAGAGCAAATACAGAGAAAAACACTAAAGGAAGCAAAGAAGAAGAGCTAAGAAGTGGCCTGAAGAGCGGCTAATACAAACACTAATCAGACGATGGATAGAAGACGCGCTCGATACAATCCTTCCTATAATAACAACTTGTTCCATGGTCAGAGTTGTCTCTGCCGACTGCAGAAAACTACCTGAAGGCTAATAAACCGCCTGGCGCGGTGCTCGCCGCCATCCGTATCATTGTTATGAGATGTTTGTCCTTTTATTTGCAACTTGTAGTAATTGGGAACCATAACATTCACCTCCCGGCTCCGCTCGACTGACGCTGAGCGCTGGACCTCCCTCCGAGAGACGCCTTGTTATCACGCCAACGGAGGAAGCTTTTATCTGAAAATTACAATGGTTTGTGGTGCAATCACTTCTGCCAATTGTTGCTGAGAAATTTTAAGCCGAGCCCTGCTCCAAGTCACGCCGCTCACCCGCAATTTTTTTATTATTTTTAGGAAACCTGCGGTGGGGGAAAGTAACTGACGGAATTGGTTATGGGGATCATTGCCTGGCTGCAGAAGTAGCGGAGTCAGGTGATGAGACTGATGTATGAAGGGTTTTATGGTTACATCCCGGGTGGTCTAGGGCAGTGAGGGGGTTAATGGTAGCACTGCCTGGTGGTCTAAGGCATGGAAAGGGCTAATGGTAACATCCTTGGTAGTCTGGAGTTGGTAACGGGTTAATGGTAACATCCGCTTTGATTTATGGCAGTAAGGGGGTTCATGGTTAAATCACTAGGGATTAATGGTATCGTCCTGTTGGTCTAGGGCACAGAAAGTACTCACAGTAACATCCCGGGTGGTCTAGAGGAGATAGTAGGTCAACAGTAACATCACATGGGATTTAAGGCACTACCGTGGCTCATGGTTACATCACTGGAGACTTCAGAGAGTTCATGGTAATGCCGATTGTGGTCTAGGACAGTGAAGGTGTTAATGGTAGCCTCCTAGGTGGTCTGGGACTGTGAAAGTTCTAGTGGGGAGATCAGTCATGTACTACAGCAGAACAAAAGCTTATAGCAATGCCCTGGTGGTCTAGGGGAGGTAGCTTTCTCTTTGGGCCTGTAAGCAGCTGGAGAGGCTACATGGACTATAAGCCTGACCTTGGTTTACATCAAAGATGTCTCCTCAGTAAGGAGTCCGACCTGTGGAGTGAGCCCACCTGTCTCGGTACAGGAGTCCTGGGCACCTTAGTCATATCAAAATGTCTAAAAAGAGACAGAAGACGACGTCAGATCCCAGATCTATAACCTAAGTTAGACATTTATGATGTGTCTTACTCTTATGCGTACTTGCCAACTTTTTGATGTTCATGTCTGGCGGCCATTGTTGAGAGGTCGCGCCCCCTTTTCGTAATCTCCGCCACTTTTTAGTGGACATCAAACCTCCTTTTGACACTCGGACAAGAAATGTGCCAGTGACTCCCTTTTCTTCTGACCTGACTGGCGTATAAAGTGCCCATGTTGTTATAAATAACAGGACGAGAGCCTGAAAGGTGCGGGGGTGTTCCAGGGGCCAGGGACCCTTTTTTGCCCCATATAGTGGTCAGTTTGTCTTTGCAGAGTGGGAGGACATCCACCCAAACATGGGGAGAACATATAAACTAATTGCAGATGTTGTTCCTGGCAGGATTCGAACCCAGGACTACAGTGCTGCAAGGCTGTAGTACTAACCACTGAGCCACCATGTTGACCCCTCATAGTGGTGGTTCTGGTGAATTGCAGCAGACACCACTTGTATAGGACCAGTGCTGCACATGCCCATCCTCCACTTGGCAGCGTCCAGTAGTTCGGAGGCTACTAGAAGGGGTTATCTGTGCGGGATGCAGGTATCAGCCCCCAAAGATCGCATATTGATGACCTATGGCTATGGATAAGGATTTCCGGCTGGAAAACCCTTTTAATGGTGACCCCCATTGAAGATTATAGGGACTCAGTCCAATGGTTCCTCAATAGGTGAGGACCCCGGCCATTTATGGCCTACCCAGTGGTTGGGAGTACCCCTTTAAATCTCTGGACCTCAATGTGAAGCCTGTCCATGGGCTCATTGACCACGTCTAGTGCTGCAGCATCCCGCGGGGCAGAGGCCTCCCCACTATCGCCCCTCCTACACTTACTCCACTGTGTAGTGCAGGGTTCCTGGCATTCCATGAGTTAATGAGTGAATTGCAGAGCGTAAAATCTGGATCTCCCGGCTTGATCAGCGCTGTGCGGTTTATCACAGTCGTTAAGTCTCAGTTGCCAGATGATGCTGACACGCGCTGTAAGATTTAGCAATTTCATCGCAGAACACTTTTAATAAGGCAATGTGTCAGAAAGAAGCGGGCTCCCAGGGGCACAGCCTCCGCCCCTGAATAATGGGAAACTTTAAGCAAGCTCTGGGACTGTGTGTTCATTAGGCAGCCGGGCTGAACTTCTCCACTTTTATCATGTTGTCTAATTGCTTTCTGAATTCTAAAATCTATTTTTATCTACAAACAGAAGACGGCGATGCCCGTGCCCACCCGGCTGTACGGAGGAGCGGCGGGCCAGAGACTGGTGATTGGGGGGGGAAGGAGAGGGGAGAGGAGAAGGTTAGACTAAGGCCAACCCCTGGGATAAGGGATCAAAGGTGACAGACTATGAAAGAACCTGCAGACGCCTGATAGCACATCAATATGAGAGCGGCTGCCGGGAGCGGCGAAACCAAATCACCACCTCAGACACTGACCCGCATTACACATAGGAGAGCTGCCAAAATGCAACGTACAGTGCGAAAGACAGCACAGGAAACCCCCGAAATTACTATTATCTATATACAGATCGTAAGATCATATCTCTGAGTAGCAAACTCATCTACTTATATCACAATATTACATAGGAGGTAGTATTATAGTAGTTATATTCTTGTACATAGGAGTAGTATTATAGTAGTTATATTCCTGTACATAGGAGGTAGTATTATAGTAGTTATATTCTTGTACATAGGAGCAGTATTATAGTAGTTATATTCTTGTACATAGGAGTAGTATTATAGTAGTTATATTCTTGTACATAGGAGCAGTATTATAGTAGTTATATTCTTGTACATAGGGGGTAGTATTATAGTAGTTATATTCTTGTACATAGGAGCAGTATTATAGTAGTTATATTCTTGTACATAGGAGCAGTATTATAGTAGTTATATTCTTGTACATAGGAGTAGTATTATAGTAGTTATATTCTTGTACATAGGAGGTAGTATTATAGTAGTTATATTCTTGTACATAGGAGTAGTATTATAGTAGTTATATTCCTGTACATAGGAGGTAGTATTATAGTAGTTATATTCTTGTACATAGGAGTAGTATTATAGTAGTTATATTCTTGTACATAGGAGGTAGTATTATAGTAGTTATATTCTTGTACATAGGAGTAGTATTATAGTAGTTATATTCTTGTACATAGGAGGTAGTATTATAGTAGTTATATTCTTGTACATAGGAGTAGTATTATAGTAGTTATATTCCTGTACATAGGAGGTAGTATTATAGTAGTTATATTCTTGTACATAGGAGCAGTATTATAGTAGTTATATTCTTGTACATAGGAGCAGTATTATAGTAGTTATATTCTTGTACATAGGAGTAGTATTATAGTAGTTATATTCTTGTACATAGGAGCAGTATTATAGTAGTTATATTCTTGTACATAGGGGGTAGTATTATAGTAGTTATATTCTTGTACATAGTAGTAGTATTATAGTAGTTATATTCTTGTACATAGGAGTAGTATTATAGTAGTTATATTCTTGTACATAGGAGTAGTATTATAGTAGTTATATTCTTGTACATAGGAGCAGTATTATAGTAGTTATATTCTTGTACATAGGAGTAGTATTATAGTAGTTATATTCTTGTACATAGGAGCAGTATTATAGTAGTTATACTCTTGTACATAGGAGTAGTATTATAGTAGTTATATTCTTGTACATAGGAGGTAGTATTATAGTAGTTATATTCTTGTACATAGGAGTAGTATTATAGTAGTTATATTCTTGTACATAGGAGTAGTATTATAGTAGTTATATTCTTGTACATAGGAGTAGTATTATAGTAGTTATATTCTTGTACATAGGAGTAGTATTATAGTAGTTATATTCTTGTACATAGGAGTAGTATTATAGTAGTTATATTCCTGTATATAGGAGTAGTATTATAGTAGTTATATTCTTGTACATAGGGGGCAGTATTATAGTAGTTATATTCTTGTACATAGGAGTAGTATTATAGTAGTTATATTCTTGTACATAGGAGGTAGTATTATAGTAGTTATATTCTTGTATATAGGAGGTAGTATTATAGTAGTTATATTCTTCTACATAGGAGTAGTATTATAGTAGTTATATTCTTGTACATAGGAGCAGTATTATAGTAGTTATATTCTTGTACATAGGAGCAGTATTATAGTAGTTACAGTCCTATGAAAAAGTTTGGGCACCCCTATTAATCTTAATCATTTTTAGTTCTAAATATTTTGGTATTTGCAACGGCCATTTCAGTTTGATATATCTAATAACTGATGGACACAGTAATATTTCAGGATTGAAATGAGGTTTATTGTACTAACAGAAAATGTGCAATATGCATTAAACCAAAATTTGACCGGTGCAAAAGTATGGGCACCTCAACAGAAAAGTGACATTAATATTTAGTAGATCCTCCTTTTGCAAAGATAACAGCCTCTAGTCGCTTCCTGTAGCTTTTAATCAGTTCCTGGATCCTGGATAAAGGTATTTTGGACAAACAATTCAAGTTCAGTTAAGTTAGATGGTCGCCGAGCATGGACAGCCCGCTTCAAATCATCCCACAGATTTTCAATGATATTCAGGTCTGGGGACTGGGATGGCCATTCCAGAACATTGTCATTGTTCCTCTGCATGAATGCCTGAGGATTTGGAGCGGTGTTTTGGATCATTGTCTTGCTGAAATATCCATCCCCGGCGTAACTTCAACTTCGTCACTGATTCTTGAACATTATTCTCAAGAATCTGCTGATACTGAGTGGAATCCATGCGACTCTCAACTTTAACAAGATTCCCGATGCCGGCATTGGCCACACAGCCCCAAAGCATGATGGAACCTCCACCAAATCTTACAGTGGGTAGCATGTGTTTTTCTTGGAATGCTGTTTCTTCTTGGACGCCATGCATAACGCCTTTTTTTTTATAACCAAACAACTCAATTTTTGTTTCCAAAATGAAGCTGCCTTGTCCAAATGTGCTTTTTCATACCTCAGGCAACTCTATTTGTGGCGTGGTTGCAGAAACGGCTTCTTTCTCATCACTCTCCCATACAGCTTCTCCTTGTGCAAAGTGCGCTGTATTGCTGACCGATGCACAGTGACACCATCTGCAGCAAGATGATGCTGCAGCTCTTTGGAGGTGTCTGTGGATGGTCCTTGACTGTTCTCACCATTCTTCTTCTCTGCCTTTCTGATATTTTTCTTGGCCTGCCACTTCTGGGCTTAACAAGAACTGTCCCTGTGGTCTTCCATTTCCTTACTATGTTCCTCACAGTGGAAACTGACAGGTTAAATCTCTGAGACAACGTTTTGTATCCTTCCCCTGAACAACTATGTTGAACAATCTTTGTTTTCAGATCATTTGAGAGTTGTTTTGAGTAGCCCATGATGCCACTCTTCAGAGGAGATTCAAATAGTAGAACAACTTGCAATTGGCCACCTTAAATACCTTTTCTTATGATTGGATACATCTGGCTATGAAGTTCAAAGCTCAGTGAGGTTACAAAACCAATTTTGTGCTTCAGTAAGTCAGTAAAAAGTAGTTAGGAGTATTCAAATCAATAAAATGATAAGGGTGCCCATACTTTTGCACCGGTCAAATTTTGGTTTAATGCATATTGCACATTTTCTGTTAGTACAATAAACCTCATTTCAATCCTGAAATATTACTGTGTCCATCAGTTATTAGATATATCAAACTGAAATGGCTGCTGCAAACACCAAAATATTTAGAACTAAAAATGATTAAGATTAATAGGGGTGCCCAAACTTTTTCATAGGACTGTATATTCTTGTACATAGGAGCAGTATTATAGTAGTTATATTCTTGTACATAGGAGCAGTATTATAGTAGTTATATTCTTGTACATAGGAGTATTATAGTAGTTATATTCTTGTACATAGGAGTAGTATTATAGTAGTTATATTCTTGTATATAGGAGTAGTATTATAGTAGTTATATTCTTGTACATAGGAGTAGTATTATAGTAGTTATATTCTTGTACATAGGAGTAGTATTATAGTAGTTATATACTTGTATATAGGAGTAGTATTATAGTAGTTATATTCTTGTACATAGGAGTAGTATTATAGTAGTTATATTCTTGTACATAGGAGTAGTATTATAGTAGTTATATTCTTGTATATAGGAGTAGTATTATAGTAGTTATATTCTTGTACATAGGAGTAGTATTATAGTAGTTATATTCTTGTACATAGGAGTAGTATTATAGTAGTTATATACTTGTATATAGGAGTAGTATTATAGTAGTTATATTCTTGTACATAGGAGTAGTATTATAGTAGTTATATTCTTGTACATAGGAGTAGTATTATAGTAGTTATATTCTTGTACATAGGAGTAGTATTATAGTAGTTATATTCTTGTACATAGGAGTAGTATTATAGTAGTTATATTCTTGTATATAGGAGCAGTATTATAGTAGTTATATTCTTGTACATAGGAGCAGTATTATAGTAGTTATATTCTTGTACATAGGAGCAGTATTATAGTAGTTATATTCTTGTACATAGGAGCAGTATTATAGTAGTTATATTCTTGTACATAGGAGATAGTATTATAGTAGTTATATTCTTGTACATAGGAGTAGTATTATAGTAGTTATATTCTTGTACATAGGAGGCAGTATTATAGTAGTTATATTCTTGTACATAGGAGCAGTATTATAGTAGTTATATTCTTGTACATAGGAGGTAGTATTATAGTAGTTAAATTCTTGTACATAGGAGTAGTATTATAGTAGTTATATTCTTGTACATAGGAGCAGTATTATAGTAGTTATATTCTTGTACATAGGAGTAGTATTATAGTAGTTATATTCTTGTACATAGGAGCAGTATTATAGTAGTTATATTCTTGTACATAGGAGTAGTATTATAGTAGTTATATTCTTGTACATAGGAGGTAGTATTATAGTAGTTATATTTTTATACATAGTAGTATTATAGTAGTCATAATTTTGTATATACAGTAGGAGTGTGCAGAAGTAACTATATATTCTTGCATGTAATTGGCAGTATTATAGTATGCTATAAGAAATAAAAGTAATTAAAGCGGTTCTTGGGAGTTGTTCCCTTTATGCAGAGCGCAGTATTCTTGTATAGCTACTCTATCTTCTTTTGTTTCTGCCCCCCCCCCCCCAGATATTACTGACATCCTATTTGTATATTTTTTATATTTAATACACGGTATGTTCTTCGTTTCCCAGTGACATCTTTTATATAAAACAATAATTTCTTATTATTTATTCTGATCTTGTTCCTCTACAAATGCAAAGAGCAAAAAAAAAAAACAAAAAAAAAAAACGAACAAAAACACTCGGCTATTGCTTTCCAAGATAAAGAAGAATACCTGGAGGAATCATAAAATTCCAATAGGTGTAAAAATACAGTAATAAAATCTGTGTGTGTGACTGTACAATATCAGATCTGACTTGCAATCTTCATAATTCCTCATGTGGATCTCGGATGATGACTCTGCAGTGGATGGCGGTGACAAAGGGCAGGCTCGGGGCAGGACACCGGATGTTGGGGAACGTTCTGCCATTGAGCTCGGTCCTTAGATGTCATCTTGGCTCTTTGTAGATGTTTTGTCTCCAGCCTCCGGATGGAGATACATTTCTTATTGTGTGTCTCTATAGTCATGGTGATGGAGGTCTCCTTCTCCAAACCTTCCTCAGGCCTTAGGGTAGTGCACTGTTCTAGATACTGGTGGTGATGGGTCTTCTGGGGTCTATCTCTGTAATAGGCTCCTGGCAGATGGATTGGGGTTGGGGTGGCCTTCAATAAAGGTTGACCTACTCCAATTTTAGGGCAGTCCTGGCAGTTCATTCCTTGGGGACCTCTGGCAAACCAACCCAGTCAATGACCTAGTTCATCATAGAACATATATGTATAAGTAGTGATGTATGAGGTTTGGGTTACTAGTCTTACTTCGCTGTCATGAAGACAACAACCTGCTACATAGAAGCCAACGTGGAAGACTACAAAATCTAGATACTAATGTTACAAGTTAGATACTATAGGTTGGTGTGGACCATGTGTTGAGGTCTATATAGATCTAATTTTTATGTTTCTGATACATTTCCCCGATTTGTTACTTTTTGATGAGTTTGTTCCGTTTCGCTCTCACGACTTTTGCTTTTACCGAGCGTCTCATGTAATTGTTCTTGATCTCCTCACACCTTGTCCCACAGCAGGAGCGACTTCAATTATTTTAATCAATCTCTATGATGAATATGATGTTGAGGTTTCACGGCCCCGACCTTCTGGCTGGCATAAATGGACAAGACTTGCCAATAGAAAATTATAGAATATAAAAGAGTAATTCTGCAATACTGATCTTCAAGTGACTTTAGAGAAAACAATCTGATTTTTTCAGGCACCTGTTCCATTTGCCTAATTTTCGACATTATGGAAAACCATTGGGGTTTTTGCCTGGGCAACTTCTTCAATATGGCTTCTTTGGCTCATGCCATGCTGTCCTAAATGCCCATGAACCCACCCAGCAAATAACTATGTGCATGTACATATAGTGTTCCCACAGGCAGGAGTATCGAGAGACCTGCCTGCATGAAGATCCCCCCCCATGGATCTCAAGAATGGACAGTATAACTTTAGACAATGTTACTACCATGGAGAAACTATGTATACAGCTTGAGTTTGCAAAATTCTAAACTAAGACGTCCATTGGGTTCAAGGTTCAGGGACAATAGCATGATAAGACCGGTGCATCAAATAAGGCTCTATACTAGGTCATTTATCAGTCGTCGAAAGTTTGGCAGAAGAGATTTCGGTCAACTCCAGGGCGTAACAGAAGTAAAAGCTGAATCGTCAACTTTTTAGTTTAGTAGAAAGATATTTTAACATTGGAAGAAACCTCCTCTGTGTCCAGACAGTGAATGACGCAGCTCTCTCTTCCCCTCTCTTATCAGCAAATCACAGCAATATACCGAGCAAATGATTCTAGAGGGCCCATCAGCTCCAGAACCTGTCTGTCCGCACTTGCCACTAGAAAAAAATATGTCTTTACCACTTAATGATGAATGCTTAAGCCTGCACAGCGGCCGATAGATCTCTCCCAACAACAACCCTGTGGGTGCTGCCTTGTCAACTCACATCATCATGTGACCTTCAAAGAGCTGATCAGTGGAGGGTCCTCTGTGATCTCTTAATGTCCACCTAAGGAACTGGAGATGTGATTTACAAATCTTCCAAAAAAAATTGCAAACATTGGGCATTTTCCCCAATCACAGGTTCAAAATGGATGCCACCAATTTGCAGATCAATAGAAGACAGCGTAGAAGGATCACATGACCTTGGGTGGCAGCCTGGTTGGTTTCTCCATAATGTCAGCCCTCCCTCTAGGTCAGCCAGTCCTAGATGTGCCAATGACTTTTGACTCATTGCCACTATGACCCATCCCAAGCAATGCTGTATGGGTATTAAAGAGTTAAACAGGGTGGGATACAGTCCTTGGACGCATTTTGGCCGCCTCCATCACATCAGAATCAAATATTGTAACATTGTCTCATCTCTACTACTGTTCTTATTAGTCCCAGGTTATTGGTGTCCTTCATGTAGTTCGTTTTTTGCCATTTCACGCGTTTTAGCTAATTACCTATCATGTTGTAGCTTTATAGCAGTCGCGTCTGACACAAGACGTTCCGTATTATTACAAGGATATTTCACGGCTTGGAATTTTACATTGTTTATTTACCTTGTCACAAGCAGACGCCATTATCAGTCTGAGGATTCTTTTATAGCCCCGAGTGCAGTAGACAATCAAACTGCATGAGTAATGTCGTGAAACGCGTAGGTGCATGTTCTCGACACGGAGAATCGCTACTAATGTTATTACACCTGCTGGATCACGCCGTGATTACATCTCTGCAACTCCAAGGTCTGTCTCACTTTAAATGTACATGTCACCTGGTGACAACTCATCCCACTCATAGAACTCATCTAACCGCATTTTCCTCAAATTATCTGGGTTTTGGAGGAAAAAAAAAGTCAGGCAAATCCCAGTGGAAGTGACAGTCGCTTTATAAGAAAAAAATACCACTCAAAGTTTAATGAATTCACGATATAAAAGTAACAAAGTGAGATGAAGAGATTGTCTCCTGTATCAGGAAGTCACAGCGAAACGCGTCAGTCATCACGACGCTCTTTAGGTTAAAAATAACCATTAGGCTGCAATTAAATTCAATGTTTAAGTTAAAGTGAATCATTTATGGATTCGCCTTCATGACTGATGTTCTGATACCTGATTTTAGAGAGTGACGGAAGGTTTCTTTTCCTATTTTTTGGGGGGGTTGAAAGGGGATCGCCTCTCGTTTGGCGTTTTGGGTTGGTTTAATGTCTTTTATATAGGAATGGGTTAATTTAGCCATTGAGTGCATGGTCCTGAGCAGTGGGTGAAGTAGGTACCTGTCTAGGCTGCCCTTGGGGGCAAGACACATAAATTGGAGGTTTGTAAACAAGAATCTGGGCAAATATTCATGAGCATATGAAACGTCTGAATAGGAGGTATAACGTAAAGTTGATCTATATACTGTTGGGTCTCTTCAATCCCCGTTGTATAAGATTTGGAGGATAGAATTGGTGTGAAAAAATTAAGAAAAAAAAGAATGACTCCCCTTTCCTGAGCTCCACCACAGAATCCTCTGGCGTTGCAGTCTTATAGGGTTGTCCACCATTTTCTCCAGCCGCCATGTCACCAATTATTGGACTGTGGTGGTTACATGGTAGATGTGATGACACTTGGACGCTACAATGACATCACATACACTAAAGGGTCAAAGCATGATGGCGAATAGAATCAACTTTACTGTAAAGAATTGGATTGCTACCAATGGCAAACACATTTTGCATTGTGCATGGTCGAGCCAAAACTCAGTGACCATTGGTGGTGGGGGCATTCTGAGATTATAATGAAATATAGCTACCTTGCACTAGTTGAGGATGATCTGACTACTTGTGCTGGGGCAGAACATTGGGTAGACAACCTTGTCCTTCTTGGAGAACCAGAAAGGGAGGTTGCCAGGACAGGACAACCCAGCTTGGGGACCTACAGATGGAGGTAATGGCGGGCGGTCTGTGGAGTCTATCAGTATATAAGGAATTTGTCTAAATAGCGATTCCATAATAGATTGAGTAGCAATTCCCGCTAGCCTATAAATCCAGCATGGGACTCTCAGTTACGAGGGATGGATGTAGGACCAGCATGTAATCTGCCTTTCGATGGATAGAGAGTAAACAAGCAGCGCGCTCCGTCTCCCCAGCTGGATTTATTCTTGAAGAAACTTTCCAAGTCTGATTCTCTCTTTCAGAAAATCACAAATTACATTTATTAGCCAGCGATTCCCACTTCCATGAATCAGGGGAGTCGGCATGAACTGTACATCTATGTTTTATTGGGTCTAGTCCGGGTAGTTAAATAGAAAGCGCAGCTATTCTCTGCTAGCCAATAAACATGAACGATTACAAGTTGCGAGCTCCAGTAGCCGAGCTCCGGATAGTCACACTTTAATTAAAGGAATACATCATAGACTAAAGTAATTGTAAGAGCAGAATATTTCTTCAAGGCTCTGCTTAACCTATGGAACATCGTGGCGGTCAGCGGACATACATCACCTCCGCTTTAATGTACGGGTTACACAAAGGCTAGAAGACGCCTGTACGTAATGGGAGAATGGGAAAGAAAATTAAGATTTAATATATCATGTTGTAAGTGTTCTGGAGTTCAAGGAAGGAATTTATGACCTAAAGTGATGTATGATGAAGATGTGAAGTGCAGGAACAGAAGAAGTGCAAGACTGGGGTCACAGCTGAGGGCCAGGATTGTGACACTCGGCATGTCTCTCAGGACCAACCACAGGACTTGACCCCGAGACACGAGACATCAGATAGAGGATGTAAGAAGCCAGACACCCAGGAGAGACGAGCATAAATCTGGTTTTTACTCACCTCCCCTGGTGCTGAACAAGTTTGGTCATTGTCATACTCCCTGATCTCCGATGCGGTCATGTCTGGTCTTTGCTCTTACATCTGCAGTGCCCCCTATAGGTAGAAGCCTAAGCTGGAGAGGTCAGAAATGGAGATCAGTGATTAAAGCATTGGCCGCTACCTGTTGGAATAATACTAATAATAGGTAGTGGTCGATTAAAAAAAATGCCAGGAAGTGTTATCTAAGGCCTGAGAGTATGTATGACAGTATGTATGAGGGGGTATGTATGAGAATATGTATGAGAGAGTATGCATGAGAGAGTATGCATGAGAGAGTATGCATGAGAGTGTATGTATGAGAGGGCACGTATGAGAAGGTATGTATGAGAGTATGTATGAGAGGGCACGTATGAGAAGGTATGTATGAGAGTATGTATGAGAGAGTATGTATGAGAGAGTATGTATGAGAGGGTATGTATGAGAGGGTATGTATGAGAGGGTATGTATGAGAGGGTATGTATGAGAGGGTATGTATGAGAGGGTATGTATGAGAGGGTATGTATGAGAGGGTATGTATGAGAGGGTATGTTTGAGAGGGTATGTTTGAGAGGGTATGCATGAGAGGGTGTGTTTGAGAGGGTATGCTTGAGAGTATGCTTGAGAGAGTATGTATGAGAGAGTATGCATGAGAGAGTATGCATGAGAGAGTATGCATGAGAGAGTATGCATGAGAGAGTATGCATGAGAGAGTATGCATGAGAGAGTATGCATGAGAGAGTATGCATGAGAGAGTATGCATGAGAGAGTATGCATGAGAGAGTATGCATGAGAGGGTATGCTTAACAGTATGTATGAGAGAGTATGCATGAGAGGGTATGCATGAGAGGGTATGCATGAGAGGGTATGCATGAGAGGGTATGCATGAGAGGGTATGCATGAGAGGGTATGCATGAGAGGGTATGCATGAGAGGGTATGCATGAGAGGGTATGCATGAGAGGGTATGCATGAGAGGGTATGCATGAGAGGGTATGCATGAGAGGGTATGCTTAACAGTATGTATGAGAGGGTATGTATGAAAGAGTATGTATGAGAGGGTATGTATGAGAGAGTATGTATGAGAGAGTATGTATGAAAGAGTATGTATGAGAGAGTATGTATGAGAGAGTATGTATGAGAGAGTATGCATGAGAGGGTATGCATGAGAGGGTATGCATGAGAGGGTATGCTTAACAGTATATATGAGAGGGTATGTATGAAAGAGTATGTATGAGAGAGTATGCATGAGAGGGTATGCATGAGAGGGTATGCATGAGAGAGTATGCATGAGAGAGTATGCATGAGAGAGTATGCATGAGAGAGTATGCATGAGAGAGTATGCATGAGAGAGTATGCATGAGAGAGTATGCATGAGAGAGTATGCATGAGAGTGTATGTATGAGAGGGCACGTATGAGAAGGTATGTATGAGAGTATGTATGAGAGGGCATTATGAGAGGGTATGTATGAGAATATGTATGAGAGAGTATGCATGAGAGAGTATGTATGAGAGAGTATGTATGAGAGAGTGCATGAGTGTATGTATGAGAGAGTATGTATGAGAGGGCACGTATGAGAAGGTATGTATGAGAGTATGTATGAGAGGGTATGTTTGAGAGGGTATGCTTGAGAGGGTGTGTTTGAGAGGGTATGCTTGAGAGTATGCTTGAGAGAGTATGTATGAGAATATGTATGAGAGAGTATGCATGAGAGAGTATGTATGAGAGGGTATGCTTAACAGTATGTATGAGAGGGTATGTATGAAAGATTATGTATGAGAGAGTATGCATGAGAGGGTATGCATGAGAGGGTATGTATGAGAGGGTATGCTTAACAGTATGTATGAAAGAGTATGTATGAGAGAGTATGTATGAAAGAGTATGTATGAGAGAGTATGTATGAGAGAGTATGTATGAGAGAGTATGTATGAGAGAGTATGTATGAGAGAGTATGTATGAGAGAGTATGCATGAGAGAGTATGCATGAGAGAGTATGCATGAGAGAGTATGCATGAGAGAGTATGCATGAGAGAGTATGCATGAGAGAGTATGCATGAGAGAGTATGCATGAGAGAGTATGCATGAGAGAGTATGCATGAGAGGGTATGCTTAACAGTATGTATGAGAGAGTATGCATGAGAGGGTATGCATGAGAGGGTATGCATGAGAGGGTATGCATGAGAGGGTATGCATGAGAGGGTATGCATGAGAGGGTATGCATGAGAGGGTATGCATGAGAGGGTATGCATGAGAGGGTATGCATGAGAGGGTATGCATGAGAGGGTATGCATGAGAGGGTATGCTTAACAGTATGTATGAGAGGGTATGTATGAAAGAGTATGTATGAGAGGGTATGCATGAGAGAGTATGCATGAGAGAGTATGCATGAGAGAGTATGCATGAGAGAGTATGCATGAGAGAGTATGCATGAGAGAGTATGCATGAGAGAGTATGCATGAGAGAGTATGCATGAGAGAGTATGCATGAGAGAGTATGCATGAGAGAGTATGCATGAGAGAGTATGCATGAGAGAGTATGCATGAGAGTATGTATGAGAGGGCACGTATGAGAAGGTATGTATGAGAGTATGTATGAGAGGGCATTATGAGAGGGTATGTATGAGAATATGTATGAGAGAGTATGCATGAGAGAGTATGTATGAGAGAGTATGTATGAGAGAGTGCATGAGTGTATGTATGAGAGAGTATGTATGAGAGGGCACGTATGAGAAGGTATGTATGAGAGTATGTATGAGAGGGTATGTTTGAGAGGGTATGCTTGAGAGGGTGTGTTTGAGAGGGTATGCTTGAGAGTATGCTTGAGAGAGTATGTATGAGAATATGTATGAGAGAGTATGCATGAGAGAGTATGTATGAGAGGGTATGCTTAACAGTATGTATGAGAGGGTATGTATGAGAGAGTATGCATGAGAGGGTATGCATGAGAGGGTATGTATGAGAGGGTATGCTTAACAGTATGTATGAGAGGGTATGTATGAAAGAGTATGTATGAGAGAGTATGTATGAGAGAGTATGTATGAGAGAGTATGTATGAGAGAGTATGTATGAGAGAGTATGTATGAGAGAGTATGTATGAGAGAGTATGTATGAGAGAGTATGCATGAGAGAGTATGCATGAGAGAGTATGCATGAGAGAGTATGCATGAGAGAGTATGCATGAGAGAGTATGCATGAGAGAGTATGCATGAGAGAGTATGCATGAGAGGGTATGCTTAACAGTATGCATGAGAGGGTATGCATGAGAGGGTATGCATGAGAGGGTATGCATGAGAGGGTATGCATGAGAGGGTATGCATGAGAGGGTATGCATGAGAGGGTATGCATGAGAGGGTATGCATGAGAGGGTATGCATGAGAGGGTATGCTTAACAGTATGTATGAGAGGGTATGTATGAAAGAGTATGTATGAGAGGGTATGTATGAGAGAGTATGTATGAGAGAGTATGTATGAAAGAGTATGTATGAGAGAGTATGTATGAGAGAGTATGTATGAGAGAGTATGCATGAGAGGGTATGCATGAGAGGGTATGCATGAGAGGGTATGCTTAACAGTATATATGAGAGGGTATGTATGAAAGAGTATGTATGAGAGAGTATGCATGAGAGGGTATGCATGAGAGGGTATGCATGAGAGGGTATGCATGAGAGAGTATGCATGAGAGAGTATGCATGAGAGAGTATGCATGAGAGAGTATGCATGAGAGAGTATGCATGAGAGAGTATGCATGAGAGAGTATGCATGAGAGAGTATGCATGAGAGAGTATGCATGAGAGTGTATGTATGAGAGGGCACGTATGAGAAGGTATGTATGAGAGTATGTATGAGAGGGCATTATGAGAGGGTATGTATGAGAATATGTATGAGAGAGTATGCATGAGAGAGTATGTATGAGAGAGTATGTATGAGAGAGTGCATGAGTGTATGTATGAGAGAGTATGTATGAGAGGGCACGTATGAGAAGGTATGTATGAGAGTATGTATGAGAGGGTATGTTTGAGAGGGTATGCTTGAGAGGGTGTGTTTGAGAGGGTATGCTTGAGAGTATGCTTGAGAGAGTATGTATGAGAATATGTATGAGAG
Organism: Leptodactylus fuscus; assembly: GCF_031893055.1. Classification (NCBI taxonomy): domain Eukaryota; kingdom Metazoa; phylum Chordata; class Amphibia; order Anura; family Leptodactylidae; genus Leptodactylus; species Leptodactylus fuscus. The sequence goes on along the minus strand of NC_134274.1, from coordinate 4,825,485 downwards.
AGTATGCATGAGAGAGTATGTATGAGAGGGTATGCTTAACAGTATGTATGAGAGGGTATGTATGAAAGATTATGTATGAGAGAGTATGCATGAGAGGGTATGCATGAGAGGGTATGTATGAGAGGGTATGCTTAACAGTATGTATGAGAGGGTATGTATGAAAGAGTATGTATGAGAGGGTATGTATGAGAGAGTATGTATGAGAGAGTATGTATGAAAGAGTATGTATGAGAGAGTATGTATGAGAGAGTATGTATGAGAGAGTATGTATGAGAGAGTATGTATGAGAGAGTATGTATGAGAGAGTATGCATGAGAGAGTATGCATGAGAGAGTATGCATGAGAGAGTATGCATGAGAGAGTATGCATGAGAGGGTATGCATGAGAGGGTATGCATGAGAGGGTATGCTTAACAGTATATATGAGAGGGTATGTATGAAAGAGTATATATTAGAGAGTATGCTTGACAGTATGTATTGTTCCGTTCACCTCTAGACCCTTTTCTTTAGGTATCCACATAGTAGACCCTTATAGTCAGGGGCCAACCGTACAAGTGCAGCCTAAATGGGGCTCATAAAGCCGCCCCTACCTGCCAACAACGAGAGGGGTCACAAGAGCACTCTATGTCTACCAGCCTGAACTATTCCAGCAATGCATGCTACCATGGCTATACTGAGAAGCCATCTTCGTATCCCTTAATGGAGTCGTGACCAGGATGAATAGGGTCTACTTTCCGGAATAGAAGGAATCCTCGCTTCGCTATGTTTTTCTCATAATGTTCCAACGTTCCGTGTAAGTCATTTTCTGACAACCCATTGACAACACACCTGGACTATTCTCTGCAGACAACATGCTTTGTGCGAGTATAGAAGTGCACAAATAATTCCGTATATTGTGCGACCCTTTGCCATTGAAACAAGACAGAATAGACTCCGCTGCTTAGTCTGGAGGAAAGTTGTGGCCTCGTAGTCGGCATTGTGTTCCTTGGGTGAAGTTCTACGTTCCTCTAATAACGAGGGGGAATTAGAGCCCTGATATAAAGTGGGCCGTTTGTTTCCATTAGTCTTATTAGATTTTATGAGCACGGACCCTCCATAGCGGAGTCATCTATCAGTGGGTTAACCTTGAATCTGCTGTCTAAGCTGATGATTTGCAGACCCCGGAGACAGCGGGTTATATATTTGTGCTGGGCAGAGACGTGACTGATTACCGTCTAATGTTCTCCTACTGGGTAAACATTTAGGATCACATTGAAATCACAAGTGACTCTCGGCTGTCTCTTTCCTGCAAATTGGTTGATGGTGTTGAAGGCCGTCGTGTGGTTTTATCTCATCACCATGTGCAGGTCTCCTCTATAGATGGAGGGTGTTAAATTGATGGATAGATGACAATGTAATTGTAAGGTCGATGGCGGTATTATCATATCCTAACATGGTCATACATACAGTCCATACATGGGGATGAGACTGTGTGCTAGGGCGATACCACTAGTAGAGCAGAGGTGATGAGGAGGACATATAGAGCTGCCCTGGATTTATTATACATAGAGTTATGCCTTGCCTTGCTTAGGATATACTAACATATAGAGTCACATCTCTGCATTGCCTTTGTTAGTGATACAGCTAAATATAGTGCCGTCTCCTTGTTTTACCTCTTAAGTGATATAGATATATGTAGCTCTGCATGTTATACTGTAGAAACATAAGAAGGGTTGTAGATACATTCAGTATACTGTTGTGCTGCCTCCTGGGCTCACCTGGTAGAGTTCAGTATCTACAACATAATGCCTGCTCTCTCTTTCTGGACTATGATGTAGGTACAGATAGTACAGTCTCCTAATCCCTCCCTGTAAATGATGTTGGTGCAGATAATACTAACTATACTGTCTCTCGAGGTGAATTACTTAGGCCAAGGTACTACACCTCCCTGTCTCTCCTTGTTGTAGTTGCCGGTACATGAGAAAGGTCTCTCTGTCTCTTCCTGTAGTAAAGCCTGCTTTGTAAATGAGAATGCAGATTATATAATCCTCCTGTCTCACCATGTAAATGATATAGCTATGTATAGTACAATCTTCTTGTCTTTCCTGTATATAATGCAGGTACAGATAGTACTGACTGTCTCTTCCTGTAGATACTGTATATAATGCAGGTACAGATAGTACTGTCTCTTCCTCTATGCAATGTAGGTACAGATAGTACTGTCTCTTCATTTATATAATGCAGGTACAGATAGTACTGTCTCTTCCTGTAAATAATGCAGATACAGATAGTACTGTCTCTTCCTGTAAATAATGCAGGTACAGATAGTACTGTCTCTTCCTCTATATAATGCAGGTACAGATAGTACTGTCTCTTCCTCTATATAATGCAGGTACAGATAGTACTGTCTCTTCCTGTAAATAATGCAGGTACAGATAGTACTGTCTCTTCCTCTATATAATGCAGGTACAGATAGTACTGTCTCTTCATTTATATAATGCAGGTACAGATAGTACTGTCTCTTCCTGTAAATAATGCAGGTACAGATAGTACTGTCTCTTCCTGTAAATAATGCAGGTACAGATAGTACTGTCTCTTCCTCTATATAATGCAGGTACAGATAGTACTGTCTCTTCCTCTATATAATGCAGGTACAGATAGCACTGTCTCTTCCTCTATATAATGCAGGTACAGATAGTACTGTCTATTCCTGTATATGTCAGTACAGATAGTGCTGTCTCTCTGCGTCTTCCTGTATATAATGTAGGAACAGACAGTACTGTCTCTTCCTGTATATAATGTAGGTACAGATAGTACTGTCTCTGTCTCTACCTCTATATAATGTAGGTACAGATATTATGTGAAAGCTTTCTACCAGATTCTGGAGGGGTCTGTGGGGATATTTGTCCATTCATGATGAAGAGCATTTGTGAGACCAGACATTGATGGAGGACACTGAGAAGGTCCGGCTCACCATCTTCACTGTAGCACATCCCTTAGGTGTTGGACGTGGCCACCATAAAATACTTGACAGACTCCTATTAAACACCCATTTCTATAGAGATTGAATGCAGCCATGAGGACAAATAGACAAGTATCTACGAGCGGAGTCTATTCGCACTCTCTCCTCCACCCCGGTAGGACAAGCTGTGTAATTCATCTGGTAGAGAAGGAAGGTCAGGAGATCAAGCTGTAGAATGTCTCTCTTAGGGACGGAAAGCCTTACACGAACATTATTAGATCCCATTATGTGGTCATATTATAACAGGACAGAGATGGGTTTCCGCTGCCAATCCCGGTACGTCTTTAAGATTTACACTCTCCAATATCAAGAGATTTCCTCCAAGACTCCCTTATTACTGCTCGCTAAAAATAATCGCCGCTTCCAAATGTGGCCGTGCGCTCCACTATGGCGATTGATTCCTCGTGATACATGGAGCAGGAGACAAACCCAGGTCTGATCTCATGACACCAGCCGGCGGACCCTTGGCCATCACCCCGATGCTGGTTTGTATTATTGTATTATTTCTGCTTTATCCTCGCGTCCTGCGGTTTACGCAGCGTTTGAGCTTTACTTAAATATCCATATGGGGAAAGTAATCACACCTCCACCATAGGCTAGTAAATTTACAATCAGCGGACCGCTGTGCATTGTTGTCTCAGCGCCGAGTGACTCAGCCTGTGTTTTGACACAGAAATATATTTTCTTTCAGCTATTGCCGGCGAACAGATTAAATAATCTAAGTGAAAAAGTGGCGAAATTTCCAAAAATCTATTTGCCATTAGTGCGGCCAAAGAGTCTCCGAGCAAGGAGCAAAAATAATGGAGATCCTAGAACATGGGATAACAATGTGTCCTTGTCTTTAGGAGGTCCGTGCGGTTTTCTGATCAAGGTCTGGGGGTCACTTTCATGTAGGTTCTGTATTTGAGTAGGGGGCACTTAGTGTAAGAACATTGGGAGACATAGGTCTAGAACACAACCTGGATAATACCCGACGCTGTCCATGGTGCTGAACCTCATTCCAGTTTGAGTAGCGATGTCTAACCGTGAAGGGCTTGATGAAAGGGACGGCAGAATTGGTTTTCCAATCATATGAACGTGAGGATTAAGTATAGGACAAAATTATTAAAAATGTCTCCTAAAATAACATACAGTCTAGAACAGAACTTGGCAACGTGCGGTACATCCCGAAGACTCAGGCCATGTCTTTAGGAGGGACGTGCAATACTCGATGCTTACTGATCATGGTCTTGGGGTTACTTGATCTATGGGATAGGTTTCAGTAGGGGGTTCTTGGCTTAAGAACATTTAGAGATATTGGGAGAGATTTACCAAGGATATATTTTGTGCCCAAAAATTGTCTCTCATAACTTGTGACACATTTCTGAATGGACGTGACCCGAGATGCAACATTTTGGCTCATTTTTCTGGCACAATTTAATGATGGTTGGACCAAACATGACTTGTTTCTCCATATTCTGCAGGTTCACCCATAAGTTTTTGTTTAGGACTGAACTTGTTTGGTCTGATCTGCATGTGCTGTTATACTCCGTGGTCTGGTTCTCTCTCGAACCATCTGCCACATCCTGGAGGAGATCAATGGTGTCGGGTTCACCACTAAGACCTGTACTTGGGCCTCCGCTCTTAGTTGGTGCCAGAGATATCATCCAGGGTGTGGTAAAAGCTATAAGATGCTCCAGAGAGTACTAGATACCTTAGGGTATGAGCTGAGGGAAGGCAAGTTGTTCTCCTCCAAGCCCAAGGACATCCCAGAGTATAAAGATTTGCATTTGACGAACCCCAAAAATCTTGAGTTCAGCCGAACCTGAGACTTTTGGAAGGTTCCTTTGAACCAGTTCACTCATTTCTAGTATCAATTAATAGTGTAACGTTACAAAACAGCAACAGATTTACCATAACTAGTCCATAGGATGAATCGAGCGCTGTTTAGGACTTTCTAGTACAAAGATACATCTCGCGGTAGGTTCTATTATCCTCTATGGGAGTTCCAATATCAGTTCCGCAAGTATTATGTAGTAACAGATGGAGTAACAAAGGTTTCTGAGCCTTGGTGGAGTCTAACCTTGCACCGTAACTTTTAGACAAGATGAAAAGATGGGCCACATTGATCTAGTTCCCCGCTGAGTAGACTGTCCTGGATCAAACCTGACGCTGTCCCGGGTGCTGAACATCATTGTCCCCTATGTGTTGAGAGAGTCACGGAGTCTGCGCATGAGCGGATTGATGTAAGAGACAAGAGAATTGCATTTCCCACCATAGACAATTGAGACGTCATTACAGGACATGACTGGCTCTGCAGGGACCAACCATGGACACCCAATAAGAAAGCTCCTAAGTTCTAGCCAAGTCATTCAACACATCAGGAGACCCTAACATTTGTAAAACCACCAAACATCCATATCCATAAGATAATATAGTACCTCTGTCTCACTTGCACAGTCCTCAGAAATACTCTGCACTGCTGTGGACCCTACTCCTTCCACTATGTCACTTTCAGTCTGTGATCTACCACAAGATCAGCACACACTTCTCTCGACATGCTCTGTGGGGAACCCGGCTCCTTCCAGTGTACAATTCTGGGATCTCCAAAAATACAAGCATTTCCTCTCCTGAAATACTCTGTGCTGCTGGGCTCCATACGTAGGTGTATGGAGGTGGAATGCAAATTGTGAGTCACAGTCTAAGAATTCCATATTAGGAGCGTGGACCTCACAAGTATAGAGTGACCCATCCCTCAGCAGTCACCTCCCAATGCCTCACTCAAGATCATCCCTCTCATGACTTTGAAATTGCCCCTTCTATTGCTAAACCCTTGATGTGGCCTCTTACTCGCCTTTCTCCTATCCTTTCGCCCCCTGCCAGTATTTCCGTCTTCCTTGGCCACTCCTTTTATCTGATTGGCTTAAAAGCTGCTCTGTCTCTGCCCACATCAAAACTTAGATCTCCCTAGAGGAGCAGAGAATGGGGAAAGGAATGTAATGAAGTGCTCAGACTGTAGCGAAACAATTGACTCTCCGTATTCTTATGTAATGTTAGAATGGAAAGAAGGATAATGTTACAAGTCATGTACTTTGGAACATCACAGCATCAGAGAGTCAATTGTTTCGCTACAGTTTGAGAACTTCATTACATTCCTTTCCTTATTCTCCGCTCCTCTGGGGAGGTCTCACTTTTGATGTGGGCGGAGACAGAACAGCCCTGTAGCCAATCAAACAGAAATGGATATAACATGAGAAAATACTGCCAGAGAACAAGAGCGGACTGTAAAGACCAGTAAGAGGCCACATACAAAGAGTCCAGTTATAGACAGGGCAGAGTTTCATGGAAATTAGGGGGTGGAGCTTGAGCGAGGTATTAGGATAAATAGAGTTGGTATTAGAACCTTTGGCCCAATGTAACATTCTGATAATACAATGTATCCATAGCATTGTGATTGGGGTAATAAGAGCCTCCTAAACCTACCCATGAACTCTGGAACATCACAGCATCAGCTAATAGATACAAAGTTCATGGGCAGGTTTGGGAGGCTCTTATTACCCCAATCACAATGCTATGGATATATTGTATTTTCAGAATGTTCCATTGGACCATAGGTTCTAATACCAACTCTTTTTATCCTAATACCTTGCTCAAGCTCCGCCCCCTTATTTACTTAAACCCCTTCCCTATCTAGTGCTGTACTATTTGTAGGTGGCCTCTTACTGGTCCTCATTCTTTCTCCTGTTATATCCATTTCTGTTTGATTGGCTACAGGGCTGTTCAGTCTCCGCCCACATCAAAACCGAGACCTCCCCAGAGGAACAGAGGATGGGGCAAGAAGATAAGGAAGCGCTCAGAATGTAGACAAGCAATTGACTGCGTACATACCAAGGAAGACAATGCACCCTTGTGTACCCTCTGTATCCATACAAGGTCAGATATTTGCCCCTCTTAATAGCCCAGTCACGATCCTATGGAGATGGCGTATTTCCATAAGGTTCCATAGGGCCATAGGCTGAGCTTGAGCAAGGCTCTTCAGGCTGGATGGCAATCTGTTCCGCTGTGGTTCAGCTCCACACACCGCAGCTCTGCACTCGTATCGCTCAGCTATTCCGCCGCCTTCTTTGCATAGTAATTACGTATTCAGAGCAGACGGCTTGCCTGCTTGCATTATAACGAGGCCCTCGGTTTACTCTGCATATCTCAACCAAGGAATTAGTAGACTTCTTGAAAGTTGGATTTTTTTTTTTTTCTTGGTTTTGTACGAGTTCATTTCTTAATTACGGATCATAAGAAGCTGCGGTAAAAAGCCGCGCCATGTACGCACTCGAAAACCGTAATGATATTATATCATTAGGAGAGATGAAGGAAGGCCTTGCCTCTTATACCAAATTAGTCGTCTTAATTAAATAGGTCACACATGAGGAGTAATCCGGCAGTCGCCCGGGATCACAGGATTGTACTGCTTAGATTGGAATTAATGGTTTATGGGAAGAATAAGGATTTCTTAAGTCTCTGGAAAATGACGGGAAATCTCCAAAGAAGTGAGAGTCTCTACAACCTACAACGGGGATTCAGGGCTGGAGTAGGGTTGGGACGATCTTGAGATCTGGGGCCGCTATAATTACGCTTGTGGAGCTGGACAGGGTCAATTAGGCTCCAAGTAGGGTTGAGGCCATGTTGAGATTTCAGGATCAATTTTAAAATCTGATCCCGATTGTGAAATTTGCTCGATCGCCGATTGGAATCCGATCTTTCCCGATCGCTCAACCATATTAATGATATCTATATGAATGGGGTTGAGCCGATCTTGAGATAACCTCTGACCTCGATCCCGCTGGAAAAGATCGGGATCGGAATTCCAATCCCGATCATGAAATTTACTTGATCGCTGATCGGAATCCGATCTTTTCCGATCCCGATCGCTCAACCCTAGTCCGGAGTCTTTACCTTCCATGTATATAGTAGCGGAGAATTCCATACAGGACAGTGTCCTAATGTCCTAAACCCCATCTATCTCACATGTATCTTATATAGGTCGATATTTATGTCTCTCTCCGATTCCTGGACCACCTACTCATCTGGACACCCCCTCGGAGCCCCCAGTACCCCATATCTGGAGCCCTTGTTACCCGTCTCCCCCAATATTCCGCCTCACACGTTGCAGCTCGCCGGCTCCTATAGTGACGTGAGCGGCATCTGAATCTTCCCGGCTGCCTGGCAGATTGATGTTAATAGAGGGACTGTGTCAGTTTAATATTTTACCTTCTCCTCCCGCTGCCAGAACATTTGTTAAACAAAAGAAGGAGCGGCGGAAGTCTCCGCACATCGCTGCCGACTATGCAAATGGAGAAACTGAATAATTAGATTATTATACGGGCAGACTCTATAGAGATGTATAGTCAACATAAAAGCCGCGTACAAGACACCGGGCCAGGATGAAGTGCACGTGCGCGGGGTGACGGCGCCGAATAGGCAGCAAAGGCTTCTGGGGAAACGGCACCAAATGGCTCGGTCATATCCCCTATTACTAACTCATAGATAATTCCGCAGCCACGACTGGATACAATGTAGCCGCCTCATTATTGGATCAGCCTCCAGCTTGTCTACAGCCTCCGGCGAGGCGTCATTGGCTTTCCTACGCACGCCGTGCTCTTATGGATTTCATCCAGTAATACTCCCAGAAATAATTCCTCCCCGAATATCCATGTAGGATATGTCTTACAGCTGAGGGGTTGTTACAGTCTAGTCAGCAGCACATACTGGATTTGTCATGTCTGTATAGTTTGTTACAATGTATCAGCAAAGGCAACATATTAAAGGGTTTCATCTCCCGGACCAATCAGTTACAATTGTGGGACAGACCAGCAAAAGATGTTCAGTTTCTTTACAGCTCCCCTGCAGGAAAAATGAAGTATTACACCATTTCCATTGAAATCAATGGGCTGACCATAAAATACAAGGACATACTGGGTCCTCCAGAGTGAAAAACACTCCATTGATGCTCTTCCTTTAGCTAATAGAGGAGGGGCCAGATCCCCATTGCATATTTGGGTTCTTTATACCAGGTCACAGTCCACTTTTTAGTATTTTCTCCGCCCACCATGATTTCTATATTGCTACTGTCAGGGTTAGATTGACTAGATGTGTTATCCAGCAGATATAATGCCCTGCACCGTCTCACTGAACGGACCTTAGACTATCAATGCATGAATGTATGTATGGAAATTAGAACACGGCTGTCTTAGGAGTGTCTCAACCTCCGGCAGCTCAGAAGGCGATCACATGGGACAGTACAGGGCGCTATATCTGCCAGATAACACAACTAGTAAATGTAACCTTTATCCCATCCCAATAAAAAAGGTGAACTGATTCTTTAAAGTATCTCCTAAATTGACTGATACATTTTTGTAGTTTGGAGGAGAACCTCAGAAATGTATAGCTCATGGCTAAGATCCTTATAAGACGCGGAGTCGTTTCATGATCCCTTTACTCTCCGCACCTTGTTCTACTCGGACCGGAGAAGAATTTGCAATGCAAGTCCACACTTAACGCCAAATCCAGAATTATTCTGACTTCTTGTCCTCAGAGATCACAGACACCCCGGCGATAGTGACATGGATGGATACGGCTGATACGGAATGTCTCTGACAATGGAGGAGGGGCAGACTTTTTCCAAAGGGAAGTTAAAAACATCCATGTATAATGTTGTGCAAAAATTTTTAAGCAGGTGTAGACGAGAAAACAGAGTGTGACCGTATTATTTGCAGTTTGCTTATCCATTGTCCTGATTCTCCGATGGAAGAGACCTCATGACAATGTATTTTGGGCCAAACCATCTTCAGAGGTTGACCCCTTTCTAGCCATATACCTAGGTTATTAGCCCCACCCAAAATCTGTCTGTTTAGGTACAGCCCAATTTTCCTCCTAATCCCTAGGACCAGTGACATTAATATCAGGACACTTTAGGTTTATGTACTCTGCTATATGGCGGCATTATTTAGGCACAGTATAGAGGTGCCATTATAGGGAGTTTTATGGCCATATTATTTAGACACAGTATAGCGGTGCTATTATAGGAAGTTCTATGGCGGTATTATTTAGGCACAGTATAGCGGTGCTATTATAGGGAGTTCTATGGCGGTATTATTTAGGCACAGTATAGCGGTGCTATTATAGGGAGTTTTATGGCCATATTATTTAGACACAGTATAGCGGTGCTATTATAGGAAGTTCTATGGCGGTATTATTTAGGCACAGTATAGCGGTATTATTATAGGGAGTACTATGGTGGTATTATTTAAGCACAGTATAGCGGTGCTATTATAGGGAGTTCTATGGCGGTATTATTTAGACACAGTATAGCGGTGCTATTAGGGAGTTCTATGATGGTATTATTTAAGCACAGTATAGCGGTGCTATTATAGGGAGTTCTATGGCAGTATTATTTAGGCACAGTATAGCGGTGCTATTATAGGGAGTTCTATGGTGGTATTATTTAAGCACAGTATAGCGGTGCTATTATAGGGAGTTCTATGGTGGTATTATTTAGACACAGTATAGCGGTGCTATTATAGGGAGTTCTATGACGGTATTATTTAGACACAGTATAGCGGTGCTGTTATAGGGAGTTCTATGGCGGTATTACTACATTTAGTCCCCGATCCGTCTCCAGACATGACATAAGTGTCATGCATTTCCGTAGACGGCTCTTCCGGTAGCCGTGGCTTATTACTGACCCTGCAGCAGGACCAGACGCCTCTTTTCGCTGGCTGTGCCGTTTCATTATCACTCCAGCTGCATTGTGCCGCCGCTCACATGTTAGACATCTCTGTGATAAATAGATGGATGATCAGACTTGCACAGTGGGCAAACTCCAGAGCACTTTATCTTGAACATCACTCCAGAGCCAAGAATCACTCGCACAGAAAATTAGTCAGCTGGAAATTGATTGAAATTGCAAATTCTTAGACCCCAAGAGGGGAAAAGCGCCTTAACCCTTTGTGGGGTGTACTGCGGAGCCTCTCCACGGGGTGGGTGTTTTCAGCCTATGTAAGCAGAGTGCGGTGGGGAGACATGCTGGGACTTGTGGTTCCTGCGCTGCGGGCCTGACTCCGATGTCAGAGGGATTAGTCTACAAATGCTTAGTAGTGATCTACAAAGTGTCTGTGCGGAGTCTGAACACTGCTAAATAACGGCCAATAAACCGATATAGCGGACCGGTCAGAAACGCAGAATGACGGCAATGGCTCTAACTAACGCATTATTCATTAACCCCTTCATGGTCGCGGACTATCACAGATTACTAGGATGACAGTATTGTGTGCTCAGGTCTTTGGGTGGAACCCAGCTGCCGCCTCTTATAGGGGGGCTCTGCTGGTGGGGTCGCCCTATTAATCGGGATCCTCAGAGCTGTTGAAGGAGATACGAAGCCATGGTTACAGCGATGAGATAATTGAGTAAATATACAGTAGTGTTATTTTTGTGCACAGTATGGCAGTGTGTGTGCTACTATTACCATTAGTTATGTATACTGTATGTGGCTGTTTATAATGTGTATATTATGGGTCTATTAATTATTCATATTATATGTTGCTACTATGTGTACTGTATGGTGCTACTGTACTGTATGGCGCTACTATGTGTACTGTATGGTGCTACTGTACTATATGGCGCTACTATGTGTATTGTATGGTGCTACTGTACTATATGGCGCTACTATGTGTATTGTATGGTGCTACTGTACTATATGGCGCTACTATGTGTACTGTATGGTGCTACTGTACTGTATGGCGCTACTATGTGTACTGTATGGTGCTACTGTACTGTATGGCGCTACTATGTGTACTGTATGGTGCTACTATGTGTACTGTATGGTGCTACTGTACTGTATGGCGCTACTATGTGTACTGTATGGTGCTACTGTACTATATGGCGCTACTATGTGTATTGTATGGTGCTACTGTACTGTATGGCGCTACTATGTGTACTGTATGGTGCTACTGTACTATATGGCGCTACTATGTGTACTGTATGGTGCTACTGTACTGTATGGTGCTACTATGTGTACTGTATGGTGCTACTGTACTGTATGGCGCTACTATGTGTACTGTATGGTGCTACTGTACTGTATGGCGCTACTATGTGTACTGTATGGTGCTACTGTACTATATGGCGCTACTATGTGTATTGTATGGTGCTACTGTACTGTATGGTGCTATGTGTACTGTATGGTGCTACTATGTGTACTGTATGGTGCTACTATGTACTGTATGGTGCTACTATGTGTACTGTATGGTGCTACTGTACTGTATGGCGCTACTATGTGTACTGTATGGTGCTACTGTACTGTATGGCGCTACTATGTGTACTGTATGGTGCTATGTGTACTGTATGGTGCTACTATGTGTACTGTATGGTGCTACTGTACGGCGCTATGTGTATTGTATGGTGCTACTGTACTGTATGGTGCTACTATGTACTGTATGGTGCTACTGTACTGTATGGTGCTACTGTACTGTATGGTGCTACTGTACTGTATGGTGCTACTGTACTGTATGGTGCTACTGTACTGTATGGTGCTACTATGTGTACTGTATGGTGCTATGTGTACTGTATGGTGCTATGTGTACTGTATGGTGCTATATGTACTGTATGGTGCTACTATGTGTACTGTATGGTGCTACTGTACTGTATGGCGCTACTATGTGTACTGTATGGTGCTACTATGTACTGTATGGTGCTACTGTACTGTATATTGCTACTGTACTGTATGGTGCTACTATGTGTACTGTATGGTGCTACTGTACTGTATGGTGCTACTATGTACTGTATGGTGCTATGTGTACTGTATGGTGCTACTGTACTGTATGGTGCTATGTGTACTGTATGGTGCTATATGTACTGTATGGTGCTACTATGTGTACTGTATGGTGCTACTGTACTGTATGGCGCTACTATGTGTACTGTATGATACTACTGTACTGTATGGTGCTACTGTACTGTATGGTGCTACTCCATGTACTGTATGGTGCATATCAACATATTGTATAGTGCCATTTTGTACTGTACCATTATGCATAATTAATAGCTCCAGACAGTACATAATGTGTAGTGTATGGTGCAGCCAATTATGTGTACTGTATGGAGCTACTGTACTGTATGGTGCTACTATGTGTACTGTATGGAGCCATTAAAGACTATGTTGTTTCCTGTATGGGGCTATTACTTCCCATTAGTTCTGTGCGGTGTATGGCTCCATAGTGTACACTCTGTACAGTAAGATTATCCTGTATATAAGTGAAGTCTTCAATCTGAAGATGTTTTCATCCAATGACATTGCTCAGGATTAATCCCCTCCTCCTTGTCTGTCTTCTCTTACAGTTATACAGCTCAATGGACTTTGGGAGGAGATGGCACCTGATGCACGAGAGGATCACCCCAAACAGATTCTACTGGTAGGTTCACCCCAATATTACTAAAAAACGAGAATAAAAAAAGTGTGGTATAATAGGGAAAAAATCCTCTACAGCCACGTGTGGCCCAGAAAACAACGTATGTCGGTATAATAACAAAATGTCACTGCAAGAACCTACAAAATGTATCACACAAAGAAAAGAGGATGGAAGTAAAAAGATACAAAGATATTTACTGACCAATAAAATAGACACAAAAGACAAATGAGGGAAACACAGACAGGTAGAGCGACAACATAAAGCAGGACAGTGACTGCAGGATATATATATACACTCCAATAAGTGTATCAAATGTAACACTACACACGTAGAGAAGAAGGATTGCACTGCACACCTCATATATCTGCCTGCACCCTGTATAGCCGCCATAGAAATGCCTAGGAATGATACAAGGATATTGCTCTGCCGCTTCCTGATCACTTACATTAATTAAAGCTTAGCTTCCTGCAATTAAGAATCTGCATATTAAAGCAAGCAGATGACAGAGCGGAGGGGAATCATTTATAGGAGAGCGAGCAATAGGTGATTGTGTTATTGGAATCCAATGAGAAGAAATGATTCCTTGCACCATCGTCCTGAAATGACCCTCGGTCCTAAACCCCAGGAAACAAAAAAAAGGAGCTAAATATATCAGAGAATCCAATAAGAGACTATAGTGTGTAGGGAAGCTGATAAGTCCTGCAATACCAGGACTGGCCACAAGTCTGCTGAAGAATATCTGCGGACATCTTATAGCAAATGTTCATTTTGCATTTAGGAGTATGCAGCAGAAAAGTTGCCTACACGTATAAGATCCCGGTCCATATACATATCCCTATAGAGAGAATGTTCTTTAATCTAGTACAATCCTTTCCAGATACTTCCATATATACATAATACGTGTACATATGGCGACATTAATAGTGAGCACAGCTATAATACACTGGAACGTTCATCAAGGCGTCTCAAACTCTACAAGGACACCCCAGAAAGATAGAGAAGGCCCAGAGATATTATCAGATATTCTTGTCACAGTAAAGAAATCCACTTAATAGAAGCTTCAAATATTTCATCATCAATGGATTTATAGAACAACAATCTCAAATAACATTACTAGAAAGAGAACAAAGCGGTGACCTTCTCCTATAGAAAGCAGTATATAGCCATATGGAAGGAAATCATCTCCTGCTACATATAACCTTCTTCATTCTATCACTGGTGACACAGAATAGAATACAGTACAGATGGCGGAATATAAAAGAGAAGCGTCATCTGCAGGCACAGTGATACTATTATACTGACTATATACTATTGTTCTAGATGTCCGTATATCAGATCAAGAACCTTGTCCACAATGTGAAATATCGCAGTGAATATAAGTATGAACACAAAGCCAGTATTATAGTAGTTATATTCTTGTACATAGGAGTAGTATTATAGTAGTTATATTCTTGTACATAGTGGCAGTATTATAGTAGTTATATTCTTGTACATAGTGGCAGTATTATAGTAGTTATATTCTTGTATATAGGAGTAGTATTATAGTAGTTATATTCTTGTACATAGGGGTAGTATTATAGTAGTTATATTCTTGTACATAGGGGGTAGTAATATAGTAGTTATATTCTTGTACATAGGAGTAGTATTATAGTAGTTATATTCTTGTACATAGCAGTAGTATTATAGTAGTTATATTCTTGTATATAGGAGTAGTATTATAGTAGTTATATTCTTGTACATAGGAGGTAGTATTATAGTAGTTATATTCTTGTACATAGGAGGTAGTATTATAGTAGTTATATTCTTGTACATAGGAGTAGTATTATAGTAGTTATATTCTTGTACATAGCAGTAGTATTATAGTAGTTATATTCTTGTACATAGGAGGTAGTATTATAGTAGTTATATTCTTGTACATAGCAGTAGTATTATAGTAGTTATATTCTTGTACATAGGAGGTAGTATTATAGTAGTTATATTCTTGTACATAGGAAGTAGTATTATAGTAGTTATATTCTTGTACATAGGAGGTAGTATTATAGTAGTTATATTCTTGTACATAGGAGGTAGTATTATAGTAGTTATATTCTTGTACATAGGAGCAGTATTATAGTAGTTATATTCTTGTACATAGGAGCAGTATTATAGTAGTTATATTCTTGTACATAGGAGGTAGTATTATAGTAGTTATATTCTTGTACATAGGAGGTAGTATTATAGTAGTTATATTCTTGTACATAGGAGGTAGTATTATAGTAGTTATATTCTTGTACATAGGAGCAGTATTATAGTAGTTATATTCTTGTACATAGGAGGTAGTATTATAGTAGTTATATTCTTGTACATAGGAGCAGTATTATAGTAGTTATATTCTTGTACATAGGAGTAGTATTATAGTAGTTATATTCTTGTACATAGGAGTAGTATTATAGTAGTTATATTCTTGTACATAGGAGTAGTATTATAGTAGTTATATTCTTGTACATAGGAGTAGTATTATAGTAGTTATATTCTTGTACATAGCAGTAGTATTATAGTAGTTATATTCTTGTACATAGGAGCAGTATTATAGTAGTTATATTCTTGTACATAGGAGCAGTATTATAGTAGTTATATTCTTGTACATAGGAGCAGTATTATAGTAGTTATATTCTTGTACATAGGAGCAGTATTATAGTAGTTATATTCTTGTACATAGGAGTAGTATTATAGTAGTTATATTCTTGTACATAGGAGCAGTATTATAGTAGTTATATTCTTGTACATAGGAGCAGTATTATAGTAGTTATATTCTTGTACATAGGTGTAGTATTATAATAGTTATATTCTTGTACATAGGTGTAGTATTATAATAGTTATATTCTTGTACATAGGAGTAGTATTATAGTAGTTATATTCTTGTACATAGGAGTAGTATTATAGTAGTTATATTCTTGTACATAGGAGTAGTATTATAGTAGTTATATTCTTGTACATAGGAGTAGTATTATAGTAGTTATATTCTTGTACATAGGAGTAGTATTATAGTAGTTATATTCTTGTACATAGGAGTAGTATTATAGTAGTTATATTCTTACACATAGGAGTAGTATTATAGTAGTTATATTCTTGTACATAGGAGTAGTATTATAGTAGTTATTCTTGTACATGGGGCAGTAATATACTAGTTATGTAGCAGTGTTATAGTTCTGTGTATATATGCAGTACAGTATCACACAGAATAGATGGAATGATTGTAGCTTGATGTTCTTTGCGCTGGTGACCGGAGTTCCTCTTTAATTGTCCATCTGTTACAGGGCCACATACACAGCTTTACATCTTTAGCATTTCGATGGTTTCAGTCCAGACTTCACATTATCCGTGATTTACTTTGTCATGTTTTCTTCCGGCCACCACTTCTTTATTAAGATTTAGTGCGCACACAAATTATATCTGCAGATTACAATGTGTCCTCGCCTCTCAATTCATCCCACAAAGATGAGACAGCGTCCACCTGTTGTGCCATAAAACGCTCTCCGATAAATGACACGCGCTCGGGCCGAGCCTCCAGCTCTTTATATTTATTCATGATGATTGGGAGCAAGTGTTAAAATATGCAATTTACAGCACTTCCAGGAGTCCGGGATTACAATATTTCTGGCAGTTCTCTGCCACCTCCATGCCAGCCAGCAAAAGCCAAAATAAGTTATGCCGCCGCTTGGAGTAATGATTACAGATCGCGGCGCTCACCAGTCCAGACAGGAAAAATCGCAATCTGAGGAATCGGCAGCCAAATCCTAACTACAGAACTGGCAGCGGGAAATGTAACAAACTGTAATGTGGCTTGTTACATTGTATCAGATACTGCCGGCCATTTAGTTACAGGATTCCTCTAGACATTAGGGTTAGTGAACAGGAACTAAGCCGGATATGTGCAGGTAGATGAAGCAGAGCTGTGCGTGTCAGTGTAGTGGGGGGGGAGATAGTGTATAGTGTGCATTATTATAAGGCTTTATTCACAGGAACACACTGATGCCAATGTCTTTATACACAAGGATACTTTTATTTTCTTTTTTGATGGTCTATTTATATGTACCATGCAAAACATACATACTGATGTGTCCTTACGCCTGTTTGCTGGACATGTGTATCATGGGATGATCAGCTTTTCAAAACCATGTGATTTGTATTTCCAATTTAATTCTCTGCAAGAGTATATACATGGCCACCTAGTGGTCGAGTGGTGAATTGTTGCCTATTCAGGTTCTTGATGGCACGCTGCGAGCTTGTATTGGTTGGTTGATTTTATAGAGCTATTTCTTCGAATATAAATAAAAGCGGCTTGTGGGTGACTAATCTCAAGTTTTGGGCTCAGCTGAACATGAGAATTTTAGAAATTTATTTTACAAAAAAGTAATTAAAAAATCCAGCGTGTTACAAACTACTTTGCTTATCCCTAGATTTAGCATTTGAAGACATCATGTAACCTCCAGATTATTATACTGCTCTCTTATACGGATCCCTTGTCTGGAGATATCTGGGTAGATTTCATATTGACACATCCTTAAAGGTTTCTGCCTATTATACTAAAAATCACAAGTATTCCATACTGACAAGCTTTGCACCTCTTATTACGCCGAGATCCAGCCCTGAGACTTGTCGCGTCTCCTCAATGTGTTCCTGGAGTTTCCTGTCTGATACATGTAACCAGCAGCTCTATGGTAACACAATGTAGCCGACAACACAATCTGACATTCGGACCTGTGTGTCACATCTGGATTGTCAGAATTATTCTGCATTGTCGTCTGTAACCTGTCAGACCCATCAGTATAGAGAAGAGCTCCGACCCCAGTGATCTCAGAATACAGGAAGCAGAGGCGGCAATTATATAAGGCCTGAAACCTACAAAGAAGAGGGAATGTCTACACAAAGTATCTGTAATCTCATTCTAATACCGGGAGTCTGTATACAGGGATAATACACACAGTGATGTCACAGTACAGGGATAATACACACAGTGATGTCACAGTACAGAGATAATACACACAATGATGTCACAGTACAGGATAATACACACAGTGATGTCACAGTACAGAGATAATACACACAGTGATGTCACAGTACAGGGATAATACACACAGTGATGTCACAGTACAGGGATAATACACACAGTGATGTCACAGTACAGGGATAATACACACAGTGATGTCACAGTACAGAGATAATACACACAGTGATGTCACAGTACAGGATAATACACACAGTGATGTCACAGTACAGAGATAATACACACAGTGATGTCACAGTACAGGATAATACACACAGTGATGTCACAGTACAGAGATAATACACACAGTGATGTCACAGTACAGGATAATACACACAGTGATGTCACAGTACAGGATAATACACACAGTGATGTCACAGTACAGGATAATACACACAGTGATGTCACAGTACAGGATAATACACACAGTGATGTCACAGTACAGGATAATACACACAGTGATGTCACAGCACAGGATAATACACACAGTGATGTCACAGTACAGAGATAATACACACAGTGATGTCACAGTACAGGATAATACACACAGTGATGTCACAGTACAGAGATAATACACACAGTGATGTCACAGTACAGAGATAATACACACAGTGATGTCACAGTACAGGAGAATACACACAGTGATGTCACAGTACAGGATAATACACACAGTGATGTCACAGTACAGGATAATACACACAGTGATGTCACAGTACAGGGATAATACACACAGTGATGTCACAGTACAGGGATAATACACACAGTGATGTCACAGTACAGAGATAATACACACAGTGATGTCACAGTACAGAGATAATACACACAGTGATGTCACAGTACAGGATAATACACACAGTGATGTCACAGTACAGGATAATACACACAGTGATGTCACAGTACAGGATAATACACACAGTGATGTCACAGTACAGGGATAATACACACAGTGATGTCACAGTACAGGGATAATACACACAGTGATGTCACAGTACAGAGATAATACACACAGTGATGTCACAGTACAGGATAATACACACAGTGATGTCACAGTACACTATAATACACACAGTGATGTCACAGTACAGGAGAATACACACAGTGATGTCACAGTACAGGATAATACACACAGTGATGTCACAGTACAGGGATAATACACACAGTGATGTCACAGTACAGAGATAATACACACAGTGATGTCACAGTACAGAGATAATACACACAGTGATGTCACAGTACAGGATAATACACACAGTGATGTCACAGTACAGGATAATACACACAGTGATGTCACAGTACAGGGATAATACACACAGTGATGTCACAGTACAGGGATAATACACACAGTGATGTCACAGTACAGAGATAATACACACAGTGATGTCACAGTACAGAGATAATACACACAGTGATGTCACAGTACAGGATAATACACACAGTGATGTCACAGTACAGGATAATACACACAGTGATGTCACAGTACAGGGATAATACACACAGTGATGTCACAGTACAGAGATAATACACACAGTGATGTCACAGTACAGGATAATACACACAGTGATGTCACAGTACAGAGATAATACACACAGTGATGTCACAGTACAGAGATAATACACACAGTGATGTCACAGTACAGGGATAATACATACAGTGATGTCACAGTACAGAGATAATACACACAGTGATGTCACAGTACAGGATAATACACACAGTGATGTCACAGTACAGAGATAATACACACAGTGATGTCACAGTACGAGATAATACACACAGTGATGTCACAGTACAGGATAATACACACAGTGATGTCACAGTACAGGATAATACACACAGTGATGTCACAGTACAGGGATAATACACACAGTGATGTCACAGTACAGAGATAATACACACAGTGATGTCACAGTACAGGGATAATACACACAGTGATGTCACAGTACAGAGATAATACACACAGTGATGTCACAGTACAGAGATAATACACACAGTGATGTCACAGTACAGGATAATACACACAGTGATGTCACAGTACAGAGATAATACACACAGTGATGTCACAGTACGAGATAATACACACAGTGATGTCACAGTACAGGATAATACACACAGTGATGTCACAGTACAGGATAATACACACAGTGATGTCACAGTACAGAGATAATACACACAGTGATGTCACAGTACAGAGATAATACACACAGTGATGTCACAGTACAGGATAATACACACAGTGATGTCACAGTACAGAGATAATACACACAGTGATGTCACAGTACAGAGATAATACACACAGTGATGTCACAGTACAGAGATAATACACACAGTGATGTCACAGTACAGAGATAATACACACAGTGATGTCACAGTACAGGATAATACACACAGTGATGTCACAGTACAGGATAATACACACAGTGATGTCACAGTACAGAGATAATACACACAGTGATGTCACAGTACAGGGATAATACACACAGTGATGTCACAGTACAGGGATAATACACACAGTGATGTAACAGTACAGAGATAATACACACAGTGATGTCACAGTACAGGATAATACACACAGTGATGTAACAGTACAGTATAATACACACAGTGATGTCACAGTACAGGATAATACACACAGTGATGTCACAGTACAGGATAATACACACAGTGATGTCACAGTACAGGATAATACACACAGTGATGTCACAGTACAGGATAATACACACAGTGATGTCACAGTACAGGGTAATACACACAGTGATGTCACAGTACAGGATAATACACACAGTGATGTCACAGTACAGGATAATACACACAGTGATGTCACAGTACAGGATAATACACACAGTGATGTCACAGTACAGGGATAATACACACAGTGATGTCACAGTACAGAGATAATACACACAGTGATGTCACAGTACAGGGATAATACACACAGTGATGTCACAGTACAGAGATAATACACACAGTGATGTCACAGTACAGGGATAATACACAGTGATGTCACAGTACAGGATAATACACACAGTGATGTCACAGTACAGGGATAATACACACAGTGATGTCACAGTACAGGGATAATACACACAGTGATGTCACAGTACAGAGATAATACACACAGTGATGTCACAGTACAGGGATAATACACAGTGATGTCACAGTACAGGGATAATACACACAGTGATGTCACAGTATAGGATAATACACACAGTGATGTCATAGTACAGAGATAATACACACAGTGATGTCATAGTACAGGATAATACACACAGTGATGTCACAGTACAGGATAATACACACAGTGATGTCATAGTACAGGATAATACACACAGTGATGTCAGAGCAATTGTGCAGGAATTATGTAGAGTGATGTCACAGTACAGGATCAGTGTAGACTGTGACATCATAGCACAGATATTCGGTATACACTATGACATCACAGTATAGGTATAATGTAATAATACACATATAACAATAACTATACGTCTCCTAATTGCAGCCACGAGTCAGATATTTCTGTGCCTGTGGTTGTGTTACGTAGTGGTAATGTCCGTCTCCCTGCAGCACCCCCTGCCTGCCCCCCTCAGTAATGCTACTCCCTGTATCTCCCCCTCCCCCTCCTGCGGCCGCAGCCACGTCCTTCTTTGTTGCAGGCAGATTTTATCGATAGTTTTTATGTCTTTTCGCTCCCGAGCATCTTCGCTCGCACATATTTCCTGTTAATTAAGGAACACAAATGTGCGGGACCTTTGTAAATTATTTAGCGCTATTTAAGAAAAAGATGGCTGCCATTAAACAGAAGGGAAAGGCGGCGACGGCGAATCCAGCAGACGCTTCGGTTTTGGTTCTATTTTACTATTTCTCCATAGGGGGCGGCGGTGAGGGGCGAGAGTCCTCCTCATTGATTAAGTAGAGGGATCTTTTATATAGGGTCACGTCATCCCGCGCACAGACCAGACCTTAAATTATGATAAACTATTCGCCATAAACCCGGCCACAAAGACGAGATTTAATGGCCGTTCCAGCCTGGAAATAGGACGAGGCCGCGTATTTTATAGTAATGGCAAAACAATAAAAAAAGAGAAAAAAAAAAAGTTTTACTTTTTAATCAAAGCGCCGAGATGAGGAAAAGGATTAAATCCGGAAAATTACAGGAAGGCCGGCGGAATATTAATAGGATGTTCAGTGTCCGACCAGAGAGGCCAATACACACTGCAAGTCACTCACGGCTTAAAGGGAATGTTCACAAATATTATTGTTACACATTGTTACATTGTAACAAATATTATTGTTGTGAAACAGTCATGGCCATATGCATTAATAGCCCAGAGCCGAATCACTGAGAGAAGCATGTCCCAAATACGCCACGGGTAGAGACGGACAGTACATAAGTCATGACTTAGTCTATGGTCAGGTGTAGGTGGAATGATGGCTCAGTGGTGTTATCTATATAGGGGTTATCTACTGCTGATCTATTGCACTTTGGGCTTATGTTGTCACCAAGGAAGCTGGAAGATGCCAAAGGCAACCACAATGGAGAGCTAGATGACTCTGGCCCATTATAAACTGCTCTTGGGTAGGCTATTCCACAGATATACATTATAGAACCAGCTCCAGTGTAGGTTATTCCATAGACTCACAGTCCTTAGAGTGGTTATATCTTATGGACTGACCCCTGGGGTACACTGGATATAACAGAGGACTTTGCACTGACCCCGGGGGTACACCACATATACCAGAGGACACACCATTGACCCCTGGGGTACACCGGATATAACAGAGGACCCTGCAATGACCCCTGGGGTACATCACATACACCAGAGGACCCAGCACTGACCCCGGGGGTGCACCACATATACCAAAGGACCCGGCATTGACCCCGGGGGTACACCACATATAACAGAGGATACAGCACTGACCCCTGGGGTACACCACATATACCAGAGGAGCCAGCACTGACCCCGGGGGTGCACCACATATAACAGAGGACACACCATTGACCCCTGGGGTACACCGGATATAATAGAGGAGTCAGCACTGACCCCGGGGGTATACTACATATACCAGAGGACCCAGCACTGACCCCTGGGGTACACCACATATACCAGAGGAGCCAGCACTGACCCCGGGGGTATACTACATATACCAGAGGACCCAGCACTGACCCCTGGGGTACACCACATATAACAGAGGATACAGCACTGACCCCTGGGGTACACCACATATACCAGAGGACACACCATTGACCCCTGGGGTACACCGGATATAATAGAGGAGTCAGCACTGACCCCTGGGGTACACCACATATACCAGAGGAGCCAGCACTGACCCCGGGGGTATACTACATATAACAGAGGACCTGGCACTGACCCCAGGGGTACACCACATATACCAGAGGACCCGGCGCTGACCCCGGGGGTACATCACATATACCAGAGGACCCGGCGCTGACCCCGGGGGTAAACCACATATACCAGAGGATTTAGCACTGACCCCGGGGGTACACCACATATACCAGAGGATTTAGCACTGACCCCGGGGATACACCACATATACCAGAGGAGTATTATAGTATTACAAAAGCACTTCCAAGTTTGTTCTGAAACAAAATAGACGGACCTCGTGAATATTCACAGAACTAGTCTTACAGGATTTGTTGCTCTCTATTCATCTCCTATGAAGGGATTCCCATACTATAAATGCGGGGTGCCTACGGTATCAGGTAAATGTCCGGATATGTCGCTATATCGAATCCAGCCATAGCCCAAGCAGAAGACAAAGCCTTGGGAATCCGGCACTGCGGCATTGTGTTTGTCATTACCGGAGGATTATCTGTATCAATGGGATTTTCAGAAGAGCAAATCACATCAGTATATGTAATGTAATCGCAACGCGCTCTCATTGCAGGTGCAGAATTGTAAATGAGTGTAACCCTAAAGCTTGTAAGAGGCCGTATCTAATGAAAGGCCGTATCTAATGAATAGTAATCGTGCAAGGACTGGAATACTTGGCTTGATGTATGGGGGTTTAAGGCTGAGCTGACACCAAGATCTATACCTGACAGCCGTGTGAGCCGACGCAGTGTCTTCGGTGGTATCAGCACCTACTGGGCCACAATCTGCTAATGAATGGCTTGTAACACCGGGAATGGGATTCCTTGTGTCAGCAAATTACTTACTGCGTCTTCACCGCGCTCGCAACCAGATGGATTTTCACTTTACGGGAAGTGAAGGTATTGACCAGACATTGTTTAAGTAAGAGGATCGCACGCTACCGAAGCATCCACTTGATTTTTTTTCTTCTATGTTTTTAAAGCACCTGACAAAGTTATTTAAAGGGAACCCGTCAGGTAAGAGATGGTGTCGGCATGGCATACGGCAGAAGGAGCTGAGAAGATTGATATATGGGTTAGTGGGAAAAGATTCAGGGGAACTTATTTTATTCATTAAATTTCTGCTCATTTGGGGCTTAGGAGTCCAGTAGGCGGTGCTACTATGTGATTGGCAGCCTTCCTCGAGTAGGACCGCCTACCAGACTCCATCACTCAGAATGGGCAGAGATTAATATGAATAAAATGACCGACAGATCAATCTTCTCAGCTCCTTCTGCCCTATAACATGGATCAGGTCCACTTGGTATCAATCTTAGAGAAGGTGAAGACTAGGGTTGAGCGATCGGGAAAGATCAGATCCCGATCGAGCAAATTTCACGATCGGGAGGAGAATGATCGAAAATTGGATTTAATAAACCATCCTGAAATCTCAAGATCGACTCAACCCAATATACATTAAATGTAGTGTAGAGTTGAGTGATTGGGAAGGATCAGAACCCATCGTGATCGAGCAAATTTCACCATCACATTTGGGATCGGCTGGAAAACGATCGAAAATCAGATTTTAAAAACAATCCTGAAATCTCAAGATCGGCTCAACCCTAGTGAAGACCCTTGGCCCAAACCTGTAATGAAGTAGCTACATACTAGACCACCACCACGAGTTGGACCTCTACACTTGGTGACTGCACCTTCTAATTCCCGATTTCTTTGCCTCTTCCTTAGATTACGAGTAACACATTGAAGTGAAATAAAAAAATATAACTTGTTTCATTTTTGGTCGATCTTGGTTTCCAAAATCCAAGAATTCTAATTAGATTTGATCCGATCATGTAGCCTTGAGAAGCCTCGGAGGCCGCCATGGGATCCCTCAGAGACCACCCCAGCTCACGTTGACCCCATCCACCTGCCTCAACCTTGGAGAACATCATCAAACATGTAAGAGCAGAGTCCAAGGTTAGAAAGTTTGAAGCCAGTAAGTGATGGTCGTCCAGTTCGGAGGCGAGGAGTATCGTATTTATATATAGGGCAACATTCCGTAGTTTCCGCCGTTACTTCTCGCCTCGGTCATTATACATGAGCTTTGCTGCTGTACATACGTCCCGTGAAGCTCATCTATGATGAATGTCTGGTGCACAGTGTGTGACTACTGATCAGCAACCTCGTGAGATCGATGAATATTTGATAACCTTATATTAGAGTTATTTCCCGACCTCATTATGTGCTTCTATGTACAGTGATAGGACAGGTATATACAAGGCCGACCCTTACTGACACATGAGGACTCTCCCCCGGTCCAGAACATTAATGGTGAAGACCAAGATTATGGAATATTGTAGAAAAGGAAGAAGAGATTTGCTAAATCTCTCCCAAGTCCATCATCAGTCATGTCTACAAATGTCATCGGGATAGATTTGCATTTGGATCTGAGTCTTGTAGGTGATTGGGAAAGCTGGAAATAGATCAAAAGGTCATAATGTCTGGTCGCGAGACAGGGATCCTTCTAGGTCATTGGATGTCCATGCTTTACAAAACTACAACTCCTAGCTCTTGCTCTATGTCTGGAGAACCTTTGGTTAGGTCAAGTTGGAGCTCCATGGTCCAGGAATATCAGGGTAGACCGTACTTGTTGCAGATGGGCTTCAAGAACTTTTCTGGTCTCCTGCACAAGTTTTAGATCCAGGGTCACAATCTCTAATGGCTGGACTCCAAAAGAAGGCAACCCATAGTAAGATCAAAATCCTGCCCCTGCTGGTTCTATAGCCTCTCATTAAACTTCTCACTATCAGAGCAAGACGTCTTCTCGTCCACCACCGCCATCGTTATCTGGCTTTACCCATTCAGAATTTTCTACAATTGCTATAAATGTGAGTAGTAGAAACTTTGGGGAGGAAGGAATGATAAAGAAGAACCTAAACTAGGTCCAATCTACATCTTATGAGGCCATAGGGGGTGCAGAGGACCCTCAGAAGGTTCCTGAAGCCACAAGAGCCTACCAGTATTATAAATGGCACATGGTGGACGGGACATCAGAACATTCAGTCACACCTCAATGGCACCTCCAGTAGTCTCCAACCTGTGGCTCTCCAGTAAGGATGAAGAAATGGCTTTGCCGTGAGTGGAATTTATGCCAAATTTCCATTAAAAAAAATTGGATTTGGGCAACTAGAAAATTTTGGTAATTCATCATAACTGCAGAAAATGGATCACTGACCTACTTTCAAGAAGCAGCCAATTCTGCGATCAGATAATGGATATCATTGGCCGGGTTAGATCTTGTGGTCTGGGTTCCCCTTAGGTCAATCACCATAAGGTTTTATTTGATACATGATATTCTACCGCACGTCCCAAAAAGTCCTTACAAAATTTTCAGGGTCATTTATTTGGTCCAAATCTGGCACATGATTGGAGCTATTCTGACCCAAAAAGTTGTTTTCTTTTTGTTTGTTTTTTGTGTGTGATTGGCTCACGAACCCCAGCAGGACCGGACAGCCATTGCAGATTCGGGCATGCCAAGAGTTGAAGTTTGGCAACTCCTGGACACCCACAGGTTGGAGACCATTGAATTGACCGACACTCAAGAATGTATCCAATTGTAACAGATTGTGGCCAATGACAAATTCCACACTGCTACACCATAATACGAAGTAAAGCTAAATCCATCGATTACACCTTTGTGACGGGGTACATATACTAGTGCACCTGTACAGTCCTGCCATGACTATGTATGGTAAGGACAGGATCTTTGCCACCCGGATAACTGGTTTCGGCAGTGTTGGACTAGTACTGGAACCTTCCTTTAAGACCAGTTTCCTTGTTCCTAATCTATTTAGATCTTAGCAATGACAAATTCAGTTTGAGTGCAGATAACGGACTCGGCTCTGCTACATCCGCCTGTACAGAGTTACCACATTGGCTCGTGGTACCATTAGATCTAGTGGAAGGGGATTAAGTCGCTCTCGTCTCGGAGCCGCGCACCTCGCTCTGCCTTATTCCTGCTGACATTTGTGTTCCTGAGAACGTGGCTTGCGGGGAGCGCACCGTGCGGCGCCGTCTCCTTGTGTGGGCTCCTGCAAGAAGGAAATATACAATGACAAATCCTCGCAGATTGTTTCCATCTCCACTCATTACACCCAGATGGAATCTGCAGCCTGTAATTACCGATCGACAAAGATTGAGGGCGACGATGGAGCAAAATAAATTCTCCTCCGCGTAGACGTGAGAATCGGGGGGGACGCGGCGCCCGGGGAATAAAAACCACTCGCGGATGATTTGATTGTTATTAAATTTTTATTAGATTGTTGACAAAAGGTAAAAAGTTTCCTAAAATGGATCGAAATGTAACAAACGGAGCAAAAACTGTGTAATGCGTAGGATGGAGGCGGGGGTGTACGTGCAGGGTCGTGAGAAAGCGTAACGCACGTCCCCAAATCAGACACCTACAAGACCTGTCCTGAGATTTGTGTCCAGGCTCATGACTCCAGACAGACCCTGGTAATTCGGAGCTCTCTATAACACCCATGACCCCTGACATCTCACCCCTGGTAGTCACCGCCCCAGGTTACTCTGTCGCACTCCTGTGCAACTCTTCTTCTATTGCTCGCACCCTTTTCTTCATGCATGTTCTGCTCAATTGTGCACAGGCTAACATGCCCCCAGCCGATCCTCCCTCCCCACCCAAGAAGGTGCTTGAGCCATTTGGGTTCCTAGCTTGGTTGTCCCTGTTTCTGTGATTTACGGACTGCTTTTGTTTGCCTGGTTCCTTATGATCGTCTGCCGCCTGTCTTGACCCATTGCCTGGATTACGGCTACACACCAACTCTGCCAGCCCTGACCTCAGCCTGTACTTTTGACTCTGATCCTATCCTGTTCCCTGGGTGCAATACAAGGACACTAACATTACTCCTAGAGATAGTAACCTGGTGGTCGCCTGCAGTATACTGAAGATCCCCATGTGTATCAAGGGTGACTACCAGGGGATCATTTACACAACACCCACAGAAGTAGCCCAAAGCCAAACACAATGGTCCCATACTGGCTGCGTTATACTCTGTATCACTATGAAGGTCCATAAGCGTGCACCAAAGGTATATCGTATACTATGACCGGTACTTCTCCAATATATGACACTTCGTGGAGCTGCAATACCGGACACTAGGTGTAATACCACTCACAACCTGTAGACAGATGTGGCGCTGTCAAACAAACCAGCTATGTTTTTCTATGATCGGAGAACCTCTTTAAGGCCCCATTTGGATCCATAACATCCATCAGCCATTGTGGCTTCCTCTGACGTGTAGTGAGCCCGGGTGCGCGGTGAGAATCCTGTCGCAGCTTGTAGTATCGGAGCCGCTAATTGGATTATATATGTTTACACGTCTTATAATTATTGCCGCGCGGAGTATTAATATTTCATATCCTTGACTCAGGTTGCAGTTTATTAAACAATGAAGAGCGCCGACCGCACGGAATGCGACCGCGTGTTCTGCATGTAAATCCACGACTAGGGAACGTTCTAATAGACGGTGCGGTTTATGGTCAAGATCTCTGCTTGATGTCAATGGACAAGTCTTGTATAGACCCAGAGGCCGAAAACCTGCACAGACCCCGGACTGGTCACAGCAGAGGGGCTGCTACAGTTGTATCCTGTGCTGTCAGATTAACCCCTTCCTAATATTCACATTTGCATTCAGGTTTCTGTTCGGGGAGTCTGCTTGGGGCATAAAAAAAGTAGTTACCTGGGAAACCCCATAGACTATAATGGGATCCGTGAGGGGTCCTGCTTGCAAGACTTTTCTCTCTGCAGGTTTCGAGCAAAAACCCAGAAGGAGAAGAGGGATATACAGCTTCCTTCTTGCCCATGGGCTGTGCCTAATATTGCACCTTGGTCCTTGTCTGTGACTGAGCTGCAGTACCTGACACAGACCATAGTCAAGAGGGGGGCGCTGTTTCTTCAGGAAGCAAGCAGAGTGTGGGATTTGCATCCACATTAATAGGAATTCCATCCCTTGACAGTACTGGGGTTAGTCCAGGACGTGTCACATATTATTTGCATCATTGTGGTGTATTAGACCGCTCCGGACTCTCGGCGTTGATGGCGGTTTTGTATTTTCCTGCACTGTATAGCCTTTTGCCATTGGAAAGAAATGAATTATTTATTTTTGTCAGTGCGCTCAAGGAATATTTCCCCCGACTGGGTCTCTGCGGGGCAGGAGCTTAAACAAGTGTGAAATCCAATGTATACTGTGATCAGCCCTAAAGGGGTCAGACCCCATGGGTGAGCACGGGAAGTGGGCGGCTGGTGCGATGGCGGCTGCCTGTGGACAAGGACCGGGGACAGCGACAGCCGGGGGTCTTGTCAGTTCTCCAAACTTCAAGAACACTTACAACCCAGAGAAGAACAAGCTACAGGGAAATAAAGATATCTGGCAGCCAGGAAATATCAAGGTCAGAGCCGAGCGGCGTCCGGGGCGAGAGGAATGACAGTCACACTGAGCTATGGTGAAGGATAAAGCAGGGCGAGAAGATACTGGACACATGACATAGTGACTGTACCAGCAGAATAGTGAGCGCAGCTCTGGAGTATAATACAGGATAAGTAATGTATGTACACAGTGACTGTACCAGCAGAATAGTGAGCGCAGCTCTGGAGTATAATACAGGATAAGTAATGTAATGTATGTACACAGTGACTGCACCAGCAGAATAGTGAGCGCAGCTCTGGAGTATAATACAGGATAAGTAATGTAATGTATGTACACAGTGACTGTACCAGCAGAATAGTGAGCGCAGCTCTGGAGTATAATACAGGATAAGTAATGTAATGTATGTACACAGTGACTGCACCAGCAGAATAGTGAGCGCAGCTCTGGCGTATAATACAGGATAAGTAATGTAATGTATGTACACAGTGACTGTACCAGCAGAATAGTGAGTGCAGCTCTGGAGTATAATACAGGATAAGTAATGTAATGTATGTACACAGTGACTGTACCAGCAGAATAGTGAGCGCAGCTCTGGAGTATAATACAGGATAAGTAATGTAATGTATGTACACAGTGACTGCACCAGCAGAATAGTGAGCGCAGCTCTGGAGTATAATACAGGATAAGTAATGTAATGTATGTAGACAGTGACTGTACCAGCAGAATAGTGAGCGCAGCTCTGGGGTATAATACAGGATAAGTAATGTAATGTATGTACACAGTGACTGTACCAGCAGAATAGTGAGCGCAGCTCTGGAGTATAATACAGGATAAGTAATGTAATGTATGTACACAGTGACTGCAGAATAGTGAGCGCAGCTCTGGAGTATAATACAGGATAAGTAATGTAATGTATGTACACAGTGACTGTACCAGCAGAATAGTGAGCGCAGCTCTGGAGTATAACACAGGAGAAGTAATGTAATGTATGTACACAGTGACTGTACCAGCAGAATAGTGAGCGCAGCTCTGGAGTATAATACAGGATAAGTAATGTAATGTATGTACACAGTGACTGCACTAGCAGAATAGTGAGCGCAGCTCTGGAGTATAATACAGGATAAGTAATGTAATGTATGTACACAGTGACTGTACCAGCAGAATAGTGAGCGCAGCTCTGGAGTATAATACAGGATAAGTAATGTAATGTATGTACACAGTGACTGTACCAGCAGAATAGTGAGCGCAGCTCTGGAGTATAATACAGGATAAGTATTGTAATGTATGTACACAGTGACTGCACTAGCAGAATAGTGAGCGCAGCTCTGGAGTATAATACAGGATAAGTAATGTAATGTATGTACACAGTGACTGCACCAGCAGAATAGTGAGCGCAGCTCTGGGGTATAATACAGGATAAGTAATGTAATGTATGTACACAGTGACTGTACCAGCAGAATAGTGAGCGCAGCTCTGGAGTATAATACAGGATAAGTAATGTAATGTATGTACACAGTGACTGCACCAGCAGAATAGTGAGCACAGCTCTGGAGTATAATACAGGATAAGTAATGTAATGTATGTACACAGTGACTGTACCAGCAGAATAGTGAGCGCAGCTCTGGAGTATAATACAGGATAAGTAATGTAATGTATGTACACAGTGACTGTACCAGCAGAATAGTGAGCACAGCTCTGGAGTATAACACAGGAGAAGTAATGTAATGTATGTACACAGTGACTGTACCAGCAGAATAGTGAGCGCAGCTCTGGAGTATAATACAGGATAAGTAATGTAATGTATGTACACAGTGACTGCACTAGCAGAATAGTGAGCGCAGCTCTGGAGTATAATACAGGATAAGTAATGTAATGTATGTACACAGTGACTGCACCAGCAGAATAGTGAGCGCAGCTCTGGGGTATAATACAGGATAAGTAATGTAATGTATGTACACAGTGACTGTACCAGCAGAATAGTGAGCACAGCTCTGGAGTATAACACAGGAGAAGTAATGTAATGTATGTACACAGTGACTGTACCAGCAGAATAGTGAGCGCAGCTCTGGAGTATAATACAGGATAAGTAATGTAATGTATGTACACAGTGACTGCACCAGCAGAATAGTGAGCGCAGCTCTGGGGTATAATACAGGATAAGTAATGTAATGTATGTACACAGTGACCAGCAGAATAGTGAGCGCAGCTCTGGAGTATAATACAGGATAAGTAATGTAATGTATGTACACAGTGACTGCACCAGCAGAATAGTGAGCACAGCTCTGGAGTATAATATGGAATTTCCATTAAGCCTGGATTAGGGCAATATTTTGTATTATAATACTCTTAATATTTATTTGGCACTGATTATTATGTTCAGCCTTGTACAATCCTCTGAAAGATCTATTTGCTCCCTTATTACACATCTAATACTATGTGACAGCATACACTGTGTTTCTAGAATTCTATTCCAGCAGTGTATAATATGTAATGAATAAACTATGTGACTGTCATCAGTGACTATTTCTGGCTACAGGTTACAGGGGACTCCTATTTTGGACCCAGCTACATATTATATCCTTAGTATATTTGGGGTGGGGTCCTCCCTAATAATCCCCCCACCCATCCTGAGCTATTTCTGCCCCATTGGTCCTGCAATTAATGTACAATGCAGTTTAATAAAGCGGCTATCTCTCCTGTCTGAGCTGAAAGGATCTCATTGTGTCGTTTCTTCTTCTCTCGCTTTCATTCCTTTAGGTCGGTAATGGGCTTAGATAAGGAACCTGACCTTGTGCACATGGAGGCGCGGACGGCTGATGGACGTGAGTACCGCCACACCACGCCAAATGGGAACCGTGGCGACTTCACAATGAGCTTTGTAATACCTGAATTTACATTTTAATTGAGCAGCATAAGGTGTCTGACAACCGGCATGTCTGAGCGATCCGCACGTGTCAGACGTCGCTGCTCCCCCTGCATAGAGGACTATAGGGCTGCACTCACAGAGCACTGCAAATCCCAGCATGACCGGCCAGCACTGAATATACTAGATACCGCCCCAAAGGGGAACCAGCCAAAAAAGAAATAATATTCTGTTTTACGTACAAAGGGGCAAGGCAGTACACTGTGTATCCATGGTTAGAGACTACAAACCAACCCCTGGAAATCTGGATTTGACGTCATGTGTTACCCGTCTGCTCTGCTCCCTGTACATGATACCCAGCAGAATAGTGAGCGCAGCTCTGGAGTATAATACAGGATAAGTAATGTAATGTATGTACACAGTGACTGCACCAGCAGAATAGTGAGCGCAGCTCTGGAGTATAATACAGGATAAGTAATGTAATGTATGTACACAGTGACTGTACCAGCAGAATAGTGAGCGCAGCTCTGGAGTATAATACAGGATAAGTAATGTAATGTATGTACACAGTGACTGTACCAGCAGAATAGTGAGTGCAGCTCTGGAGTATAATACAGGATAAGTAATGTAATGTATGTACACAGTGACTGCACCAGCAGAATAGTGAGCGCAGCTCTGGAGTATAATACAGGATAAGTAATGTAATGTATGTACACAGTGACTGTACCAGCAGAATAGTGAGCGCAGCTCTGGAGTATAATACAGGATAAGTAATGTAATGTATGTACACAGTGACTGCACCAGCAGAATAGTGAGCGCAGCTCTGGGGTATAATACAGGATAAGTAATGTAATGTATGTACACAGTGACTGCACCAGCAGAATAGTGAGCGCAGCTCTGGAGTATAATACAGGATAAGTAATGTAATGTATGTATACAGTGACTGCACCAGCAGAATAGTGAGCGCAGCTCTGGAGTATAATACAGGATAAGTAATGTAATGTATGTACACAGTGACTGTACCAGCAGAATAGTGAGTGCAGCTCTGGAGTATAATACAGGATAAGTAATGTAATGTATGTACACAGTGACTGTACCAGCAGAATAGTGAGCGCAGCTCTGGAGTATAATACAGGATAAGTAATGTAATGTATGTACACAGTGACTGTACCAGCAGAATAGTGAGCGCAGCTCTGGAGTATAATACAGGATAAGTAATGTATGTACACAGTGACTGCACCAGCAGAATAGTGAGCGCAGCTCTGGAGTATAATACAGGATAAGTAATGTAATGTATGTACACAGTGACTGTACCAGCAGAATAGTGAGCGCAGCTCTGGAGTATAATACAGGATAAGTAATGTAATGTATGTACACAGTGACTGCACCAGCAGAATAGTGAGCGCAGCTCTGGGGTATAATACAGGATAAGTAATGTAATGTATGTACACAGTGACTGCACCAGCAGAATAGTGAGCGCAGCTCTGGAGTATAATACAGGATAAGTAATGTAATGTATGTATACAGTGACTGCACCAGCAGAATAGTGAGCGCAGCTCTGGAGTATAATACAGGATAAGTAATGTAATGTATGTACACAGTGACTGTACCAGCAGAATAGTGAGTGCAGCTCTGGAGTATAATACAGGATAAGTAATGTAATGTATGTACACAGTGACTGTACCAGCAGAATAGTGAGCGCAGCTCTGGAGTATAATACAGGATAAGTAATGTAATGTATGTACACAGTGACTGTACCAGCAGAATAGTGAGCGCAGCTCTGGAGTATAATACAGGATAAGTAATGTATGTACACAGTGACTGCACCAGCAGAATAGTGAGCGCAGCTCTGGAGTATAATACAGGATAAGTAATGTAATGTATGTACACAGTGACTGTACCAGCAGAATAGTGAGCGCAGCTCTGGAGTATAATACAGGATAAGTAATGTATGTACACAGTGACTGCACCAGCAGAATAGTGAGCGCAGCTCTGGAGTATAATACAGGATAAGTAATGTAATGTATGTACACAGTGACTGTACCAGCAGAATAGTGAGCGCAGCTCTGGAGTATAATACAGGATAAGTAATGTAACGTATGTACACAGTGACCAGCAGAATAGTGAGCGCAGCTCTGGAGTATAATACAGGACAAGTAATGTAATGTATGTACACAGTGACTGTACCAGCAGAATAGTGAGCGCAGCTCCGGGGTATAATACAGGATAAGTAATGTAATGTATGTACACAGTGACTGTACCAGCAGAATAGTGAGCGCAGCTCTGGGGTATAATACAGGATAAGTATTGTAATGTATGTACACAGTGACTGTACCAGCAGAATAGTGAGCGCAGCTCTGGAGTATAATACAGGACAAGTAATGTAATGTATGTACACAGTGACTGTACCAGCAGAATAGTGAGCGCAGCTCTGGAGTATAATACAGGATAAGTAATGTAATGTATGTACACAGTGACTACACCAGCAGAATAGTGAGCGCAGCTCTGGAGTATAATACAGGATAAGTAATGTAATGTATGTACACAGTGACTGTACCAGCAGAATAGTGAGCGCAGCTCTGGGGTATAATACAGGATAAGTATTGTAATGTATGTACACAGTGACTGTACCAGCAGAATAGTGAGCGCAGCTCTGGAGTATAATACAGGATAAGTAATGTAATGTATGTACACAGTGACTGCACCAGCAGAATAGTGAGCGCAGCTCTGGAGTATAATACAGGATAAGTAATGTAATGTATGTACACAGTGACTGTACCAGCAGAATAGTGAGCGCAGCTCTGCAGTATAATACAGGATAAGTAATGTAATGTATGTACACAGTAACTGCACCAGCAGAATAGTGAGCGCAGCTCTGGAGTATAATACAGGATATAATTCAGTATATACATTGTACATTCCTCCAGTATATATACAATATTACTACTAATCAGCGCAGTTGTATCAGTATTTAGTTTTGTGTGTATCCTGATAGCTTGCGGCCGGCGTTGCCTTTCCATCTCTATGCTAATGAGCTGTATTGTTTACCTGGTGCCCCCACTAGGAGCTCACCTGAGCGTGCTGTTAGTCACAGACTAAAGCTCAGCCCCCACGGCAGAATTTCGTTTGGCTTTTCCTTATTTGCATATCGGATTTTCCTCCTTGTTTATGAGGCGCGCGGCCCGGGGACACGTGCGGAGCCTGAGAATAGATTTCTTTAAATATTTGCTTGGATTTCAGCTAAACCCCCGGAGTTCTCCAGTCCATTGGTGCAGAAAGGCTTAGAGCGAACCAACAAAAGGAGAAGGTATATATGTAAGCCTATGTGTGTGAATACTGAGCAACCCCGACAACCAGCCCAGCTATTGCAGCGTATGACCTTTACTATATGGATGGGGTAGGGTTTGGTCTTGGAGACATTTTATTCTCAAGAAGATGTCTATTTCTAATAAGGAAACACAGAGCGCGATACAAAAGAAAACTCTAAAGTATAATATAATGAGGAGGCGATACAAATAAGATAATACCACCATATAATGCCCTCATAGTACAGTCACCGTTCAGATAATACCGCAATACAATGCTTATATAGTACAGTCACTGCTCAGATAATACCGCCACATAATGCCTACATAGTACAGTCACTGTTCAGATAATACCGCCATATAATGCCTACATAGTACAGTCACTGCTCAGATAATACCGCAATACAGTGCATATATAGTACAGTCACTGCTCAGATAATACCGCCATATAATGCCTACATAGTACAATCACTGCTCAGATAATACCGCCATATAATGCCTATATAGTACAATCACTGCTCAGATAATACCGCCATATAATGCCTACATAGTACAATCACTGCTCAGATAATACCGCCATATAATGCCTATATAGTACAGTCACTGCTCAGATAATACCGCCATATAATGCCTACATAGTACAGTCACTGCTCAGATAATACCGCCACATAATGCCTACATAGTACAGTCACTGTTCAGATAATACCGCCATATAATGCCTACATAGTACAGTCACTGCTCAGATAATACCGCAATACAGTGCATATATAGTACAGTCACTGCTCAGATAATACCGCCATATAATGCCTACATAGTACAATCACTGCTCAGATAATACCGCCATATAATGCCTATATAGTACAATCACTGCTCAGATAATACCGCCATATAATGCCTACATAGTACAATCACTGCTCAGATAATACCGCCATATAATGCCTATATAGTACAGTCACTGCTCAGATAATACCGCCATATAATGCCTACATAGTACAGTCACTGCTCAGATAATACCGCCATATAATGCCTACATAGTACAGTCACTGCTCAGATAATACCGCAATACAGTGCCTACATAGTACAGTCACTGCTCAGATAATACCGCCATATAGTGCCTACATAGTACAGTCACTGCTCAGATAATACTGCAATACAGTGCGTATACAGTACAGCCACTGCTCAGATTATACCGCCATATAATGCCTACATAGCACTGTCTCTGCTCAGATAATACTGCCATATAGTGCCTACATAGTACAGTCACTGCTCAGATAATACCGCCATATAGTGCCTACATAGTACAGTCACTGCTCAGATAATACTGCCATATAGTGCCTACATAGTACAGTCACTGCTCAGATAATACCGCAATACAGTGCCTACATAGTACAGTCACTGCTCAGATAATACCGCCATATAGTGCCTACATAGTACAGTCACTGCTCAGATAATACCGCCATATAGTGCCTACATAGTACAGTCACTGCTCAGATAATACTGCTATTCAGTGCCTACATAGTACAGTCACTGCTCAAATAATACAGCAATACAGTGCGTATATAGTACAGTCACTGCTCAGATAATACCGTCGTATAATGCCTACATAGTACAATCACTGTTCAGATAATACCGCCATATAGTGCCTACATAGTACAGTCACTGCTCAGATAATACCGCCATATAGTGCCTACATAGTACAGTCACTGCTCAGATAATACTGCAATAGAGTGCGTATACAGTACAGCCACTGCTCAGATTATACCGCCATATAATGCCTACATAGCACTGTCTCTGCTCAGATAATACTGCCATATAGTGCCTACATAGTACAGTCACTGCTCAGATAATACCGCCATATAGTGCCTACATAGTACAGTCACTGCTCAGATAATACCGCCATATAGTGCCTACATAGTACAGTCACTGCTCAGATAATACCGCCATATAGTGCCTACATAGTACAGTCACTGCTCAGATAATACCGCCATATAGTGCCTACATAGTACAGTCACTGCTCAGATAATACTGCTATTCAGTGCCTACATAGTACAGTCACTGCTCAGATAATACAGCGCGTATATAGTACAGTCACTGCTCAGATAATACCGTCGTATAATGCCTACATAGTACAGTCACTGCTCAGATAATACCGCCATATAATCCCTACATAGTACAGTCACTGCTCAAATAATACCGTCGTATAATGCCTACATAGTACAATCACTGCTCAGATAATACCGCCATATAATGCCTAAACATTACAGCCAGAGACTTGGCGTCCATGACCTTGTTGCTGCTTCACCCACTTCTGTCCATTTACTGTCCCAGAAAACTCCATTAACCCCTAATTTTCCGTACCCTGTGAGGTGCCCCATTGTTCTTGTGCTGCCCCACCCATTGTGCGGTATAATACACAGCGATATAACGGGCGCTGAAGCCTCCAGGGTGACCCTCACTCAGCATCCTCCCTGTATACAAAGTCTTCCCTGCAACGAGGCGACTTTCCATATTTCGCCGTCCTTCTCGTGCACACAGCTCGACATTCTCCTTCTTATCTTCCCCGCAGGATTAATTAGGTTTGCGGCGTCGGCCGCTCCAATTACCGCACATTAAAGCAAATAATCCCTAATTAGACAATCCGGATTACAGTCATCGCCTTGCAGAGTTTATGGATACATGAAATAAGTCGCCGGACGCCATGTTATCTGCGCCGCTCTGCCGGGGACGGATCGTCCAGGAAAACCGAAAATTCTAAATCATTAAGTCCATGAAAGAAATATAACAATTTACTATCATGTGGTCAGAATAGGCTCCGCCCCCTTTAAAACATGTTATAGCGGTAGTTGAACACGTTACGTGATGGGCCATGAGGCGCCGTGCGGCTCGCGGAGACTGTATCACACATGATAGGCTTAGATACAGCTCAGCAGACAGTATCAAAGAATATAGGATTGATATATTGTCTTTTGAGCTGGTGTATCACACAATAGACTTAGATACAGTTCAGAAATAATTTGGCTTAGATACACAATCCAGCAGACAGTATTACAGATAACTGGCTTAGATACACAGCTGAACAGACAGTATCATGCACAGTAGGCTTCAATACTTGATTAGCTACACCGCTCAATGGACAGCATTACACACGATAGGATTAGATACAGCAGGTAAAACAATATCACATATGATAGCCTTAGATACAGCAGCTCAACACAAAGTATTAACCATATCTCAATCAGCCGGTATCTCACGATAGGCTTAGATACACAACTGGCAGAAAGTATCACACATGATAGGTTTAGATACAGCAGCTCAACAAACATTGTTCCATATTATACAATTAGATACACCACTGCATTAGAAAGTATCACACGTCATGAGCTTAGATACAGCAGAAAATATTAGAGATACTAGGCTTAGATACAGCAGCTCAGCCATCAGTATCACGTATTTTCTCGCTACCTGCCCAAATCTGACCACACTCACATAACATGGGGGTCGTGGCAAATCTTTGGAGCCTTGAAAAACATAAGAGCGCCCCAATATCATCTCGCAACAACATATCACACATTGTAGGTTTGGATACATTCGGATACAGTACAAAGCAGAAGCTTACCTGGGGATATTGTGCAGTTATTTCATCCTAGGCCAGAGAAAATCCAAGGAAAAGCAGAGCCGAGTGCGGATGGATGTCACATGGAGGAGTCTGCAGTGTGGTGTAGCTGAGAGAAGTCTGCACAGGTGCAGAGGATTCCTACTGATCAGCAGGGAGTGGTCACTGAGCGGCCGGGAACCTGCAAGGATATAGTATGCAAGCAACCAGTATACACCGAACCAGTATCTAATACTGGACAAGCCTGTATCTAAGGCAAGCTTGGATACACCGAATTAGAAGACAGTATCACATATGATAAGATTAGAAACATTTGGTTAGCAGACTGATCTTACAGGATAGGATTAGATACACAGCTCAGTATACAGTATCACACAGGATAGGATTAGATACACAGCTCAGTATACAGTATCACACAGGATAGGATTAGATACACAGCTCAGTATACAGTATCACACAGGATAGGATTAGATACAGCTCAGTATACAGTATCATACAGGATAGGATTAGATACACAGCTCAGTATACAGTATCACACGGGATAGGATTAGATACAGCTCAGTATACAGTATCATACGGGATAGGATTAGATACACAGCTCAGTATACAGTATCACACAGGATCGGATTAGATACAGCTCAGTATATAGTATCACACAGGATAGGATTAGATACACCGCTCAGTATACAGTATCACACAGAATAGGATTAGATACACAGCTCAGTATACAGTATCACACAGGATAGGATTAGATACACAGCTCAGTATACAGTATCACACAGGATAGGATTAGATACACAGCTCAGTATACAGTATCACACAGGATAGGATTAGATACACGGCTCAGTATACAGTATCACACAGGATAGGATTAGATACACGGCTCAGTATACAGTATCACACAGGATAGGATTAGATACACAGCTCAGTATACAGTATCACACAGGATAGGATTAGATACACAGCTCAGTATACAGTATCACACAGGATAGGATTAGATACACAGCTCAGTATACAGTATCACACAGGATAGGATTAGATACACAGCTCAGTATACAGTATCACACAGGATAGGATTAGATACACAGCTCAGTATACAGTATCACACAGGATAGGATTAGATACACACCTCAGTATACAGTATCACACAGGATAGGATTAGATACACAGCTCAGTATACAGTATCACACAGGATAGGATCAGATACACAACTCAGTATACAGTATCACACAGGATAGGATTAGATACACAGCTCAGTATACAGTATCACACAGGATAGGATTAGATACACAGCTCAGTATACGGTATCACACAGGATAGGATTAGATACACAGCTCAGTATACGGTATCACACGGGATAGGATTAGATACACAGCTCAGTATACAGTATCACACGGGATAGGATTAGATACACAGCTCAGTATACAGTATCACACAGGATAGGATTAGATACACAGCTCAGTATACAGTATCAAACGGGATAGGATTAGATACACAGCTCAGTATACAGTATCACACAGGATAGGATTAGATACACAGCTCAGTATACAGTATCACACAGGATAGGATTAGATACACAGCTCAGTATACAGTATCACACGGGATAGGATTAGATACACAGCTCAGTATACAGTATCACACAGGATAGGATTAGATACACAGCTCAGTATACAGTATCACACAGGATAGGATTAGATACACAGTTCAGTATACTGTATCACACAGGATAGGATTAGATACACAGCTCAGTATACAGTATCACACAGGATAGGATTAGATACACAGCTCAGTATACAGTATCACACAGGATAGGATTAGATACAGCTCAGTATACAGTATCACACAGGATAGGATTAGATACAGCTCAGTATACAGTATCACACGGGATAGGATTAGATACAGCTCAGTATACAGTATCATACGGGATAGGATTAGATACACAGCTCAGTATACAGTATCACACAGGATAGGATTAGATACAGCTCAGTATACAGTATCACACAGGATAGGATTAGATACACAGCTCAGTATACAGTATCACACAGGATATGATTAGATACACAGCTCAGTATACAGTATCACACAGGATAGGATTAGATACACAGCACAGTATACAGTATCACACAGGATAGGATTAGATACACAGCTCAGTATACTGTATCACACGGGATAGGATTAGATACAGCTCAGTATACAGTATCACACAGGATAGGATTAGATACAGCTCAGTGTACAGTATCACACAGGATAGGATTAGATACACGGCTCAGTATACAGTATCACACAGGATAGGATTAGATACACAGCACAGTATACAGTATCACACAGGATAGGATTAGATACACGGCTCAGTATACAGTATCACACAGGATAGGATTAGATACACAGCACAGTATACAGTATCACACAGGATAGGATTAGATACACAGCACAGTATACAGTATCACACAGGATAGGATTAGATACACGGCTCAGTATACAGTATCACACAGGATAGGATTAGATACACAGCTCAGTATACAGTATCACACAGGATAGGAT
Source organism: Leptodactylus fuscus (assembly GCF_031893055.1). NCBI lineage: Eukaryota > Metazoa > Chordata > Amphibia > Anura > Leptodactylidae > Leptodactylus > Leptodactylus fuscus. Next base: position 4,782,953 of record NC_134274.1, on the reverse strand, counting down.
TAGATACACAGCTCAGTATACAGTATCACACAGGATAGGATTAGATACACAGCTCAGTATACAGTATCACACAGGATAGGATTAGATACACAGCTCAGTATACAGTATCACACAGGATAGGATTAGATACACAACTCAGTATACAGTATCACACAGGATAGGATTAGATACACAGCTCAGTATACGGTATCACACAGGATAGGATTAGATACAGCTCAGTATAAAGTATCACACAGGATAGGATTAGATACACAGCTCAGTATACAGTATCACACGGGATAGGATTAGATACACAGCTCAGTATACAGTATCACACAGGATAGGATTAGATACACAGCTCAGTATACAGTATCACACAGGATAGGATTAGATACACAGCTCAGTATACAGTATCAAACGGGATAGGATTAGATACACAGCTCAGTATACAGTATCACACAGGATAGGATTAGATACACAACTCAGTATACAGTATCACACAGGATAGGATTAGATACACAGCTCAGTATACAGTATCACACAGGAGAGGATTAGATACACAGCTCAGTATACAGTATCACACAGGATAGGATTAGATACACAGCTCAGTATACAGTATCACACGGGATAGGATTAGATACACAGCTCAGTATACAGTATCACACAGGATAGGATTAGATACACAGCTCAGTATACAGTATCAAACGGGATAGGATTAGATACACAGCTCAGTATACAGTATCACACAGGATAGGATTAGATACACCGCTCAGTATACAGTATCACACAGGATAGGATTAGATACACAGCTCAGTATACAGTATCACACGGGATAGGATTAGATACACAGCTCAGTATACAGTATCACACAGGATAGGATTAGATACACAGCTCAGTATACAGTATCACACGGGATAGGATTAGATACACCGCTCAGCATTGTTACAATGTATCCTCCGGCCTCAGTCACTGTGATAAATCTGGTGTAGTACAGAACCATCTTGTCTTAGTTTGCACTAGTTTTTGGACAGTCTTAGTAAATCTGCCCCATTAGTGTTTTTGTTCATAATAAATATTTTTGCTGACACCATCTAAAGCCGGTACTAATGGGAAAACAATACGAGTCAGCGCGCTGGAGCTTCAGATGAGACAATCGGGAGGAGAAGCCAATCCCTGCTATGTCAAGGTTAAAATGTGAATAAAGCCCCCCCTCCCCCGTCTATTATATCTCCAGTATAATAAGCCTCCACCTCTTACACTTGCAGTTCAAGCAGAATTGACTGGTAACATCAGGTGTATCCGCCGCCATCTCCCATCTAATATTTATGGCGCTCATTGATCATCAGTCTTTTTTGTTTTGTGTTTCTTTGATGTTTATTTCACAGTCTCTCGTCTTTGACTTTCATCGAGGTCCTTCCTTTATGAATATGAGATTTCACTCGAGAGACGTGTCTCCAGGCGATGGAATTGTAGCAGGTCACGTGTAATGGAGCCCGGTTCAATCATCGGCTTTAGGAGGATCATATAATGGACCTCAATGGCTGAATGGAACTAATCCAGGACCAAAGTGACCATCAAACTTGTGGAATGGTCTGTACAGGCATCTCTGGGTGATGCTACTGAAACTGGTCCCATATGATGGTCTGGTTCAGTCATTGGCTTTAGGAGGATCATATAATGGACCTCAATGGCTGAATGGAACTAATCCAGGGCCAAAGTGACCATCAAACATGGGAAAGGGTCTGTACAGGCGTCTCTGGGTGATGCTACTGAAACTGGTCCCATATGATGGTCTGGTTCAGTCATTGGCTTTAGGAGGATCATACAATGGACTTCAATGGTTGAATGGAACTAATCCATGACCAAAGTGACCATCAAACATAAGGACAAGGTCTGTACAGGTGTCTCCAGATGAAGCTACTGCAACTGGCCACATAAGATGGTCTGGTTCACTCATTGCCTTTGAGAGGATCATATAATGCACAAAAGAGGATGAATTGAACCAATCCTTCACCAAAGTGACCATCAAAGACGGTACAAGATCTGCACAGGCGAGCCAGGTAGTCCTTGGATCCACCATTGTCAGATTGGGTTTCTTCAGCCGACCAGGAGAGTTGATCCTGAGGTCCTCACTGAGGTCCATCATGTGGACATTCACTATCAACTACGTCATAATCTTTGCTGTTATCATTGTCCACATTGAACAGATCACCAATATGGTCTCCAAAGTGACATTCCAATGGGGTTGTCTTCTGCTGGGCCTTTAGGAGACCCCTTGGATGGTTGGCTGTTTCAGTGAACCCCTTTACTTATAATGGGGTCTGCCGCGTGTCCTTTATTTCAATCGGAAACCAGTGGAGAGAAAAGTCCCTTGTACCTGCACCGGAGTCTCCAAGATAGACCTTTTTTTGGCACTTCTCCACCATGCCACACTCTTTTGACCAATATGACCAAAAATGGCGCAACCTATAAATAAAGATAGGACTGACTTTCCTTTCTGAAATACTTGCACTCTTTACCAGATTGTCCAGGAGGCTTCCAAAAAGATGGATGACCTCCCGGACTCATGGAAGAGTCCTGATTCTCCTTCATCCATTGGGCTCCATCTCATTTTAGAGATGACATGGACACTATGAACCATCAACATCCCAGGAGCACATCCCAAAATCTGGCTACAGCTGGCAACTAAATCTTCTGTTGGGGCCATATCCCTAGTTCTACAGCCCTGTCTCCTATGGGACATGAAACGCCCAAGAATTTACGAGCCAAGGTGCAGCATGGAGGCTCAGTGGTTAGCGCTGGAGTCCTGGGTTTGAATCCAACATGAGTGATATATCACACCGTCCCCCCACCTATAGCTTTACTCATGGCTTCCATCAATCGTCTGTTCCTCCACCGGTATAAAGGGTTAACTAAGAGGTTGCACATTTATGACGTTTTCTTATGTAAAATTTGCTGACCGCTTGCCCGGAACGCGCCGTTCAGGCTACTTATCAGCAGTTAAAGAAAAGCAATAGCTTCCCGTTAAGATCTAAACTCGCCGGCTCGATACAAAGGCTAATTGTATTGCGCTGATTGCTCGGAGCTCCAACGCGCACCTGACATTTACACATAATCGGATAAAGCGCGGTTCTGTCATTTTATATGCAAAGGATCTGAAAACATCAGGATGGCTCTGGAGATCTCCGTGCGCCGGGCGGCTGCCGATCCGGGAGTCTCATCCTGGATGTAATGGATAAATCGCACTGTATCATTTGGCTCAATAAAGATAAAGAAATTTTCTTATTACAGGCGTCTCTAGGAAAACAGAGAGGGCGGCCAATACGACAACCAGTACACGAAGCGAATACGACAACCAATACACGAAGCTCCGGGATAGGAGTATTATCTGCGGGGAGATGTTGTACATGTGTTATATATAACACTGTGTTGTGTATGGTTTGTGCTGTTTTGATAATGTTGGTGCGATGCCTTTATCTCCGCCATTTTGGTTGGACTTATGTTTGTAAGCTGGAGGAGTATGCAGGTCCATATTACAATGGAGTGGTTAGGAGTAGGTTCTACCTGGATCCAGTAGGAGGTGCTGCCTTGTACCCCAAAGTACGTAGGTCCGTATCAGAATGGAATGGCTATAAGCAGGTTCTCCTTGGATCCAGTAGGTGGCGCTGCCTTGTACCCCAAAGTACGTAGGTCCGTATCAGAATGGAATGGCTATAAGCAGGTTCTCCTTGGATCCAGTAGGTGGCGCTGCCTTGTACCCCAAAGTATGTAGGTCCATATTACAATGGATTGGTTAGAAGTAAGTTCTACTTGGATCCAGTAGGAGGCGCTGCCTTGTACCCCAAAGAACATAGGTCCATATTACAATGGAGTGGTTAGAAGTGAGTTCTACTTGGATCCAGTAGGAGGCACTGCCTAGTAACCCAAAGAGCATAGGTCCGTATTACAATGGATTGGTTAGAAGTGAGTTCTACTTGGATCCAGTAGGAGGCGCTGCCTTGTACCCCAAAGTACGTAGGTCCATATTACAATGGAGTGGTTAGAAGTAGGTTCTCCTTGGATCCAGTAGGAGGCGATGCCTTGTACCCCAAAGTACGTAGGTCCATATTACAATGGAGTGGTTAGAGGTAGGTTCTCCCTGGATCCAGTAAGTGGTTCCACCTGTCAGACCATCACAGCTACACACCGCTACATGACATAAAAATGTTTTTTTTTTTTGGTTTTTTTTTAACCCTAAAGGGCTTTACCAACATGTACCCATGTGAGTCCAAGGATTTACAGAAATTTTCAACCACTGGTGCCCAAACACATTAGGTTTAATATGCTTGGGCACCATTGGTTAAAAATTTCTGTAAATCTTTGGACTCACAAGGGTATGATTTATACACACATAATATTATGTATCACTTTATATTCCAGTTCTCATGTCAAATATGAAGAGGGCTAAAGATGTTGCACTCGGTTCATGACTAAGCGGGGGCGTGTACTAAGGAGGGCAGGTTGTGCAGAAAAATCAAGCCCCGCCTTAGAGGATGCGGATAGATTCTACAAAGCCCATGATGTGGATTAGACAAGACCTGATGAGTCTCAGATTAGTCTGTTATTGGCCCCTAGTTTGTGATGGCAAAGAGAACATTCAAGAGTCATTCTAGTAGGTCATCAAGAGCCTCGCCAGGAGGGGGTGCTCTATTGTGTTCTGTATGGTACTACCCTGCCCCTGGGGGGAGGATTCCCATATTACACCCCCTATCTGATGTCTGTATAGGCACTGGCCCGTTCTGGCCTCAGTACAGTGATATAGCGCAGTCTGCATTGCACTCAAGTGGATAATAAATGTGCACTAACTTGTGTTTCGCCCAGGAGCTGGCGGCGGCTTTTGGATTTGCTATTTGGACATCTCAAACTTTCCTCTTTCAGCAACAATTGGAAACTATCCGTTCATCTCTCTGAAAAGATCAGATGAAATGTCATGAAATTCATTACAATCTGGCAGAGTGCGCCTGCCGCTCCTCCGCCGCCGTCCTGCAGCCCCGCACCTGTCAGCACTTCCCCGAGCCCTGATCAATCAATTGGAACTCGTTCTGTGAGCAAAAAGTTTCATCCAAAGCGGAGTCCTGCAAACTTCTATCTCCACGGAGAGCGAGGAATATCGGGGAGGGGGAGGGGTGGCCGCACGCAACAATCTGGTTCCCTAAATGATTTACATGCCGGGATTAAAATATAGTTTATGGTAGAAATAAAAATATTTAAAAAAATGGATCAGTTTTTAGAACTTTGTATCTACAGTATAACGATGGACGAGATCGCAAAACTGGATCCATGAAGAGCAGTCGCCTTTCCATGACCTAAATGTGGTTTATGGTGCTCAGTGAGGATGAATTGCACCACAAGCGGACGCAACAACGCATTAAAGGGGCGGTCCCATTATGGACACACCCCCTACCCAAGGACAGGGATGAGTGTCAGATCGCCAGGTCCCCCGGTCATCAGGAGGAATGAGAGTCTCCCAAGTCCTCCTTGTGGATCAGTGCCCTTATTTTTACAGCGCTCTAGTCACTTCCATGGGGCCGTGGGAGTTGCCGGAGATCATAGTGGATCCTCACCTCACCACAGCCTTTGGTAAGTCCAAGCTCGTGGTGGAAGCACCTTCCAAAAAAGTATTCAACACCATGGAAAGAGTGGCGGTCCTTGTTGGATTGGGTGAATCAGATCTCAAGCATCTTTATGTTTCTTCTGGCTCTGACATGCCAATTCCATTGCTCGTGTTCAATTCGTCATTCATCAACCACTGACACTTTTTGGAACCGTTTCCAGTTCACAAAGGCTTCATTGGCAGGACCGAGCGTTGCCAACATCTGCCGTAATTGATGGGGCGCAGACCACAGGTATGAGGAACGAGTCTGATAACATTCTCTATAGAGACACGATGCCCGCTCCCTTCGTCTAACTTTATTTTTGCGCCTTTTCCACGTTCCATCAGCAGAATGTTGGGTTTCATCTCCTACTTTTTGAAACTGAAGAAAGTTTGTCTACGCCGTTGTCAGTCCCTGAACCTTCTCCAGCTGCGGGTCTGTTCTGTATTCTCTCTGCACTGACGGATAGACGGGGAATTTCTTGAATCTTTTATCTTGTTCCTCCAGTCGCTGAGACTCTGACACTCGGTACGAGATGTCTCTCTGTGCCGGGTTATTGTGACCTTGATTTCAGTCTGAGCTCCCCTATGGTGGCACGGACAGGTTATCAATCCGGAATCAAGTCACAAAGCATTGTAGTCTTGGAAATATCTTGGTACCGGCTGTAACCGCGACTAGATTTATAAGCGTTTCGTAGAATTGTCCACTTTGGAAAACCCATTTCCATGTACCCCGATAGGCAAGACTAAGAGGGGCGCTCTGATCGGGAGCTTTACTTCTTGGCCATAGTGGATGTCACTGATAGAGAGTAGAGATGGGTGAACTTCTGAAGACTCCTTTGGGTTCGGGGGAGTTGACCCTCCAGTTTTTTTGGTCCAAACCAGTTTGGGTAGAGCTGGAAGTCAAATTATTATAATGAGCGGTCAAAGTACATGGAGGCCAAGGGAAAGTGTAAAGATATAAACACTTATATTCATGCCCCCCAAGGTGATCACTTGACGCAGATGATGAACCCCCAAACTTAGGAAAATTCTGGTTCAATCGAGTCAGTCCGTTCATCTCTAATAAAGAGTGTCTATCTGTGGAGGACCGACATATCTGTTGACTTTATTATACACTGTGCAATACTTCATGTGTCCTCTAGGAGTGCTGTTGGCATAGTGACACTTAATTTAACCAACAGATCGCAGGTGATTGCTGTGAGTTCCAGTAAGGGAAGTATCATTTCTAAAAAGTAGGGATAGTCCAAAGTGGAGAGCCCCTTTAAAAGTATCCATCATTGAGTTTCCTTTAAGACCCCCGCTCCTCTCCATGGAGAGACTGATTGGAAAGTCTTATGTCGTCCGACGTGCAGATATCAGGCTGTCTGTCTGATGACCTCAGGAGCGATGATCTGCATTGGAGCCTGTCACATTTGATCAATGTTGTGCACATGAGATGCATGAACGTGGCTTGTAATCAATATCCTATGTTATTGTTGGGAGGGAGGGGTGATATGGGGGATGGGGGGCGGTGTCTGATGTGCGCACATCTGCACTGCAGCATCTTACTTTAACAAGCTGCAATATTCCATCTCCATAAACTCCAACCCGCGTCTTTATGATACTCAAGACATCGGAAGCTTTCAGATCCGCACTTGGTTTTAGCGCTGCAGTTATCTCAGCTCCGGCTTCGCAGTTTTAGAGAATTTCACACAATTCTTCCCGATTAGACCCCGGATTGTAATTAAGAAATACTTATTAATACGGCAAATCTGTAGGAAAAAGGATACATTCCTGTAAATCTGTTATCGGGGAGATGATGGTGAAGGCGTAAGAGTGCGCCAATGTGAGAAAAGAGCAAACAGTCAATTCCTAATAGATGCAAACAAATATAACCCTTTAAGTTCTTAAAGGGAATGTATTCCCATAAGCAGCAAGTCACCCCAGCCCTGCAGATAGATAGGTTACTGTCACCAGAAGCAGCATATCACCCCAGTCCTGCAGATAGATAGGTTACTGTCACCAGAACCAGCATATCACCCCAGCCCTGCAGATAGATAGGTTACTGTCACCCGAACCAGCATATCCCCCAGCCCTGCAGATAGATAGGTTACTGTCATCAGAACCAGCATATCACCCCAGCCCTGCAGATAGATAGGTTACTGTCATCAGAACCAGCATATCACCCCAGCCCTGCAGATAGATAGGTTACTGTCACCCGAACCAGCATATCCCCCAGCCCTGCAGATAGATAGGTTACTGTCACCAGAACCAGCATGTCACCCCAGCCCTGCAGATAGATAGGTTACTGTCACCAGACACAGCATATCACCCCAGCCCTGCAGATAGATAGGTTACTGTCACCAGAACCAGCATATCACCCCAGCCCTGCAGATAGATAGGTTACTGTCACCCGAACCAGCATATCCCCCAGCCCTGCAGATAGATAGGTTACTGTCACCCGAACCAGCATATCCCCCAGCCCTGCAGATAGATAGGTTACTGTCACCAGAACCAGCATATCCCCCAGCCCTGCAGATAGATAGGTTACTGTCATCAGAACCAGCATATCACCCCAGCCCTGCAGATAGATAGGTTACTGTCATCAGAACCAGCATATCACCCCAGCCCTGCAGATAGATAGGTTACTGTCACCCGAACCAGCATATCCCCCAGCCCTGCAGATAGATAGGTTACTGTCACCAGAACCAGCATGTCACCCCAGCCCTGCAGATAGATAGGTTACTGTCACCAGACACAGCATATCACCCCAGCCCTGCAGATAGATAGGTTACTGTCACCAGAACCAGCATATCACCCCAGCCCTGCAGATAGATAGGTTACTGTCACCCGAACCAGCATATCCCCCAGCCCTGCAGATAGATAGGTTACTGTCACCCGAACCAGCATATCCCCCAGCCCTGCAGATAGATAGGTTACTGTCACCAGAACCAGCATGTCACCCAGTCCTGCAGATAGATAGGTTACTGTCACCAGAACCAGCATATCACCCCAGCCCTGCAGATAGATAGGTTACTGTCACCAGACCCAGCATATCACCCCAGCCCTGCAGATAGATAGGTTACTGTCACCAGACCCAGCATATCACCCCAGCCCTGCAGATAGATAGGTTACTGTCACCAGACCCAGCATATCACCCCAGCCCTGCAGATAGATAGGTTACTGTCACCAGACCCAGCATATCACCCCAGTCCTGCAGATAGATAGGTTACTGTCACCAGAACCAGCATATCACCCCAGCCCTGCAGATAGATAGGTTACTGTCACCAGACCCAGCATATCACCCCAGTCCTGCAGATAGATAGGTTACTGTCACCAGAACCAGCATATCACCCCAGCCCTGCAGATAGATAGGTTACTGTCACCAGACCCAGCATATCACCCCAGTCCTGCAGATAGATAGGTTACTGTCACCAGAACCAGCATATCACCCCAGCGCTGCAGATAGATAGGTTACTGTCACCAGAACCAGCATATCACCCCAGCGCTGCAGATAGATAGGTTACTGTCACCAGACCCAGCATATCACCCAGCCCTGCAGATAGATAGGTTACTGTCACCAGAACCAGCATATCACCCCAGCGCTGCAGATAGATAGGTTACTGTCACCAGAACCAGCATATCACCCCAGCCCTGCAGATAGATAGGTTACTGTCACCAGACCCAGCATATCACCCAGCCCTGCAGATAGATAGGTTACTGTCACCAGAACCAGCATATCACCCCAGTCGTCCTGCAGATAGATAGGTTACTGTCACCAGAACCAGCATATCACCCCAGCCCTGCAGATAGATAGGTTACTGTCACCAGAACCAGCATATCACCCCAGCCCTGCAGATAGATAGGTTACAGTCACCAGACCCAGCATATCACCCCAGCCCTGCAGATAGATAGGTTACTGTCACCAGACCCAGCATATCACCCCAGCCCTGCAGATAGATAGGTTACTGTCACCAGACCCAGCATATCACCCCAGTCCTGCAGATAGATAGGTTACTGTCACCAGAACCAGCATATCACCCCAGCCCTGCAGATAGATAGGTTACTGTCACCAGACCCAGCATATCACCCCAGTCCTGCAGATAGATAGGTTACTGTCACCAGAACCAGCATATCACCCCAGCCCTGCAGATAGATAGGTTACTGTCACCAGACCCAGCATATCACCCCAGTCCTGCAGATAGATAGGTTACTGTCACCAGAACCAGCATATCACCCCAGCGCTGCAGATAGATAGGTTACTGTCACCAGAACCAGCATATCACCCCAGCGCTGCAGATAGATAGGTTACTGTCACCAGACCCAGCATATCACCCAGCCCTGCAGATAGATAGGTTACTGTCACCAGAACCAGCATATCACCCCAGCGCTGCAGATAGATAGGTTACTGTCACCAGAACCAGCATATCACCCCAGCCCTGCAGATAGATAGGTTACTGTCACCAGACCCAGCATATCACCCAGCCCTGCAGATAGATAGGTTACTGTCACCAGAACCAGCATATCACCCCAGTCGTCCTGCAGATAGATAGGTTACTGTCACCAGAACCAGCATATCACCCCAGCCCTGCAGATAGATAGGTTACTGTCACCAGAACCAGCATATCACCCCAGCCCTGCAGATAGATAGGTTACAGTCACCAGAACCAGCATATCCCCCCAGCCCTGCAGATAGATAGGTTACTGTCACCAGAACCAGTATATCACCCCAGCCCTGCAGATAGATAGGTTACTGTCACCATAACCAGCATATCACCCCAGTCCTGCAGATAGATAGGTTACTGTCACCAGAACCAGCATATCACCCCAGTCCTGCAGATAGATAGGTTACTGTCACCAGAACCAGTATATCACCCCAGCCCTGCAGATAGATAGGTTACTGTCACCAGACCCAGCATATCACCCCAGCCCTGCAGATAGATAGGTTACTGTCACCAGACCCAGCATATCACCCCAGTCCTGCAGATAGATAGGTTACTGTCACCAGAACCAGTATATCACCCCAGCCCTGCAGATAGATAGGTTACTGTCACCAGAACCGGCATATCACCCCAGCCCTGCAGTTAGATAGGTTATCCTTGGAAATTTCAATAACTTCACCTTCCCTAGCCTTGAGGACATGGGGCCCGCTGACGTACCTTTCTGGGTTTTGTTCCTTTCTTTGTAAGACTTTACAGCTTTCACTTCCATGTAATTAAAATAATAATAAAAAGCTCAATCTTTGTATTTTCTGTAGCGACGCTTTTCTGATATTGTCCATATGAGGCCAATTCATTGTGTTGGAGCCACTTGTGAGTTATTAAAATCTTAAGTGCGAGCAGACACATCCCGGTTATTGGCGTCACCTCATCAGTCTAGACGGTTATATAGAGTCTATGTGATATCTGGATCTGGAGATAGAATAGACATGAGACTGTATAGTGCCTGACCCCCTATGGTCGCACATAACATCCCTGTGGTCCTCTGGTTGGAGGTCTCCATGTGCCACCCTGAGATCACCCCTTTAATATCAGCCATGTTTGCTGGGACAAGAAAGATTGCTACTATTAACAACATAACATTGTATTTTATCGATATATGTCCTGATCTTATCAAATGTCTTTGCCTTTTGCGCCCTATTACAATGTATTCAGTCCTATAGGAAGCTTATAGGTGCTAGGAGGACTCATGGCTGTAAAGGGTTAATGGATGACGCAAATGTTCTGATCTAGAAGGTTATTAAACTCATAATCTGAAATTTAACAAAACCTTCATCCAGGAGAACATTGTGACGTTTAGGATGGAGGTAACAACCAGATCAATTCATCAAGTTTCCATAAGACAATGAGAGCTTGTAGCCTTGTCGCTGACTAATCTGAGATCAATGTCCAAGGTGGATGAATAAAATAATACAAAACGTACCGCACGGCGTCCAGGACTTACCGCCACCTCCTACCCAACAGGCCTGAGACCGACCTTACCGTGTTCCTGGGCACGCTGCTGCTCGGCGCTGTGCAGTTAATAGTAAAAGTGTAACATTGTATCAAGAATTGGTTACAAGTTTCCTTCCGTTTTGTGTTTGCAACTGTCCTGCCGACCTGTGGGTCTTTATGGCAACAGACAACAAACCTTGTGTAGTCTGAACCGGATTAGTTGAGACACTCCCCTTCTTCTTTGGGGTAGATAGAAATAGATATACCAGGAGACGGATAGAAACCGTACACACAAATATTATTATTTAATTAAGACTAATTGCAAAGTTGATTTCCTTTTACGGTAGATATATCAGAGCAATGGAACGGTGTAAGGTTGAACACGGCGCGGAGTATAGGATGGCCACTGCGCCCCCTATAGACACTTCTCCGCTTCTGCGCCCATGTCTGTAACGTTAATGAATGTTTTTGGTGACGCTGAGCCTTATGTGTTGCCTTTTTCCCCCCTCTTGATAGATGCTCATTACATAACCTGCCGAATCCAAGAATGCGCGGAGACAACCCGGAGTGGCCCTTTTTCTCGCTTTATCGATACCAATTCCTTGGTGGTCCAAGACGAATACGTTTTTATCCAGGTAAGAGCCTCATTAAATAGCCCATTACATAGTGACCTCCGCGAGCCCTGACACTCCCCGTCTCCCCACGACATGGATGTAATCGCTAGAGAGGAACATTTTCTGAGTCTTAATGTTCTTGTAGGAGGAGAAGTAAGATGTGGGGTGAGAGAAATAAAGTATGTGTTCTTCGGCTGTGCCGGGTGACATCATGGCTTCTTAGATACAAAAAGCTTCAGTAAATCTTACCTCCCTCCAGCAGAGGCAGCCGCTCTCCTCCGCACCACGCAGCCCCCTCCCCCCACACACTTAGACGTTGCCACATTTGTCAATAGAATCTTTAGAATTTTTGTATTTTTCAATGTTTTTTCTTTACATGTTATTTTCTTTCAACGAGGATTTAGAGACAGGAAAATTCAATAAAGTTGACAGCTCAATTCTACCGTTTAAGAGTCGGTGTCTATCGGGGGCAGACATCTTCTGTTCTCACATAGGTGCCTTAATATTAAAAATAATTTGATATCAGATATACGGCTGATCGTCTGACAGTGCAGAAGTTGGATTATGAAAGGATGCAATGGATATGCTGCGGCCGGATCTGAAACTCGCAGTGATGTCATGGGATATGAAGTTTAAAGGGATGGTTACTTTTTTATTATACAATGTTGCTGTTGGATATGGGGGCGAGGTTTGGTATGGGTGTTGGATATTGGTTTGAGTTTTGAATAGTAGTGATATGGCTATAGAATATAACGCTGGGTATTGGATATAGGTTTTGGGTCATGGTTTGAAATATGGATCTTGGTGAAAGGCGAGGGGGTTGGACAAGGATTCTGGATAATGGTGCTGCACTATCATTATGTCATCAGAGTCAAGATCCTGGAGAAGTTACAGTTCTGTGGATATCCTCCGTCTGTTCTACTGGATGTAACTGGTGGAGAGTGGATAAAAATGTAGGTTCTGCATGTAGGTTTGATGGATATTGGTGTTGGATATATTTGTAGGATAAGGGTGTTGGATATGACTGATAGATATTGGTGTTGGGTATATTTGTATTATAAGGGTGTTGGATATGACTGATGGATATTGGTGTTGGATATATTTGTAGGATAAGGGTGTTGGATATGACTGATGGATATTGGTGTTGGATAAATTTGTAGGATAAGCGTGTTGGATATAACTGATGGATATTGCTGTTGGATATATTTGTAGGATTAGGGTGTTGAATATGACTGATGAATATTGGTGTTGTGTACAGTATATTTGTAGGATAAGGGTGTTGGATATAACTGATGGATATAGGTGTTGGATATGCGTGTAGGATAAGGGTGTTGGATGCAATTTATGAATATTGGTGTTGCATATAGAATAAATGTGTTGGGTATGACTGATGGATATTGGTGTTGAATATAGAATGAATGTGTTGGGTATGACTGATGGATATTGGTATTGGATATATGAGTAGGATAAGGATGCTGGATACGACTTATAGATATTAGTGTAGAATTTGAGTATAGGAGAATGGTGTTGGATATGACTGATGGATATTGGTGTTGAATATATTTGTGGGATAAGGGTGTAGGATACGACTTATAGATATTGGTGTAGAATTTGAGTATAGGATAATGGTGTTGGATATGACTGATGGATATCAATATTGGATATGAGGGTAGGATTTAGATTTTGGACATTTTAGAACATTGGATATGGATGTAATATATGGGTATTGAATATGGGTGAGGGATATGGTTGGGTTTACCTTATTCGAGGCTGGCGATACCACAGTTCTATGAATGTTCTTCAAGGATGATTTCTGACTTTCTTGATGTGTCATCTTCACATCCTTGGAATAATTTTGTCAGTCGGTCACACATGGGAAGATAATCCAGGGATGCTGGAGTAGTGTATTGCTGGGAAATTGAACGGACTTAAACTTTTTTTCTAGCTTGTATTATGTGCAGGAAATATCCAGTATATATCCCGTCTGCCGACACAACACTACAATGACCTTCAATCTGTTGGTTCTACGTTAAGTGGACAAGTTTATAAGTGGAAGATACTGAATGAAGCCATGACATAAACTCACTATCCCATAACTGGACTAACACACGTTAGCTTTTCGAGGTTTCGTTTGATTTGGACTAGGTGCTGGTTCTGATCACATGACCCAGGGTTTGAACCAACCGAAACTACTGTGTTTGTTGCCTGCAGAACCCCTTGAGTAATGGTAACCTATTAGATATCGTCTCAAGTCCCTATACCCATTTACTTAAGGACAAAAGAGGACAGGGCCGCGACTACACAGAACATGGTGAGACGGCCACAGGAGACGAGGAACAAAAGTAATGGCAGAAAAAAGTTTCACCGAATCATCACAAAAATAAAACGTTGACCATGTTATTATTTTTTTCATCTAATACGTGTCAGAAATCAAGTAGAATGTTTTTGATCCCTGGACTTCAGAATACTTTTTTTTTTTCATTTTGTTACTCAAAGCATCGCTGCGCGGCTCGGTAGCCACAGTGATCAAAGTGCAAAAATCGGAGATGAAAGACGACATGACCTTGTATTTCCCGCGGTTTGCACCACTGTGCGCGTTCCCTCTCATCCCAACGTCTCTGCAGTCAGAAGTAATCGCCACCGTCGTGTTCCTGGGGAATTGCTGCACTGCGCCCAAATTCTCATGGAAACATTTCACAGGGGAAGGGAACTGATTCTAGTGATAGTTTTGCATTTATTGATTCAGACCCAGGGGGAGATCAGAAGGGAAAGTTATCCGAAAGGCCGAATTCAAATGGCCAAAAACTCAGAAATAAGCAATATCCTTCACCGATATCATTCAACCGCGTGTCTAGGAAAAGTAATTACCCCCTCCGCTTATTTTAGTGTTTATTCTGGAATAACAGCCTGTACGTTCAGAGCGTTATTTATATTCATTACCAGATAGAATTTACTCACTGTAACCTAACCCCCTCTACTCCCCTCCCCTTTTCTTTCCTTCTCTTTTCTCCTTTAATTTCCTTCTCTTATCCTCAACTTCTCCTCTCCTCCAGGGATATGGTGGGATTTACTTTTGATCAGTTACCTTATTCAAGGCTACTCTTCCTTTCCTTCCCTCTCTTCCCTTCTCTTCTCCTGTCCACTCCTCCCTTCTCTTTCTATCTTCTCTTCTCTTCTCTCCTCTCCTCCCTTCCCTTCTACACTCCACTTCACTCAACTCCTCCCCTTTCATTCCATCTCCTTTCCTCTTCTCTCCTCTCCTCTCCTTCTTCTCTCCTTCTTTTCTCTTCTCCTTCTTCTCTCCTCTCCTTTCCTCTCCTTCTTCTCTCCTCTCCTTCTTCTCTCCTCTCCTTCTTCTCTTCTCTCCTCTCCTCCTTCTCTCCTCTCCTTCTTCTCTCCTCTCCTTTCCTCTCCTTCTTCTCTCCTCTCCTTCTTCTCTTCTCTCCTCTCCTTCTTCTCTCCTCTCTTTCTCCTCTCCTCTCCTTCTTCTCTCCTCTCTTATCCTTCTTCTCCTCTCCTTCTCTCCTCTCCTTTTTCTCTCCTCTTTTTCTTCTCTCCTCTCCTTCTTCTCTCCTCTCCTCTCCTTCTTCTCTCCTCTCTTTCTTCTCTCCTCTCCTTCTTCTCTCCTCTCCTCTCCTTCTCTCCTCTCCTTCTTCTCTCTTCTTCTCTCCTCTCCTTCTTCTCTCCTCTCCTCTCCTTCTTCTCTCCTCTTCTTCTTCTCTCCTCCCCTTCCTTCCCTTCTACGCTCCACTTCACTCAACTCCTCCCCTTCCATCCCATATCTTTTCCTCTCTTCTCCTCTCCTCTCTCTCCTCCCTTTTCCCTCTCTTTTCCACACCTCAATGGGCTGGTCAAGCTTATAGAGGCAGAGTAATGGTTCACAGAGTGTGTTTTTGGTGCACCCTGATATATTTGTGTCTGAAACCTATGCACCTATGTCACCATGAACTGCCAAAGGATTTCCAATGTGCTACTATTTGGGGGTCTCTAATATAGTGTCCATTCATTGTCTTCACACGTCTAAGCACATGTACACGAATGCTAACATGGATAGTGACACGGAGCACATGTATTATTTGTTGACAGAACTAATTATGAGGAGCGTCAGACGTTTTATTATAAATATGACATTTCGAGAACCCGCCGCAATGTACTTACACGGCGTCTGATTGATTGAATAATTAGAACGTCTCTCCAGACAGTATTTGTTATTTTTGTGACAAATCATTACTGTTTGGTAGGTGACAACAGCAAAACATCCCCGTTTGGTCTCATCTTGTGGAGGTGTGATACACAGTGATAATTGCTTTCCCCGGCTCGTATTGTTCATTTCGCCGCAAAATATTCATGGCGTTCTAAGCTCAGGGAGAATCAGACGCGACTCCTCTGTGAATAGTTCTGACACTTCTCAGACAATCGTAAAATAAGTCAGGGCAGAAAATTAAAAATGTAATAATTTGCCATTAAAAAAGAGAAGTAAAAACAAACACAAAAACATTCACCTTCAAAATATTAGATGGATATTAAGGGGATGCTCGGAGGATCTGACACAGTATTTGGCCCCAGAGTTCCACACGTGGCCGAAGACGTCTTAGGATTTACTATTTTAATACCTTGTGCACATAATGTAGACCTAGGCTGTTTACAAATGTTACAGGTTCCTTAACTTGAAGTCCCACTGTAAATTCATAGGTATCAATATGGAGTTGCTCCCCGTTTCTTCAACTTTCTACAAGATTTTGGAGGTGCTCATTCATCCAGAAGAACATTTGGGAGGTCAGACATTGATGTTGGATATGGAAAGGGCTCGGCTTCCCATCTCTGTTCTACTTCATTCCTTCGGTGGTAGGTTGGGTTAAGGTAAGGCCTCAAGTTCTCGGATGCTGAGCTGGCCCTACCATTGACTGGGGTCACGCTGGAACAAAAGATATATCTTTCCCAATGGAAGTGACAATTGTCTAAAATGTCTTGGTCTACTGAAGATTTCCATAGGGTAACCCCCTAAAAAACAACCTCATGGCATTGCCCCTCTTCCAAACTACCACTGGCTTGATGGAGTCAGGAAGGTAGTGTTCTCCTGGTGGTCACCAAATCCAGTATGGACATATTTCTACCACCTTGGTAGATAAAGAGATAAGTCCATCAGGTCTAACCTATAAACTTACCAAGTTGATCGAAAGAAGAATCCCCACAAGGCTAGATAGGTAAGTAATACTGGAGCTGACCAGTGGAGAAAGAAGCATTTTTCCCTAATAATATATATTACAAATGTTCTTATATTCACCTGAACTCTTAATGGATGGAAAGTTCTTTTATCATCGGAGGTTCACTTTATATCTAGGCAAACGATTTCCCCTTTCTATTCCTTTTTAAAATTCTTTGATAGACCTTCTAGGCTGTCGCCAGGCGGACACTGATGATGATCATGATGATGATGGATGACAAACCTGTTAAATCTTCGGCCAAATAGAAGCTCTGATTAATGGACGGAGAACTTTGAACATTGTGATCAATATTCTGCAGCGTGAATCGACAAATAGCCTTGCTCTGGGCTTTAATCTCGTATGGAATGTTACATTGTCATTTCTTCTTCTCTCAGAGCGAAATTCATAATTCTACGGATTGTTGGTCACGGCAGAACATTGCGGGGGACCAGACGGCTGGGAGAGTGTTAGGGATTGCAAAAACGTTGCAATTTCGCCAAAGTGGATGGGATTCCGGCAAATCGCTACATTGGACGTTAGGCTTAAAGGGGTTTTTGGATTCCATAAAACATGTCCCTTTATCTTTGATGCTCTGTTGGCTCAAGGACTTTAGCACATGTTGGTCGTCCAGTAGATCTTTCTTTGGATAACGTTTTCAGAAACCGAGGGGTAAGTATAGTGAAAACTCTACAATTCCGGAGTAAGGAAGTCAGTGACTGCCATGTAGGCGCTCATCCCCAACACCCACTAGGGTCACTTGTTCATAGGTATTGACCAGTGGCGTAACTAGGAATGGATGGGGCCCCGTGGCGAACTTTTGACATGGCCCCCCCCCAAACCGACATAGACGCCGGAGACCTCGATCGACACCCTCCTCTGCACTCTATTATGTCCCTTAGTAAGCCCTGCACACAGTATTATGTCCATTAGTGGCCCCTGCACACAGTATTATGTCCATTAGTGGCCCCTGCACACAGTATTATGTCCATTAGTGGCCCCTGCACACAGTATTATGTCCCATAGTGGCCCCTGTGCACAGTATTATCCTCCATAGTAGCCCCTGCACACAGTATTATCCCCCATAGCGGCCCCTGTGCACAGTATTATGTCCATTAGTGGCACCTGCACACATTATTATCCTCCATAGTGGCCCCTGCACACAGTATTATCCCCCATAGTGGCCCCTGCACACAGTATTATGTCCCCATAGTGGCCCCTGCACACAGTATTATGTCCAGGATCGGCAAGTAAATAGGGCCCGTAACAGCCAATTGAAAAAAAAAAAAAAAACGCAGCGGTAGCGGCTGTCACTGGGCCCCCTAATGGCCCGGGCCCTGTGGCAGCCGCCTCTGCTGCCTCTACGATAGTTATGCCCCTGGCATTGACTTATCAGTATATTTTTGGCATGGGAGGAACTGGAGTACCCAGAGGAAACCCTCCATACTGGCTGGAGGCATAAATGGGGTAGTATTCAATCCAAATTATAGAGAAGGACAATGGCGGACCACCACGAGAGCAGAGATCCAGCAGCGAAATGTGGCCCAAAAAATTTCCAAAAATCTAAAATTTCTGTAAATTTCCCTATAGAAATATATTCTTCTGAACCTAAATATTCTCCCAATTTTTATTTTACCATCTGTTAAGACAATGAACTCTCTATCCATCATCTCCATTGGTCACACGGCTATGCTGAAGCTTAGTCCCAATTGGAATAATTCGGCCGAGCTGCCATACCAAACTCAGCCACTATACAATGTATGGCGCTGTGCATGGTTTATGGTAAGGAGTCCACTCCAATCAATATCATAGTCCCAGATAACCCCTTTAAGTCTCTCCCGTGTCCTAAATGTCACTATTTACTATACACTATTTCTTGGAGCTCTCTTGAGGTCTCGAGTTTTCATCTTCAATGTCCCACTCTCTGTTCTTAAGATGAGTCTTAAGAACTAGACATAAATTTTTTGTACTAATACCCTGCTGCATTTTAATGTCCGTCCGTCTCCTGCTCCTCATTTTTTTTCTTTTTTAATTCTGAGAAGCCGAGGGTTCTTAGGAGAAATCAATCCACACAATTTATTTTTAACTTCTAACTTCTTAGCTTCCATTGATTTTATCTCGGCGATCAATGGCTGAAAGAACAACTCATCAGAGCGAGCGTTGGGCTGATCCAAAGACTCTATCGAGCCAAACATTAAAAGCTTATTATAAAGCGAATAGTATGAAGATGTTTAATGATCAGCTTGATCAAACTGGTTATAAAAGTAAGTAATATCCAGTTATCCATGGAGCGCGGGTGCCGGACCTTGTTTGCTGGGATGTCTTCATTGTGGACTTTTGAAGGTTTAGGCCAGTCCATTGGACGGTTCTTCAGGAAATCTTCCAGTGGTCAGTACAATAGGAGAACAGCAAATCACTCCCGTTCCCTCGTTCAACGAGAACTTGTCTGCGTCAGGGAAAATTATTCACTTGACTGCTTTATTTGTCAGTTGAAATGACTTTTCTTTGCTTGGCATCTCCTTTCCCATCCATGCCAGCTCATTGTAACGGGAGACACTTGTCTTTGTCCTTACATGGTTCAAACATTCACCAAGTTGCAGATTTGTGCCCTCTGCGGATGGAAAAGAACAGAAATCTGAATATATAAGAACATGGCTAGATAGAAGCACAAGAAAAGTTTACACACCTGAGCGGCCAGGTGCCTTCCCGAACCGAGCTGGTTTTCACCAGAGCCTCTGATGGTGGAGTTGACCAGAGTAACAGCAGCCCAGAGACCACAGGACGCACAGCACCCTACAAGTCACAGCAGGCCCAGAAAGCCGAAACCACTTGCCTGAGAACATGCATAGGTTGCAGGAGGATCAGAAGCAGGAGAGGGTGCAGTAGCAAACAGGATCCAGGTGGTGGCAGAAGGCATATTCATGTAGTCAGCAATAGGAGGTAGTGCAGTACAGAAGGGTAAGACAGAAGAGTAGTCAGCAGGCGGTGTCAGTAGCAGGAGGTCAAGGTGTTACCAAAATGGACATCAGCGAGGAGTGGTCTTAAAGGCTAGCAGTCAGAGGAAAACACCCAGAAGAACACTGACTAGCCAGCAGTGAAAGAGCGGCAGAAATGCAGAGATATAGGTTCGGGGTTAACCCCTTGAGAAATGAATGTGCAGGAACATGTGACCACCTGAGCGACACCTCCCAGCGCAACCGCAGAGGAGCCAGCTCCAGTCATAAGACCAGGACTCCGTGTTCCTTCCGTATGCTGACATTGTGGGTAGGTGCCAGACTAAGAGAAGGTGTAGGGTGCCCCAAAAGAGGTGATTACTGATAACTGTACTTACTACCCACTCCCTGAGCCCATGCTTTGTGGGCTCGGGGCAAAGCCGTCATACTGTGTGGAACCTGCAGGCAAGATACTGCCATTATCCTTGGTAGGATCACTAAAGTAGAGCAATATACTGTGTCGGGGAATTAAGGGGACATTATAGTATCTCTCCTCTCAAAATGGCTCCCCAAGGAACCCTCCTCCAGAAAATTCTGCATATACCCCTATATGTGTACACTGAATGGAAACAGTGTTACAATGCATAGGTGAAGGTGTTTCCATAAAGCAGATCCTTGTTTTTTCTCCGTATTGTCTTGCACCAGTCATATATTCTTCAGTTGATTCGGTCATTTAAGATAATGATTTTCAATGTTTCACAAGGTTCCTGGCGTGGCAGCAGATGCATCTTCGCCGTATTAAATCAAGACAAAGCAAGCCTATAAATGTATTGCTTTTCCCCTCGGAGACAACTGCAAATTTGATTGCTAGTTTTAAGATTCACCTCTAAACTGCCGAGAAGCCATCGCTCATTGGTTATCCAAGGAACAACGTTCTGACTGTGTCTGCCCGCACTTGAAAAGCGGAGATAAAACAGCTCAGAAACTGTGACAGAATAATCTTGGAAAGACAGATGTGTGTAATGGCAAACAGATTTGTCCAGAAAGATTCATTCCCCTTGGCCTGAGGCCCAATTAAACCCGTAAAAGCGAAATTCCAGAAAATTAGATTAATGAGAAAGTCATTAGCAAGCGAAAAGCTAGATAATTTTGCAAGAACACGACTGATGATCACAGAGCAAATAATTGGATGACATTCATTAAATCTGCACTAAAACACAGGATTTAGTCGAAAAGCCATACTAATCCCAGGATTTACAATTTTGGCTACTTTTCCTTAAATTGTATTTTTAATCGAAATGCATTAATATGGCCGCTCACATTATCTTTATTACAATACTGTGACGGTGAGGAGCGGATCGCGTGGCTGGGGATCGACAAATACTTGCAATGATGTAGAAAAGGACACCAGGTGCAACAAAGAAGGGGGGGAAGCTTTCCAAGGACTTGGGTCTTCAATTGCGTAAGACTTCTAAGTGAAATTGATACAGTGGAAGATTTTATGGGATATTTTGGATATAGGCAAGGTTACCCCTGCTTTACTGGGGTCCTGATCCAACCAAGACCAATACTTGCATGAAGCTTGCATGGTCTCCGCATAATTTGGTGAGTTCTAAATGGATTCCTATAAAATTCTTGTTCTGTTTTTGAGACAGAGACATTGGATAGTCAGCACCATTGCTAGGCACTGACTTAATGGTGTCCATCTGTGTACAATGAAACATTCAGATTGTGGGTCAGACTCATCGATGAGGAGTCATCCAAGAGAACTGTAACCAATTGACAAATAAAAATACCCAGGGATCAGTAATCTAGCAAGAGAAGTCAAAGCTTACTGGACTCAAACTGACTAATGATCAAGTCTGATGATGTCATCGTGCTGCAATAATTATGTCATCACGTCAGAGTATGCGGACCCTCATACCTCAATATTAATAGTATCGGTTAAAGGTGAATGTGGAGTTTTTGCATGACCCTCTCTTACTCTACGAAGGATGAATATTTGTATCCAGTCCTATTGCATATTATTGACCAATGTAGTCAATAGCTGGCAACGTTTTTGTTAGCCTTGGACCAATAAAGATCACCACCCCATGACATGACCAAGGTTGCAGGTCTTAGCTTCTCTCTATGTGTACCAATTCCTGAATGTAACAGCCCCGAGAGCACCAACCTTGCTGAGTGTTTCAAGCCCCGAGACTCCATGCACCTACCTATAGCCTGACCTTCTGATACCTTCTTATCATGGCCACATGATGGATGTTTAGCTGCCAGCTGCATGACATGACCACCTATTACCAGTCCAACTTCTGTTGGGAATTGTCCTGATGACCATGACCTGGATGTCAAAGAGAGCTTGTCTACACCTCTTGTAGGGTTTAGGGAGATGACTTTCTGTTTGACTGTTCTCTGCCTCACCGTCATGTTGCTTCCGACAGGTCTTGTCTGCTCTACATCCCTATCTGGGAAGGGAACCACCATATAGATACAGTCTTGGACTAGAATGTATAGGGAATGTAACAGTTTTAAGCAAAAATAGGTCACAACTCAGGTTGTGGTTGGTTAAGGTGGATGGATGGTGGTTAAGGAAGACATCAAGGTTGGCAGTACTAAAACAGAAACACATGAAATAAGTTGAGTATCCAGTACAACACAAATGAAACCAAAATAACCCAGTTTCTCATGTCTTGAGGCTGATGAAATTTTTGGGTTCCATCTCTAATTTCTTGCTGGTTCCCCATTTCCGATGGTTTTGGTTAACTAGCACCTCATGATTTTGGACCCATAGCCGCCACTACTCTCTAGAAACACAAAAAAATCAAACTGGTCCAGTGGACATTTGAAACCTTCGGTAGATCCACCTTGGCCAGCCTTATATCTTTTGACACCATTGGACTCCTTCATTGCAAATTGTTAACGTAGCGATGGTCATGAAGAGGAGCAATGTCTTTTTTGCTAAATAATATGGAGGGTTCAAGTACCGATGGATTAACCTACAAAATGGCTGATAAGATTCATCGCAACATTGTATCTTTTTCAAGCAAGACACAAGGTGTCCATTCTCTACTTGGTTAAACTGTAACAAAATAGGAAGAATAAATGTTACGAGTTGTATCAAGAGTCTCACCAAGGTGTCATTGAGATCATTAACCAAGGCGATGAATTGCCCGGGGTCTACTGTATCTACATACGGAGGTTATCTTTGACCACTAGATTTGTTTCCATCTTTCTTAGATTTCTTTCTAACCTACAATCTTCCTTCCTTGACGTTTCTCCATTGTTTCGAGGTTCTAAGCCTCGCCATGACTTGTAGCCTTTGCTTAAGAGATTTTCTTTATGTCAAAACATGACCGTACATAATTACAGCTTGACGTGCCATATACATTAGCAAATGTGTTGGGAACCGGAGGGGTGAATAAGATTTATTGTGACATAAAGCCGACGAGGGAGCGTAACTCCGAGGCTTGACCTTGCGCTTTGTTGTACGAGGCAGAAGAGGATAAGAATACACAGACAAGGTCACTAAACACCCGGCGTATAATAATTCTTTGCTGATTCTTTTTGTCCTCGGGATTGGAACTAAAGATTTGTAGCATCTACATTAACTATCCTTCAGCTTGGAATGTGTTACAACGTGTACCTGCGATATTCCTTTGACACCTTAAAGAAACTGATTTTTTTTCCCTTTTTTTCTTACCTATAATGATAACTCACCGGGAATATTCTAGAAGTGTCATCTGTTTAACCCCCGCTCAGCTGTACACAGAGATTTTATATAAATTTGTGAGATTCAGTTTGTGCACAAAACTTTCAGTAAGTTTGGTCCACAGTGACGGTATTATTATTATACTGTGGGATTTATCATCAATGTACCCCCGGCCGTAGAGAGACCAGACTCTGCGGTGGGGGAGAATAATATACCTGGTAATAAAATTTGAACGGCCAGAACATTTTTGGGAGAATTCATAACCCATCTTGCTATGACCTGGTTCTTTAATCTCTAATCCTAAAGGGATCCTATCATAGAAGGAATAGCCTTAAGAAAGGCTATTCGTCTCCTACCCCATTGTCTTCTCCGCGCTGCCGTTCGCCTACAATTCTGGTTCTTGTCGGTATGCAAATGAAATCTCTCGCAGCACTGGGGGCAGGCCCCAGCACTCAAACAGCACTGGGGGCAGGCCCAATGCTGCAAGAGAACTCTCTCCAGCGCCACCTCCATCTTCATCATCTTCCTCCTCTTGTTTCAGCGGTGGATTGTAACTTCTAGGCATCTGGCATTGGGCAGAGCAGACTGCGCATGCCCACAGGCCACGAGAAATGGCCGCTTACAGTACTGTGAAAGCAAGATGACGCTCCCTGACGAAGATGGAGGCGGCACTGGAGAGAGTTCTCTTGCAGCATTGGGAACGCCACCAGTGCTGTTTGAGTGCTGGGGCCCGCCCCCAGTGCTGCGAGAGAACTCATTTGCATATCGACAAGAACCGGGATTGTAGGCGAACAGCGGCGTGGAGAAGACAACGAAAGGTAGGAGATGAATAGCCTTACTTAAGGCTCATAAAACTCATAAAAAAGGGGGTTTCTATGATAGGATCCTTTAAACTCTCTTTTCTGGGGACCTGATTCATGCGGTATAGACATGTGATCAGACTCCCCTGTACAGTGCAAAATGACATTATTATCATGTTATTACCCTATCTGTACTGGCTGCTCTTAGACCCTTCCCCTGGCACCAAACACATTATTTATCCCCATACATAAATAGCAGATAGAGATATCCTATAGAGAGATCTCATTGAGCATCAGTAACTCCATAAAAAGATTAGCTGTGTGCGCATACTATCTGTGAGTGCTGCATGCAGAGTATCGGTGTACAGTATCCTGAAATGAATCTTTGTCCTGATAGACTGAAGCTGCACCTTGCACAAATACATTGGCAGCCACTTTCAGAAAAAGGCAAGTAAGTGTATTTGCAAAGGGATCATCAAGTCTACATTAGATGAAGCCTATCAGAAGGGAATAGGAAGACCTAGAACACATATAATGCAGCAAATAAAACCGGTCTATGCAAGGCATATACAACAGCCTCCTTATTATTCTGTACGAGCCTGTGTTGCACCATATAGGAAAAAAAAGTGCTTTTATAAGGGGAAAGTTCTGTTTGGACCTTGGGATTAGGGCAATTTTGGGGGATGTTTCTATACCTTGGCGTTCTAGCATTTAGGGTATCTTTTTAATTTCCTGTATATTCTACACATGCACATAATAATGAATATGAACACATTGTAAAGTGGGTTTTTCTTGAATGCGTCATCGGTCCGAGGCCACGTAGTTACGTTAATGCTCCTATTAAAGGCTCCTACAGAGCCCTGTTATTGTCTTAGGACCCGACAACCTCCCTTTAAGGAGACGCTTATGACTTTTTTGGCACGAGCTCGCTCTGTACAGTATATTCCCTTATTAGTATTACTTCCTGCATCGAACCATCAAACTACAGAAACTTTTGTCTCCCCCACTAGCTCCACCTTCGATTTTGCGAGGCCGCTGCGGGCGTACGTTTCATATCGAGGATGCTTCATTCATCACAACCTTGAGTCTTTGCCAGTTCCTCCAAGTCATTCTTTTCCTCATTACAGCAGGTGTTATTGTTCTTTATTCGTCTTCTGTCAATATCATAGATAATACCTGTTTTCTCCCCTAAGCGACACAATATTACTGCGGAGCATGTTTCTCTTTTAATGGAATTGGATCCTGGCGGTCATGACACAAAGCAGCTGTTACCAGATATTCCCCTCTCCATCACTATGTGTCACCACCATCGCAACGTTTCTTCCTCTCTTTCCTTCCCCGTAGAGTCTAATAATCAAATCTCAGAGTCAGCGTCGTCTTTGGCCGGGCGGGCGGCCCCTTGTCCATTCCAGATGACCAATCTCTACGTCTTGTGTGGGCTCAGCGTTTCCCTTTTTTTCGCCTCTTGCTACAAATATATCAGTTTTATTGCGCGCCATTAAATCCCGAAGCCTCGGTGAGTTTAATGTGATATACAGTAAGAGTGTTATCAGACACAACACACTGAAATCTCCTTCAGAATTATACCAGATACTTAGTAAATCTCTGCAGACACCAGGAGAAAATACTTTCAAGTGTGGGGGTTGGTGGAAGCGCCAGGGAACATTTATACACCTATCTCTCCGGAACACGCCACGTTACATTTCCTATCCTTTCAATGCTCCGCGCAGAGGAATGGAAATATGTCAGATAAGATGAAGAGGAAGGGACTAAAGAGGGTTCCATTGTATCATCCCATGACCCCAACATTCTCCGCTCATGGGCTCCATGGAAGAATAGGAATGTTATTAAATATCCTTTTCATTCTCCAGAACGTCACTCCGATCATTGGAGCAAGGATATAATATAATCTTACGTCTTTCCAGGCAACCACCAGTGGTCGAGCCAGCTACTATGTGTCGTACAAGAGAGAATCCTTTGCTCAGATCAAACTACCAAAATATTCTCTTCCAAAGGTATAGTACATCATGTGATACAATGTGTCTACTAATAAAATGCACTGCTACAATGTATAGCGTGGATTAGCATTGCGTTGACCAGTGACGATCTTCTTCTTCTTCCATCATGGCAGGACATGCATATCATCAGTACAGATGAGAAACAAGTATTTGCTGCTGTTCAAGAATGGAACCAAAACGAGACCTACAACCTGTACATCTCAGACACGAGGGGCGTCTATTTCACCCTAGCCCTGGAAAATGTCAAGAGCAGCCGCGGCCTTGAAGGGAATATCGTCATTGACTTGTATGAGGTATTCAGTGAAGGTCATAAATGGGTGTAGAATTCTCCAAACCGACCCATGAGAGGTGCCGGGAGCGCTGATAGAGGCCTCACCTTGGCAGCTAGGGATGAACAAACCGGCTCATAAAAAAGTTGGGTTTTCAAAAATTTCTGAAATTCTAAACAGCTCCTTCTTACCTAAATTTTAATGATATAATGACACAATGTCTGCCAACAATAATAAAGAGTCCATACTATACGGCACTAGAGTAAAGACTGTAGATCCCGCACCCCCTGATCAATGTCTACATGGGTTACAAGATTGACGACTCTCTGGATCTTCTCATCTTTGGTTCCTCTTCTCTTTCTTCCTAGGTAGCTGGGATAAATGGAGTATTCTTGGCCAACAAAAAGGTTGATGAACGCGTGAAGACCTTTATCACCTACAACAAGGGTCGGGACTGGCGTCTGCTGCCGGCACCGGACACTGATCTCAAGGGAAATCCAATCAATTGTCTGCTGGTCAGTTCCATATCAATTGTACTACTGTTTCCAAAAGTGACCGTCTATAAATGTAGCCAAAGGGTTTCCCATGAACATGAACTATGTATATGAAAAGTGAAAGTTGAAGCTTTATAGATTCTCTCTGACCACCTTAGTGGTGATAGTCTTTCATGTTGATCGGTTGTCACTGATACGGCACGTGGTCGACATAGGACGACGTCTCCCACTGGGACCCCCATGTTAGCCATTACATAGAGCCACTGGAAAGAGTAGACTTTAGGGTTCACATGGAGTGCTAAGCTGATACGGATCTTTCAGGATCATTTTATACAGTGAACTCCCAACAATCCTAACATTTTGTAACAAATTTACCTTCATTTATTATTTTTGGCTACATTTGGTTTGACCAGTGGAAATCGTTAAGCTGCCGTTGTCTGATTCCTTATTTGTATCTTATTCTTGGTCTTACTACTTGGAATGCAGCTTACGATGATGGACATTGTAGGTTTAATTTCTTTGTTCTTGTTTTTTCTATGTCCCCAGCCCTTTTGCTCCCTGCATTTCCATTTGCAGATGTCTGAGAATCCCTATAACTCCGGCAGTATCTCCAGCAAAGCGTCTGCACCTTGGCTTATTGTTGCCTCAGGTAACTCTACAATAATCTGCTGTCTCGGAAATAGTTGCAATGGTTTGCTTCTATAAATGCTTATTATTGTAGGTCTCTCCTAAAGGAAGGGGTTTGTACTGATGGGATTATTTAGGATGTCCTGTGACGGTCCCAACTACTAGGGGAGAAGCTAATGGACACACAAGAAGAGAGTAGAGAAGAGTCTGAGCGTAGAGACTAAGTGAGACCTTTCCATCGTTTCCAGAATGGACTATACAAATTCTCTCCCGGTTTTGGTTAGAACATCATTACAAATGTACAGGGGTGCTCCAGGAACCATATGAAACTCAAAGATGCAGAGGTGGGTGCAAACCAAAAAAAAAGTCATACTCACTGGTCCTCATTGTACAGCTACAGTCCCAGTTCCTTCCCATACAAGACTCCCGTATGCCACAAGTTCCTCTCCAAGCAGTGGTGTGAACCTCTCCACCTCCGGCCCGACCTGGAACAGAAGCCGAAATATCAGACACGGTACAATGGAGCTCCAGGAATAGCTATGACTTCTGGTTATTGTTGTCTTACTCTCACCCCATGAGTTCCGTATGTTTCTTGGAGAAGCCCTTTCAGGGGATATTGGAGTGACAGACACATTTGACTCTGTATTACAACATCAGATTTCACTGTTTTCCACCTCGCCAGTCAGTCTTGGATTTGATGTATTGGGAAAGCGTCAAGGCTCGTGCAGAGACCGATGTGACATTTTGCGCAGTTAGTAGATGTCAGGACTTGTGCGATTTGAAGGCTTTTAGGGTGAAACATGTTTATACGTCTCCCGTTTTTTTGAAGCAGAAAAAAATACATTATTGGCAATGAAAAGAATGGGCGGCAGATGTCAGATTGTCAGCAGGTGCCGCACGTGCCGGGGACGCCATCTGGGCCACTTTGCTTTGTACTGCGGGAGTCTTTCTTCCACCTTTACAATTTGTGTAAACAATGTTTGGTTGAATATTAGAATAAATTCCTTCTCTGACCTTTCCTGACCTCTTCTGTTTTCCTTTCTGCTTTCTTCATCTGTTATTATTTTTTCTCATTTTTATCCCTCTTTTTGCTTCCTTACTTTTTGGTTTTGCTTCAAACTTCTCAGACTTTTCTGCCTCTTTTTGTTCCTCTTATTCTCTTTCTTCTACTTTGTCTTCTATCTTTTCTTACTCCTCCGCTACTTTATCTCTTCTGCAGTTCCTCTTTTTTCCTGTCTTTAATTTTCTTAACTCTCCTTTATTTCCATCTCTTTCTTCTCCTCCTTTCCTCCCCTTTCTCCTTTTCTTCTTTACTTTCTCGTGGCCTTCTTCTCCTTCTTGCTCTCCTAATACTTTGTTGTCTTCTCATTTCCTTCATCTATATCTTCCCTTCTTTTTTCTGCATTTCCTCCTTCTCCTTTTTAGATTTTTCCTTTTCTCTCTCATTTCTTATCCTTTATCTTCTCTCATCTCTTTCTCCCTCTCTCCTCATTTTCTCTTCCTTCTCTTTTTCTGCTTCTTCTTCTTCTTGCCCTTATCCTACTCTATCTTCTCCTTTTTTTATTCTTCTCTGCTTTTCTCTTTCTTTTTCTGCATTTCCTCTTTTTCCTTTTCTTCTCCTATTTCTCCTCCTTCTTTGCTTCCATTTCCTCATCTCTGTCTTCTTCCTCTCCTTTCTGATCTTCTCTTTCTCATCTTCTACTTTCCCTTCTTTATGCCTCTCTCATTCTCTTTATGTTATTATCTTTCTCATTCTTTTCTCTTCTTCTCCTTTTCTCTCCTCCTCCTTATCTCTTCTCCTCCTCCTTCTTTTCGCTTCTCCTCATCCTCCTTTTCTCTTCTTCTCCTCCTCCTTTTCTCTTCTCCTCCTCCTTTTCTCTTTCTTCTTCGTTTCTCTTCTCCTCCTCCTCCTTTTCTCTTTCTTCTTTTCTCTTTTCTTCTCCTCCTCCTTTTCTCTTCTCCTCATCCTCCTTTTCTCTTCTTTTTCTCCTCCTCCTCCTTATTTTCTCTTCTCTTCCTCCTTTTATCTTTCTTCTTCTTTTCTCTTCTCCTCCTTCTCCTTTTCTCTTCTCTTCCTCCTTCTTTTCTCTTCTCTCCTCCTCCTCCTCCTCTTCTCTTCTCCTCCTCATCCTCCTTTTCTCTTCTCTTCTCCTCTTCTCTTCCCTTCCTCCTCTTCTCTTCTCCTCTTCTCCTCCTCCCTTTCTCTTCCTCTTTCTTTTCTCTTCTCCTCCTCCTCCTTTTCTTTTCTATTCCTCTTCTCCTCCTCCTCTTCTCTTCACCTCCTTCTCTTCTTTTCTCTTCCTCTTTCTTTTCTCTTCTCTTCCTCTTTCTATTCTCTTCTCTTCCTCCTGCTTTTTTCTTCCTCTTCTCTTCTTAGTCTTTCTTTTTTCTTTACCTCTTCCTCTTCCTTATTTTCTGACTCCTGTTCTTGTGTTGTCAAACAAAATTCAGCCTTTTTATCCAAATCCTCTGCTTATACCAACAAGTTTCTTCTTCCTCTTCAGTTTTTATACTTCAGCTCTTTTCTTTCTTGGATACAAAGCTGTAGATGTCATTTATTCTTTGAGGTGTTATTCCTGTTGTGTGTAGATATCCGGGGCTCAGATACAGTAGGTGTATACAGCATCATGGTCTGGTGTATATCTGGGTAACCATTTGTATATCTTACAGGTAATGTTGGGCCTGAGCTTTCTTCTACTGAGACCAATATGTTTATCTCATCAGATGGAGGAAACACGTGGAAACATGTATGTGACTATATTTCATCTCCTCACACTGTGTATATCTCATATACTGAATAATTATATCTGTATCCTAGTGAATGTTACAGTGAATGCAGAAAACATGACATCTCAGTATAGGTCTTACACTTCAAGAATATTCTGCCTCTTGTATTAACCATTAATGATAGAGAACAAGGTAGAGAAGGAAGAATAAAACACAAGCAGCTATAGAAGAGGAACAAAGGGATTCCCCATTCATAGAATTAGATTTACATTTGTAGACAATTAAAAGTGAAACATAATTGGAAATACAAATTGTTATAAATTTTGAAGAGTTCTAAAGATTTACTCTAACCATCATGATAGGCTGCCAATGGATATGGCCAATAATTCATGGACTTTCTCTGGCCTGGTTATTGTCAGTAACCCAACCATTATTGAGGACAAGTTGTCAGGAGAAGATGTATGAGAAGATAACCCGACCACAATAAGGACATCATGGCTGGTTATCAGGAGGACACTACATGTATGAGAAGATAACCCGACCACAATAAGGACATCATGGCTGGTTATCAGGAGGACACTACATGTATGAGAAGATAACCTGACCACAATAAGGACATCACGGCTGGTTATCAGGAGGACACTACATGTATGAGAAGATAACCCGACCACAATAAGGACATCATGGCTGGTTATCAGGAGGACACTACATGTATGAGAAGATAACCCGACCACAATAAGGACATCATGGCTGGTTATCAGGAGGACACTACATGTATGAGAAGATAACCTGACCACAATAAGGACATCATGGCTGGTTATCAGGAGGACGCTACATGTATGAGAAGATAACCTGACCACAATAAGGACATCATGGCTGGTTATCAGGAGGACACTACATGTATGAGAAGATAACCTGACCACAATAAGGGCATCATGGCTGGTTATCAGGAGGACAGTACATGTATGAGAAGATAACCTGACCACAATAAGGACATCATGGCTGGTTATCAGGAGGACACTACATGTATGAGAAGATAACCCCACCACAATAAGGACATCATGGCTGGTTATCAGGAGGACACTACATGTATGAGAAGATAACCCGACCACAATAAGGACATCATGGCTGGTTATCAGGAGGACACTACATGTATGAGAAGATAACCTGACCACAATAAGGACATCATGGCTGGTTATCAGGAGGGAATACTACATGTATGAGAAGATAACCTGACCACAATAAGGACATCATGGCTGGTTATCAGGAGGACACTACATGTATGAGAAGATAACCTGACCACAATAAGGACATCATGGCTGGTTATCAGGAGGGAATACTACATGTATGAGAAGATAACCTGACCACAATAAGGACATCATGGCTGGTTATCAGGAGGACACTACATGTATGAGAAGATAACCTGACCACAATAAGGACATCATGGCTGGTTCTCAGGAGGACAGTACATGTATGAGAAGATAACCCGACCACAATAAGGACATCATGGCTGGTTATCAGGAGGTCACTACATGTATGAGAAGACAACCTGACCACAATAAGGACATTATGGCTGGTTATCAGGAGGACACTTCATGTATGAGAAGATAACCCGACCACAATAAGGACATCATGGCTGGTTATCAGGAGGACACTACATGTATGAGAAGATAACCTGACCACAATAAGGACATCATGGCTGGTTATCAGGAGGACACTACATGTATGAGAAGATAACCCCACCACAATAAGGACATCATGGCTGGTTATCAGGAGGACACTACATGTATGAGAAGATAACCCGACCACAATAAGGACATCATGGCTGGTTATCAGGAGGACACTACATGTATGAGAAGATAACCTGACCACAATAAGGACATCATGGCTGGTTATCAGGAGGGAATACTACATGTATGAGAAGATAACCTGACCACAATAAGGACATCATGGCTGGTTATCAGGAGGACACTACATGTATGAGAAGATAACCTGACCACAATAAGGACATCATGGCTGGTTATCAGGAGGGAATACTACATGTATGAGAAGATAACCTGACCACAATAAGGACATCATGGCTGGTTATCAGGAGGACACTACATGTATGAGAAGATAACCTGACCACAATAAGGACATCATGGCTGGTTATCAGGAGGACAGTACATGTATGAGAAGATAACCCGACCACAATAAGGACATCATGGCTGGTTATCAGGAGGACACTACATGTATGAGAAGATAACCTGACCACAATTAGGACATCATGGCTGGTTATCAGGAGAGGACACTACATGTATGAGAAGATAACCTGACCACAATAAGGACATCATGGCTGGTTATCAGGAGGACACTACATGTATGAGAAGACAACCTGACCACAATAAGGACATTATGGCTGGTTATCAGGAGGACACTTCATGTATGAGAAGATAACCCGACCACAATAAGGACATCATGGCTGGTTATCAGGAGGACACTACATGTATGAGAAGATAACCCGACCACAATAAGGACATCATGGCTGGTTATCAGGAGGACACTACATGTATGAGAAGATAACCTGACCACAATAAGGACATCATGGCTGGTTATCAGGAGGACACTACATGTATGAGAAGATAACCTGACCACAATAAGGACATCATGGCTGGGTTTCTGATAAGTCCTAGATCATAGAAAGTTCTTGCATTCATGGTACATTGGTCTATCCTTTGGAAAGAGGAATACAAGCTCTGCTTCATCTCCCCGCACTATTACCATCCACCAGCTATCCTGCGCATATGAAAATCCAATGATCAGAGACTTCCCCTTTAAATATATGGGGGGGGGGGCATCATCAGCGTCCTATAAACTGCCTGAAGGACAATCTAATATTGAAATCTGCCAATATACTATATATTAGGGTGGAAATTAAAATCTTAAAGTGCCGCCTATAAATCCTTCATATAAAATGGAATATTTATTGCACTTGACAACTTGATCACTTATTTATCTGCAGCCGTTTATAGCAAACACGCGGAGATCAATACAATCCCTCCTAATAAAGCCTGCGCATAGAGAATCTGACACCTGACATTATATCATAGGTCGGGGCATAGCGATAGAAGATGATGATGACGATGATGAAGTATGGTATTTTTACTTTTTGCTTTCCCGTTTCCAGATCTTTGAAGAAGAATACAATATTTGGTTTTTAGACTGGGGCGGAGCCTTGGTGGCGATGAAGCACACGTCTCTGCCGGTACGCCAGCTGTGGTAAGAAGAAGAATTCTGATTTACATCCTTATTTGTTACATTGTTTCAAAATACGAGGTCACCGGAACTTTTATGCTTTGATCGGGATTCCGGTTGTGATCGTGAAATTTACTCTATCGCCGATCAGAATCCGATCTTTTCCAATCCCGATCGCTCAACCCTAGTGAAGGGTCGTCCATGTATTGTATGGATGTGCGGGGTCTACATAAAACCGAGCTGGCACATAAAAGTGGGTGGGAAAATTCCTTTAAAGGGGTTTTCCAATAAGAGCCCTTTCGATTGGTTATCAATATCATGCCGGTAGGAGTCCAACATTGGCCAGCTGCTGTTTCCACTTGGTCTGCACAGTATATGGAGAAGGTAGCACCAAGCTCTGTACACTGTGTAGTAGTCATGCAGCTTTGTTACCCATCATGGCCACTGCACTTCGCCCTCCATACACTGGGCAGATTGGGCAGCCATAGCATGAGGTCAGTTGGAGAGAGTGGGGGGGGATTAGTTATTGGACCCTCATCAATCTGATATTGATGGACAACGGAATAGAACTCTATATGTTACTGTATCTCCTGGGACTAGCTCTTTAATGGAGCCCCACAATCTATGGGCTATCTAAAATATTGGTGACCTCCTATATAGATGGTAGTAATTGCTGCCTCTACACCCCCTAGAGCTATGTCCCTGTATGGGGGTACAATATAGGTGCCTAGACTTCTACGGGCACCATATTATAGCGCCATACAACTTGGTGCTATAAATACAAGTATCCCTTTTTGTCTCTGTTTTTGTCTAATTCCAAGAAGCCTTATTATTTGCAACATTCACAACACAAAATGGGTTCCAGGTCTGAAACAAAACTTCTTTTCAATCACCAAATCTGACGCCATCGACACTTCTACAATCTTCCCTTCACGCATCCCGCTAAGGCATCAATTAAAGCGAATGCTAAAATGTCCAGTTCCTAAAAAGCCGAGCTCTGAAAAGTTGTAATTTAAGAATCAATAAGCTTTTATGGGTCCATGGAGCTTTGATTTGTTGCAGAAAATCTAAGGGACTAACAACAAAAAAAATAGACGTGGAGTACAAAGCGAATGATAGCAGCGGTGGTTATTACCGGGATGGCGCCGGCCAGGTTCTCTATAACACTCTGATAATGATCGCCTTCTGATACCGGTGGAGCCCAAAACCTCCGGCTCAGCTGAAACCTCTGTAGGAGAACATTAAAGGGAGGAACTTCTAAAAGAACCCGTATTTATTTTGTCCCCAGGCTCAGCTTTGATGAGGGACGGTCGTGGAGTAAGTACGGCTTTACATCTGCTCCCTTATTTGTCGATGGGGCATTGGTGGAACCAGGAATAGAAAATCAAATAATGACGTGAGTATAAAAAGCACCGCGGTCATCTGCTTTTGCAAAAATTTTGATGTTTTAGAGTGATATAGGAATGGCTGTTCCGCTGCATTGTTTCCTTTGTATGATATTTCATGTTGCCGCATCAGGGATTATTGTTATGCCCCCGCTTAGTCCTTTACAGTATTTTTTTAATGGCTTCCCCAACCTGATCTCACAATCCCGCACATTGCCTGATTAATAATGGTGTATACTATTCTTCAGTAGAAATCTACAAGTGCCTCTTTCTCAGGGAGGTTACACCCCCGAGGAGTCTTATGTACAAGATATTGTGTTCTGGTGACAGTAACCTATCTATCTGCAGGGCTGGGGGGATATACTGGTTCTGATTACAGTAACCTATCTATCTGCAGGGCTGGGGTGATATGCTGGTTCTGGTGACAGTAACCTATCTATCTGCAGGGCTGGGGTGATATACTGGTTCTGGTGACAGTAACCTATCTATCTGCAGGGCTGGGGTGATATGCTGGTTCTGGTGACACTAACCTATCTATCTGCAGGGCTGGGGTGATATGCTGGTTCTGGTGACACTAACCTATCTATCTGCAGGGCTGGGGTGATATACTGGTTCTGGTGACTATAACCTATCTATCTGCAGGGCTGGGGTGATATGCTGGTTCTGGTGACACTAACCTATCTATCTGCAGGGCTGGGGTGATATGCTGGTTCTGGTGACACTAACCTATCTATCTGCAGGACTGGGGTGATATGCTGGTTCTGGTGACAGTAACCTATCTATCTGCAGGGCTGGGGTGATATACTGGTTCTGATTACAGTAACCTATCTATCTGCAGGGCTGGGGTGATATACTGGTTCTGGTGACAGTAACCTATCTATCTGCAGGGCTGGGGTGATATGCTGGTTCTGGTGTCAGTAACCTATCTATCTGCAGGGCTGGGGTGATATGCTGGGTCTGGTGAGAGTAACCTATCTATCTGCAGGGCTGGGGTGATATGCTGGTTCTGGTGACAGTAACCTATCTATCTGCAGGACTGGGGTGATATGCTGGGTCTGGTGACAGTAACCTATCTATCTGCAGGGCTGGGGTGATATGCTGGTTCTGGTGACAGTAACCTATCTATCTGCAGGACTGGGGTGATATGCTGGTTCTGGTGACTGTAGACTATCTTGGTGCTGGTCCTGATGATATGATCCATTTAACAGACCAGATGATCATGTTACAGACAGGGAAAGGACCAAGTTCTTAGTAGTTTAGTAGTATATCCTTGGCACTCTAGGGTAAGCAAACATTGTTACATTGTAAATTTGATCATTTATGATATGAAGAACAGAGCTACATTGGTGCGTACGCCATGTTGGAAATCATTGGACTCTTGTGAATGGTTTGATGGTTCTCGCACTGCTTTATGGTTTTTATTAAAATGGGAAACCGTGTCACTTGTCTTCACATCGCCTAAAATATAATTTCCCTGGTGGTCCATGGTGGTCTACAGCAGAGAAAGTGATCATTATACAGTTTCTGGTGGTTTAGGGCAGGGATGGGTTCGGTGGTGAATATAGGTTTCTCCTGGGATTCTGTCTTGGTTGGCACTCCTTTATATCTGTCCTGGGTTTCTAGAACTTTGCAAGGAAAAACATCAAGGATATAATGTAACCAGTGGTGGAGTGTCCCACCGGAGTGCCAGAGGATCCTCTGGTGGGCCCAGACTATCAAAATAATGGTCCAGCAGAAGACTAGGGTTAGTAGTGTATAATCTTCTTACTAGGGAGTGTCGGAGTGTGGACTCCATAATCCAAGCAACCTTAGTCTAATGCTGGATGGAGGTAGATTATATTAGTTGGTTTGCTAGTTAGTGTAACAGACAGTAGAAGGATTGATCTAGAATGGTGGCATCTGATGGACTAGAGGAGAAGTGGTGGACTTGGCCATCCAGGAAGATATTACGGTCATCTAGCAGAGATATAACAAGTGCAGAGTATCCAATGTGCTGATATCCTTCTAAACGCAAGGAGAACGATGCGTTCCAGTTAGATTTGGGACTTACAATCAATTCTCCAGTTTTATTGTCTCTTTTAGGCATTGAGTTTCTAAATTTTTCCAAATTTGCATTTTTATGCTGCAAGAACGTCTATGCTTCATTATAATGACTGATACAGGTTCATAAAAACATGCAGCAAAACGTGTGAGGGAAAACGTCTCCCCGTGATGTATGTGGGCCCGGAGGAGCCGTGCATCATTCCCATCCTGGGCTTTATCCCGTCTGCCGCCATCACAAACACAAGCACCGACTATCAGACAATGTTCCTTGCACGTAGATGATAGACTTCTCCCCCCCTCCCCCCAAGCCTCCATTTCTCAGGAAAGCATTTTCTCAACCCTCCGGCTCTAAGAGCTTTGAGTACAAATCGAAATGCCGGCTTACAAAGAGTTCATCCAGTAGACCCTCATTTACAGAGAGTCCTCCTACAGCACAAAACATTGAGAAAAAATATCATGTCCTTAATCAGCATTTTCCGGCTGGCTGCCAGGTATGGGAAGCCGTCAGGGAGCGGAGATGTTCTGAATGATAAACGACAAGCCCGATTTCTCATTGTGCTGGCGTCATAGAGTGTCATTGTCTGTTTGCAGGGCTGCTTTAACACATGGGTGGGCCCATTGCAAGGGTTTCATGTGATTTGGCCCCCTGACCCACCACCACCTAAGGGGACACAACGTTGTTACATTTGCAGTCAAGAACAGAACATTGTTGCAAATTTTGTGCGACGTGCCTCAAATCTTACCCATTGTCCCTTTAGACGTTACCCATTTCTACGATGTCCCTTTGTGCCCGGACGCAGTCAGAGTGGCACTCAATGTATAACACATAGCGAGATGCCTTAAGCTCCCCACTAGGGTTGAGCGATCGGGATTGGAAAAGATCGGATTCCGATCGGCGATCGAGCAAATTTCACGATCGGGATCGGCTGGAAAATGATCGGAAATCGGATTTTAAAATTGATCCTGAAATCTCGAGATCGGATCAACCCCACTCCCCATTAGTGAACCATATATAATATAATATAATGGCCCCCTCAATGATAATAGAAAATAAACAATATATAATACATATAAAATGGGAAAAAAAATGGTACCGCCTAATCTTATTCTTATGTAGCTACCTGCCCGCTCCATCTGTAGGGCCATCTCTGGCTCAGAGGTCAACCACAGCTTGAATGGTGGAGCGAGATGCTGAGAGCGCTGCGCTCCACCATCGTATTCAGCTTTATCTGTGTCCTAAGGACAGAGATAGAATTGATATCAGGAGCCGTCTCCCAAAATGTTGGATTGTCTCACTTGATCCAGGATGGCTGAGGGCACCCTCACTTCCATTGGGGCAGGGGTACTATTTTCACTTTGGAATATTGGTGTTACGGTTCTGTGTATATATATAAATATTTTTTTTTAAACTACAGAACCGCTTAGCTATAGAACACTACAGCAAGGTCCACAGGCCCTATGGTGGGCGGCTGCATGAACTCAATGTGAACTACTGCAAAGACACTGCAGCGTGGACTCAATGTGAACAGTGTGTACTGTGCGCCACTCCATGTAAACAAGGTGAAACTAAAACCCTGCCAGTTTAGCTCACTGGCCAGGTGCACCAGTACAAGTGAAACACACACGGCTGCCAAGGGTTAACACTCACCCCAGGTCAGCAAACACACACACTTACCCCTGCGACAGCTAGGGGCCACCATGGAAGTTTAGAACATTCTCCTGCACACAGCTTGGAGCCCCCAGGGGAGTTTGCATGCTCCCGCACACAGCTGGGAGCCTTACATGAACTCAGACAGTACACATAAGCTATCTCAGAGACCATACCTGCTGCAGCTCTACAAGCTGGAACAGCGTCTACGGCTCCTAGCCCTGGTGTAGAGCTGACCATTCAGGGCTTACAGGTCCTATCTAACAGCACCCAGATTGAAGCAGAGAAACCCCACACAGAGGCCTAGTCTGACAACCTGCCTGAATACTGGAGCCTATCCCTGACTACTGTCATTCACTCCATGGACTTTGAGTTAATTTTAGACAAAGTGTGAGCACTCGGCGGGCGTCGGCTCACACTATTTAAAGGGAAGTCCCCGCCCAATAGGGGCGGTGGCCATGACCTCACCGCACATGTTCAGTAGGGGAGAAATGGGACTTAGGTTGTGAACAGCTCCAATACATCTGAGCATGCTCAGTAAGAAAGCTGGATGGTTAGACTGGCCCACAGGTGGCGCTGTGCACTATGATAGCAACCTGCGGGACCCAATCCTAACAATTGGTAAGCCCTAACAATTATTCTTCAATAATTCACCATTTCAATGTGATCTCTATTTTCTAGCATGGATTGCTGTGCAAGGAGAGGTCTCTTTCTGTTGCCTCTTCCCAAGTTCCTCATAATTCCTCCCTCATAGGATTGAGCCGATCTTGAGATTTCAGGATCGTTTTTAAAATCCGATTTTTGATCAATTTCTAGCCCGATCATGAAATTTGCTCGATCACCAATCGGGATCTGATCTTTCCCGATCCTGATGGCTCATCCCTACTCCCTCACCCTCTGCATCTCACATCTTTCTCCCTCTCCCTTGTTGACTTCTGTTTTCCCGTGTTAGTAAAGTGAACATGTTGTATTGCAAGGAACTCTATCCCATGACAGCCGCATGGTTCCCGGTAATGATAACGCGCTGCTCTCATTTGACAGCTGTTCCCTTTGTCATTGGCAGGAATGTGAAGGTTTCTGCCATCCGTTTGCTGGTGTAGACCGATGGTCAGCTGTGGCTAATGTGCTCCCGGGAACGATCTCTCCTGCTCTCCATCCATCATGGCCATCAATGGAGACACAACTCATGGTTGTCATCCAAGACAAGCCAATACAATGTTGCTATCCCATCACTCACTCAGAGTTGTCCTAATGTAACTAGCGCAACATTTCAGTCTAAAGTTTTCGATCTTTTTTTCTTGTTCTTGTTCACGTACCCTACACGCCCCTTAGGGTTCGGCGCTTTGTTTCCCGTTCCTTGCCCAAATGGCTCATGTCCCATGTTGTACTTTCCGAATGTCCCTCTTGATGACATCGTCTATCGGAAAGGTTAGTCTTTTGAGTTTCTCAAGGTCTGGGCTTGTGTCAAATTTGCAGAAATTGGGAATCTCAAAGAGAGAAGCTTAGAGGTGTCCCCGCGTGGTGGATCTCTAGGTTGGTGGACCTTCTATGGTGGAGGTCCTAGGGGGTTAACCGGCTTTGCTAGGGCTTGTGGACTATAAGCGATACCTGGATGGAACTGAGAAAAGAATCCAGAATAATTATTATGTCTCGCTGTCGGTCTTGTACAATTTTACGGTCAGCAGGAGCTTTAATAAAGACATTTCAAAGAGAGAAATGTCATCGACAGTCACCGAAACTGCGAGAGACGCCTTCAAGAAATAAAAAATTTCCATTGCAGATTTTTTTTTTTTTTACTGGCAGCCAAACAATTTTATATTATTGCGTCTGGTTGAGCCTGAAATTCAGACGAGGAGATAAAACTCCAGTGTTTTACGGCTTTCTCTGCTCTTAGATTACAGGATTCATATCTGATGCTCCGTGCCGTTTCATCTCAAATGTGTTTATCCGTTCCCTTGATCGGAACTCGGTAGACGACCGGCCGGACCAGATTGTTTTCACAAAATATGGTTTATTGATGAGGTAATGGCCATAAGATTGGGTGGAGAGCAGGCGCGTGGCGTGATTGGGTGGAGAGAAGGCACGTGGCGTGATTGGGTGGAGAGCAGGTGCGTGGCGTGATTGGGTGGAGAGCAGGTGCGTGGCGTGATTAGGTGGAGAGCAGGCGCATGACGAGATTGGGTGGAGAGCAGGCGCATGATGAGATTGGGTGGAGAGCAGGCGCGTGATGAGATTGGGTGGAGAGCAGGCACGTGGCGTGATTGGGTGGAGATGAGGCGCGTGGTATGATTAGGTGGAGAGCAGGTGCGTGGCATGATTGGGTGGAGAGCTGTCGCATGACGTGATGGGGTAGAGAGCAGGCACGTGGCGTGATGGGGTAGAGAGCAGGCACGTGGCGTGATTGGGTGGAGAGCAGGCGCGTGGCATGATTAGGTGGAGAGCAGGTGCGTGGCATGATTGGGTGGAGCGCAGGCGCGTGACGTGTTCAATGGACTGGCTTCCATACATGGGTGTGGATATTGGGTTGCAGGAGTGGCAATTGCAATGGGGCTCTGGTTCCTCAGGGGCTCAAGGGATGAAATAATGTGGGCAGTGGCCCCTGTGCAAATATTTTCAGAAGACCCAGTTGATAGGGGGGGGGGGCTGTGTATAGCCATAGTTATTGCCATTATAGTGTGTGGTAGTTGCGGAAAGTCCTAAAGCACTGACTATTTTGGTGGTGCCAACGTTACGGTAGTATTATTTGTGCATTTTATTGTGGTATTATTTGTGCACTGTATTTGTAGTATAATTATATAGGCAGGTACTATACAGTGTTTTTATTTGTGCTCTGTATTGTGGTATTATTTGTGCACTGAATGTGTAGTATAATAGCATAGGCGGGTACTATACAGTGTTATTATGTGAGCACTGGATGGCAGTATTATTTATACACTGTATTGTGGTATTATTTGTGCTCTGTATGTGTAGTATAATAGTATAGGCGTGTACTATATGGTGTTATTATGTGAGCACTGGATGGCAGTATTATTTATACACTGTATTGTGGTATTATTTGTGCTCTGTATGTGTAGTATAATAGTATAGGCGTGTACTATATGGTGTTATTATGTGAGCACTGGATGGCAGTATTATTTATACACTGTATTGTGGTATTATTTGTGCACTGTATGTGTAGTATAATAGCATAGGCAGGTACTATACAGTGCTATATAAGCACTGGATGGTGGTATTATTTATACACTGTATTGTGGTATTATTTGTGCACTGTATGTGTAGTATAATAGCATAGGCGGGTACTATACAATGTTATTATGTGAGCACTGGATGGCAGTATTATTTATACACTGTATTGTGGTATTATTTGTGCTCTGTTTGTGTAGTATAATAGTATAGGCGGGTACTATATGGTGTTATTATGTGAGCACTGGATGGCAGTATTATTTATACACTGTATTGTGGTATTATTTGTGCACTGTATGTGTAGTATAATAGCATAGGCGGGTACTATACAGTGCTATGTAAGCACTGGATGGTGGTATTATTTATACACTGTATTGTGGTATTATTTGTGCTCTGTATATGTAGTATAATAGTATAGATGAGTACTATATGGTGTTGTTATTATATGAGCACTCGATGGCGGTATTATTTATACACTGTTGATATTGTTCAGAAATTGTGTATTAGAATTTTTTGAACACTGTATAAGGGTATTATAAGGACTATTGAGTAGTATATGACGTTGTTACTTGGTCACTTTGTGTTGTTATCTGAACACTTGCATGCCATGTTATTGGGGCATTATGTGACGGTATTAGGCAGGTACTATGCAGTGCTATGATCTGAGCACCGTTGGTTGGTATTACATGGGTATTGCTGCCGTTGTTACCTCCATGACCGCAGACTTCAATCTGTGCGACTTTTCCATATCTTACATTGTTTAGCCCAAACCAACAAGCACAAGCATTATATATCGTAATATGATCTTCCATGTGTCTGTCCTGTTGGATCCCGTCCCAGTGAGGTGACAAAGCCACCGCCGCGCTGACGTGTGACCGCAGATTTACACCCGTCTAGACATTCTCTCCTCCTAGAAATCAGAGCCGAAGACTCCATGCGCTCGATGAGCAGAGCCAGCGAGTCCTGACGGCCATGACGTTGCTTCGGTATCTCTCCCAGCCCCGGCGGTTTTTCCTCCAAGCCATCTGGCCGGCTTCAGAGACAAGTTTTAATTACCATTAATATTGAAGCATTTGCCATAAATAATAGATGACGGGGGCAGCCGGTCAATTTGTACATTATGTGCGGGGTATCGTGCACTTAAAATATTAATGAAAAGTTTAATTATAGCAGAGTTGCATCTGACCTTTTCACAATCCCTTTATCATAAAT
This sequence comes from Leptodactylus fuscus, assembly GCF_031893055.1. NCBI lineage: Eukaryota > Metazoa > Chordata > Amphibia > Anura > Leptodactylidae > Leptodactylus > Leptodactylus fuscus. Next base: position 4,739,333 of record NC_134274.1, on the reverse strand, counting down.
CCGGAACAGGCGCGTCCAATCCATTACACGCTGCCGTTAATTAGCCGTCACGTCGGGAGACAGGTAGCGACAAAAGATTAAAAAGTGGGTCATTTCCCAAAAAAAGAGGAAAGAAAAGAAAACAGTCACTTACTACAATGTATCCAAGGAAATCTGCAACATTTGAAGCTTTTTTTTTTCCATTTTTCCGATTTTTTTTTTAAATTTATTTATTTATTTTTTTCTTCCCCCGGCCAAAAACTCATATCAAAAATGATTTGGCAGGAGAAGTTCTTTGCGTCTGTATTGTTGGCAAACAGGCTGCTTAGCTGGTAAATCAGAGGCTGCGCGATGGCCCCTCCACAAGGCCATTAATATACAGTGGCGACTCGGGGCCGCACGATTTATTTTGGGAGACTGGAACATAAATCAAAATACTAACATGCGTCCCCGTGTCTGAAACCGGCCCAAGGGAAAATTCAGAGACGAGCCAGGAGAATTTTTTCTCAGCTCGGGATATATAGATTGTGCTGAGCAAAAAGACTGCAAGGTGTAAATAATGTCCAGCCTATGGTAAAGGGGGAATCTACAAACACAGCCCCTCCCCCGGCCACAGAGGAGGACACGGATATATTCATGTATATACCTCTATATAGTCATGCATTTCATATCTATCACTGTGACATCACTGTGTGTATTATCTCTGTACTGTGACATCACTGTGTGTATTATCTCTGTACTGTGACATCACTGTGTGTATTATCCTGTACTGTGACATCACTGTGTGTATTATCTCTGTACTGTGACATCACTGTGTGTATTATCTCTGTACTGTGACATCACTGTATTAATCTGTACTGTGACATCACTGTGTGTATTATCTCTGTACTGTGACATCACTGTGTGTATTATCCTGTACTGTGACATCACTGTGTGTATTATCTCTGTACTGTGACATCACTGTGTGTATTATCCTGTACTGTGACATCACTGTGTGTATTATCCTGTACTGTGACATCACTGTGTGTATTATCTCTGTACTGTGACATCACTGTGTGTATTATCCTGTACTGTGACATCACTGTGTGTATTATCCTGTACTGTGACATCACTGTGTGTATTATCCTGTACTGTGACATCACTGTGTGTATTATCTCTGTACTGTGACATCACTGTGTGTATTATCCTGTACTGTGACATCACTGTGTGTATTATCCTGTACTGTGACATCACTGTGTGTATTATCCTGTACTGTGACATCACTGTGTGTATTATCCTGTACTGTGACATCACTGTGTGTATTATCCCTGTACTGTGACATCACTGTGTGTATTATCTCTGTACTGTGACATCACTGTGTGTATTATCCCTGTACTGTGACATCACTGTGTGTATTATCCTGTACTGTGACATCACTGTGTGTATTATCCTGTACTGTGACATCACTGTGTGTATTATCTCTGTACTGTGACATCACTGTGTGTATTATCCTGTACTGTGACATCACTGTGTGTATTATCCTGTACTGTGACATCACTGTGTGTATTATCCTGTACTGTGACATCACTGTGTGTATTATCTCTGTACTGTGACATCACTGTGTGTATTATCTCTGTACTGTGACATCACTGTATTAATCTGTACTGTGACATCACTGTGTGTATTATCTCTGTACTGTGACATCACTGTGTGTATTATCCTGAACTGTGACATCACTGTGTGTATTATCCCTGTACTGTGACATCACTGTGTGTATTATCTCTGTACTGTGACATCATTGTGTGTATTATCCTGTACTGTGACATCACTGTGTGTATTATCCTGTACTGTGACATCATTGTGTGTATTATCCCTGTACTGTGACATCACTGTGTGTATTATCTCTGTACTGTGACATCACTGTGTGTATTATCTCTGTACTGTGACATCACTGTGTGTATTATCTCTGAACTGTGACATCACTGTGTGTATTATCTCTGTGCTGTGACATCACTGTGTGTATTATCTCTGTACTGTGACATCACTGTGTGTATTATCCCTGTACTGTGACATCACTGTGTGTATTATCTCTGTACTGTGACATCACTGTGTGTATTATCCCTGTACTGTGACATCACTGTGTGTATTATCCTGTACTGTGACATCACTGTGTGTATTATCTCTGTACTGTGACATCACTGTGTGTATTATCCTGTACTGTGACATCACTGTGTGTATTATCTCTGTACTGTGACATCACTGTGTGTATTATCCTGTACTGTGACATCACTGTGTGTATTATCTCTGTACTGTGACATCACTGTGTGTATTATCTCTGTACTGTGACATCACTGTATTAATCTGTACTGTGACATCACTGTGTGTATTATCCTGTACTGTGACATCACTGTGTGTATTATCCTGTACTGTGACATCACTGTGTGTATTATCTCTGTACTGTGACATCACTGTGTGTATTATCCTGTACTGTGACATCACTGTGTGTATTATCTCTGTACTGTGACATCACTGTGTGTATTATCCTGTACTGTGACATCACTGTGTGTATTATCCCTGTACTGTGACATCACTGTGTGTATTATCCTGTACTGTGACATCACTGTGTGTATTATCTCTGTACTGTGACATCATTGTGTGTATTATCCTGTACTGTGACATCACTGTGTGTATTATCCTGTACTGTGACATCACTGTGTGTATTATCCCTGTACTGTGACATCACTGTGTGTATTATCTCTGTACTGTGACATCACTGTGTGTATTATCCCTGTACTGTGACATCACTGTGTGTATTATCCCTGTACTGTGACATCACTGTGTGTATTATCCCTGTACTGTGACATCACTGTGTGTATTATCTCTGTACTGTGACATCACTGTGTGTATTATCTCTGTACTGTGACATCACTGTGTGCATTATCTCTGTACTGTGACATCACTGTGTGTATTATCCCTGTACTGTGACATCACTGTGTGTATTATCCCTGTACTGTGACATCACTGTGTGTATTATCCTGTACTGTGACATCACTGTGTGTATTATCCCTGTACTGTGACATCACTGTGTGTATTATCTTGTACTATGACATCACTGTGTGTATTATCTCTGTACTGTGACATCACTGTGTGTATTATCCCTGTACTGTGACATCACTGTGTGTATTATCCTTTACTTTGACATCACTGTGTGTATTATCCTGTACTGTGACATCACTGTGTGTATTATCTCTGTACTGTGACATCACTGTGTGTATTATCTCTGTACTGTGACATCACTGTGTGTATTATCCTGTACTGTGACATCACTGTGTGTATTATCCTGTACTGTGACATCACTGTGTGTATTATCTCTGTACTGTGACATCACTGTGTGTATTATCTCTGTACTGTGACATCACTGTGTGTATTATCCTGTACTGTGACATCACTGTGTGTATTATCTCTGTACTGTGACATCACTGTGTGTATTATCCTGTACTGTGACATCACTGTGTGTATTATCTCTGTACTGTGACATCACTGTGTGTATTATCCTGTACTGTGACATCACTGTGTGTATTATCTCTGTACTGTGACATCACTGTGTGTATTATCTCTGTACTGTGACATCACTGTGTGTATTATCTCTGAACTGTGACATCACTGTGTGTATTATCTCTGTGCTGTGACATCACTGTGTGTATTATCTCTGTACTGTGACATCACTGTGTGTATTATCCCTGTACTGTGACATCACTGTGTGTATTATCTCTGTACTGTGACATCACTGTGTGTATTATCCCTGTACTGTGACATCACTGTGTGTATTATCCTGTACTGTGACATCACTGTGTGTATTATCTCTGTACTGTGACATCACTGTGTGTATTATCCTGTACTGTGACATCACTGTGTGTATTATCTCTGTACTGTGACATCACTGTGTGTATTATCCTGTACTGTGACATCACTGTGTGTATTATCTCTGTACTGTGACATCACTGTGTGTATTATCTCTGTACTGTGACATCACTGTATTAATCTGTACTGTGACATCACTGTGTGTATTATCCTGTACTGTGACATCACTGTGTGTATTATCCTGTACTGTGACATCACTGTGTGTATTATCTCTGTACTGTGACATCACTGTGTGTATTATCCTGTACTGTGACATCACTGTGTGTATTATCTCTGTACTGTGACATCACTGTGTGTATTATCCTGTACTGTGACATCACTGTGTGTATTATCTCTGTACTGTGACATCACTGTGTGTATTATCATGTACTGTGACATCACTGTGTGTATTATCCTGTACTGTGACATCACTGTGTGTATTATCCCTGTACTGTGACATCACTGTGTGTATTATCCTGTACTGTGACATCACTGTGTGTATTATCTCTGTACTGTGACATCATTGTGTGTATTATCCTGTACTGTGACATCACTGTGTGTATTATCCTGTACTGTGACATCACTGTGTGTATTATCCCTGTACTGTGACATCACTGTGTGTATTATCTCTGTACTGTGACATCACTGTGTGTATTATCCCTGTACTGTGACATCACTGTGTGTATTATCCCTGTACTGTGACATCACTGTGTGTATTATCCCTGTACTGTGACATCACTGTGTGTATCATCTCTGTACTGTGACATCACTGTGTGTATTATCTCTGTACTGTGACATCACTGTGTGTATTATCTCTGTACTGTGACATCACTGTGTGTATTATCCCTGTACTGTGACATCACTGTGTGTATTATCCCTGTACTGTGACATCACTGTGTGTATTATCCTGTACTGTGACATCACTGTGTGTATTATCCCTGTACTGTGACATCACTGTGTGTATTATCTTGTACTATGACATCACTGTGTGTATTATCTCTGTACTGTGACATCACTGTGTGTATTATCCCTGTACTGTGACATCACTGTGTGTATTATCCTTTACTTTGACATCACTGTGTGTATTATCTTGTACTATGACATCACTGTGTGTATTATCCCTGTACTGTGACATCACTGTGTGTATTATCTCTGTACTGTGACATCACTGTGTGTATTATCTCTGTACTGTGACATCACTGTGTGTATTATCTCTGTACTGTGACATCACTGTGTGTATTATCCTGTACTGTGACATCACTGTGTGTATTATCCTGTACTGTGACATCACTGTGTGTATTATCTCTGTACTGTGACATCACTGTGTGTATTATCTCTGTACTGTGACATCACTGTGTGTATTATCCTGTACTGTGACATCACTGTGTGTATTATCTCTGTACTGTGACATCACTGTGTGTATTATCCTGTACTGTGACATCACTGTGTGTATTATCTCTGTACTGTGACATCACTGTGTGTATTATCCTGTACTGTGACATCACTGTGTGTATTATCTCTGTACTGTGACATCACTGTGTGTATTATCCTGTACTGTGACATCACTGTGTGTATTATCTCTGTACTGTGACATCACTGTGTGTATTATCCTGTACTGTGACATCACTGTGTGTATTATCCTGTACTGTGACATCACTGTGTGTATTATCCTGTACTGTGACATCACTGTGTGTATTATCCTGTACTGTGACATCACTGTGTGTATTATCCCTGTACTGTGACATCACTGTGTGTATTATCTCTGTACTGTGACATCACTGTGTGTATTATCCTGTACTGTGACATCACTGTGTGTATTATCCCTGTACTGCGACATCACTGTGTGTATTATCCCTGTACTGTGACATCACTGTGTGTATTATCCCTGTACTGTGACATCACTGTGTGTATTATCTCTGTACTGTGACATCACTGTGTGTATTATCCCTGTACTGTGACATCACTGTGTGTATTATCTAAATTTCTCTATCCTGCAAATATCACTCTGGCCGCTAAGACTGACAATTCATGTACAACACAAACACAATTTTAATAGAAGATAACACCTCTATAGATAACACAACTGAACCATCATTGAATCACTAGTTACAATACATGATGTCACAGCGTATCGGGGGATAGAACCTCCAGCCCATTGCTGTCTAATATCTATGACAGAGAACATGCTGTAAAGTAGATCACTGAATGCTGGTAACAGAGCAGAGGAGAATCTCAGGGAAGATGGCCGCTCCAGAATCAGGTATAAAAAATAGAATAAAAAAAAAAATCTACAATCAGAAAAACAAATTACTGGTTCTTTAGTTTTAATTTAAAAAAACAAACCCCTCCTACCCAATAACCCCCCGGGCCCATCTTTTGTGCTCTTGGACATTTTTGCTCATTGTTTTATAACACAAAAGGGAAAATACAAAACAAAAATGTAACAAAAACATCGACCTGACAATCACAATGAGACACTGTTGCAGTTTCGCTGTATATTGTACGGTATGTGATACATTGTATACTCGTCTCTTCCAGTATGTATATGGCGGGGGTAGAGATCTCAGCACATCCGTTTTTCTGGCTGATGCATTTGCGCGGCTCCTTGCGTTGTGCTACTTCCTTTCGCGATGCTAATGTATCTATTTCCAATTTGTCTAATTATCATTACCGCGCCGGCATCTTAATGAGGCGATTTTATTCACGGTGCAAATAGCGAGGCTGAAATTGTCACTGGTAAAAAGGGATTGTGACATTCAATCATCAGCGAGTCACCAGATGGATTCCATTAGCCGGCGCCTGCCTCTGGTGCGGGCGCTCGGATCACATCACTCCAGAGATGTTCCACTATAAATCTCCTTCCCATCCAAAAATATTGAAATGTATTCAAAAAAGTTCTGTAAAAACTTGGACGACATAAAGTGTTCCCGTTGCGTCTGTAGTGAATGGATCTGTCTGGCTCCTGCAAGGTGATCTGACAATAGAGCACAATTAAAGGGGCGGTCCGTCAGGCTAATGTTGTCCTATACGTATGTTATGGTTATGTAGGGCCGCTTTAACATATTGGTGGGCACAGTGCAAAGGTTACATGAGTGACCCCCTTGATCTACCACAATTCAGGTATACATCCTGACTATAAGAGGACTCAAAGAGGGACTAAGAGGGTCTAAGCTGAGCTTTTCAGCCTCTGTGTGGGCGGGGTAATCAGGGCTCTCACTGTCAGTCATCCTGTGTGGGCGGGGTAATCTGGACTCTCACTGTCAGTCATCCTGTGTGGGCGGGGTAATCTGGACTCTCACTGTCAGTCATCCTGTGTGGGCGGGGTAATCAGGACTCTCACTGTCAGTCATCCTGTGTGGGCGGGGTAATCAGGACTCTCACTGTCAGTCATCCTGTGTGGGCGGGGTAATCAGGACTCTCACTGTCAGTCATCCTGTGTGGGCGGGGTAATCAGGACTCTCACTGTCAGTCATCCTGTGTGGGTGGGGTAATCAGGGCTTTCACTGTCAGTCATCCTGTGTGGGCGGGGTAATCAGGGCTCTCACTGTCAGTCATCCTGTGTGGGCGGGGTAATCAGGACTCTCACTGTCAGTCATCCTGTGTGGGCGGAGTAATCAGGACTCTCACTGTCAGTCATCCTGTGTGGGCGGGGTAATCAGGACTCTCACTGTCAGTCATCCTGTGTGGGCGGGGTAATCAGGACTCTCACTGTCAGTCATCCTGTGTGGGCGGAGTAATCAGGAGTCTCACTGTCAATCATCCTGTGTGGGCGGGGTAATCAGGACTCTCACTGTCAGTCATCCTGTGTGGGCGGAGTAATCAGGACTCTCACTGTCAGTCATCCTGTGTGGGCGGGGTAATCAGGACTCTCACTGTCAGTCATCCTGTGTGGGCGGGGTAATCAGGACTCTCACTGTCAGTCATCCTGTGTGGGCGGGGTAATCAGTACTCTCACTGTCAGTCATCCTGTGTGGGCGGGGTAATCAGGGCTCTCACTGTCAGTCATCCTGTGTGGGCGGGGTAATCAGGGCTCTCACTGTCAGTCATCCTGTGTGGGCGGGGTAATCAGGGCTCTCACTGTCAGTCATCCTGTGTGGGCGGGGTAATCAGGGCTCTCACTGTCAGTCATCCTGTGTGGGCGGGGTAATCAGGGCTCTCACTGTCAGTCATCCTGTGTGGGCGGAGTAATCAGGACTCTCACTGTCAGTCATCCTGTGTGGGCGGGGTAATCAGGACTCTCACTGTCAGTCATCCTGTGTGGGCGGAGTAATCAGGACTCTCACTGTCAGTCATCTTGTGTGGGCGGGGTAATCAGGGCTCTCACTGTCAGTCATCCTGTGTGGGCGGGGTAATCAGGACTCTCACCGTCAGTCATCCTGTGTGGGCGAGGTAATCAGAACTCTCACTGTCAGTCATCCTGTGTGCGGGGTAATCAGGACTCTCACTGTCAGTCATCATGTGTGGGCGGAGTAATCAGGACTCTCACTGTCAGTCATCCTGTGTGGGCGGGGTAATCAGGACTCTCACTGTCAGTCATCCTGTGTGGGCGGAGTAATCAGGACTCTCACTGTCAGTCATCCTGTGTGGGCGGGGTAATCAGGACTCTCACTGTCAGTCATCCTGTGTGGGCTGAGTAATCAGGAGTCTCACTGTCAATCATCCTGTGTGGGCGGGGTAATCAGGACTCTCACTGTCAGTCATCCTGTGTGGGCGGAGTAATCAGGACTCTCACTGTCAGTCATCCTGTGTGGGCGGGGTAATCAGGACTCTCACTGTCAGTCATCCTGTGTGGGCGGGGTAATCAGGACTCTCACTGTCAGTCATCCTGTGTGGGCGGGGTAATCAGTACTCTCACTGTCAGTCATCCTGTGTGGGCGGGGTAATCAGGGCTCTCACTGTCAGTCATCCTGTGTGGGCGGGGTAATCAGGGCTCTCACTGTCAGTCATCCTGTGTGGGCGGGGTAATCAGGGCTCTCACTGTCAGTCATCCTGTGTGGGCGGGGTAATCCGGACTCTCACTGTCAGTCATCCTGTGTGGGCGGGGTAATCAGGACTCTCACTGTCAGTCATCCTGTGTGGGCGGGGTAATCCGGACTCTCACTGTCAGTCATCCTGTGTGGGCGGGGTAATCCGGACTCTCACTCTCAGTCATCCTGTGTGGGCGGGGTAATACAGAGCTGAACTTCTCCCCCTCTATCATATGAGAATATATTCCAATAAAGAAATGCAACAAAAAATTACAATTACTACTTGACACATAATACTAAGCCATGCACATCTATATCCAGGATGTCAATTTGTAGGATGACTTTGATGGTGGGTCCCATTATGTATCATTACAGATAACCTGATCCTATTAAAGTTACAGAGGTGGAAAATTCATCTCCTAATCGCAATGATGTTTCCATTAATATAAAGGAATTCAGTTCATTTCTATGGAAACTCCTGGTATAGGGATAGATAGATAGATAGATAGATAGATAGATAGATAGATAGATAGATGGATAGGAGAGGAGGGGGTGGATAAAAGTATTGGCACTGTTTGAATAATCATGTGATGCTTCTCTAATTTGTGTAATTAACAGCACCTGTTACTTACCTGAGGCACCTAACAGGTGGTGGCAATAACTAAATCACACTTGCAGCCAGTTGAAATGGATTAAAGTTGACTCCACCTCTGTCCTGTGTCCTTGTGTGACCACATTGAACATGGAGAAAAGAAAGAAGACCAAAGAACTGTCTGAGGACTTGAGAAGCAAAATTGTGAGGAAGCATGAGCAATCTCAAGGCTACAAGTCCATCTCCAAAGCCCTGAATGTTCCTGTGTCTACCGTGCACAGTGTCATCAAGAAGTGTAAAGCCCATGGCCCTGTGGCTAACCTCCCTAGATGTGGACGCAAAAGAAACATTGACCAGAGATTTTACCGCAAGATTGTGCGGATGGCGGATAAAGAACCTCGACTAACATCCAAACAAGTCCAAGCTGCCCTGCAGTCCGAGGGTACAACAGTGTCACCCCGTACTATCCAGCGTCAGCGTCTGAATGAGAAGGGACTGTATGGTAGGAGACCCAGGAAGACCCCACTTCTTACCCACAGACAGAAGCCAGGCTGGAGTTTGCCAAAACTTACCTGAGAAAGCCAAAACCGTTCTGGAAGAATGTTCTCTGGTCAGAGGAGACAAAAGTAGGAAAAGGCCTCAACATAGAGATTACAGGAAAAAGAGAAGAAGACGCCCCCTACAGTCAGACATGGCGGAGGTCCCTGATGGTTTGGGGTTGCTTTGCTGCCTCTGGCACTGGACTGCTTGACCGTGTGCATGGCATTATGAAGTCTGAAGACGACCAACACATTGTGCAGCATCATGTAGGGCCCAGTGTGAGAAAGCGGGGTCTCCCTCAGAGGTCAGGGCTCTTCCAGCAGGACAAGGACCCAAAACACACTTCAGGTCAGCACTAGAAAATGGTGGTGAGAGAAAGCCCTGGAGACTTGTAAAGTGGCAGCAATGAGTCCAGCCCTGAATCCCATAGAACACCTGTGGGGGAGGGGGAGAGATCTCTTGGTGGCAGTTTGGAGAAGGCCCCTTCACATCTCAGGGGCATTGTAGATAGATAGATAGATAGATAGATAGATAGATAGATAGATAGATAGATAGATAGGAGATAGATAGATAGATAGATAGGAGATAGATAGATAGATAGATAGATAGATAGGAGATAGATAGATAGATAGATAGATAGATAGATAGATAGGAGATAGATAGATAGATAGATAGATAGGAGATAGATAGATAGATAGATAGATAGGAGATAGATAGATAGATAGATAGATAGATAGATAGATAGATAGATAGATAGATAGGAGATAGATAGATAGATAGATAGATAGGAGATCGATAGATAGATAGATAGATAGATAGATGATAGATAGATAGATAGATAGATAGATAGATAGGAGATAGATAGATAGATAGATAGATAGATAGATAGATAGATAGATAGGAGATAGATAGATAGATAGATAGATAGATAGGAGATCGATAGATAGATAGATAGATAGATAGATAGGAGATAGATAGATAGATAGATAGATAGATAGATAGATGATAGATAGATAGATAGATAGATAGATAGATAGATAGGAGATAGATAGATAGATAGATAGATAGATAGATAGATAGATAGATAGGAGATAGATAGATAGATAGATAGATAGATAGATAGGAGATAGATAGATAGATAGATAGATAGATAGATAGATAGGAGATAGATAGATAGATAGATAGATAGATAGATAGGAGATAGATAGATAGATAGATAGATAGATAGATAGATAGATAGATAGATAGGAGATAGATAGATAGGAGATAGATAGATAGGAGATAGATAGATAGATAGATAGGAGATAGATAGATAGATAGATAGATAGATAGATAGATAGATAGATAGATAGATAGATAGGAGATAGATAGGAGATAGATAGATAGATAGATAGATAGATAGATAGATAGGAGATAGATAGATAGATAGGAGATAGATAGATAGATAGATAGATAGATAGATAGATAGATAGATAGATAGATAGATAGGAGATAGATAGATAGGAGATAGATAGATAGATAGATAGATAGGAGATAGATAGATAGATGATAGATAGATAGATAGATAGATAGATAGATAGATAGATAGATAGATAGATAGGAGATAGATAGATAGATAGATAGATAGATAGATGATAGATAGATAGATAGATAGATAGATAGATAGATAGACAGACAGACTGACCCCGGGCTCTGGGCCCAGTTGCAGCTGCGACCACTGTGACCCTTACAGATACGCCGGTAGGGTGATTGACAGTCCTGCTTACCATGTGCACACAGGATTACTGACAGCTCCCTGTATTGTGTATATATATATATACTGTATATATTGTATACTGCAGCAGGCTGTCACTATATACATGTGTATCTTCGGTGTATGGTAATAAGTGATACATTGTATCATAATAAGCGGAGCGGTTAATGACAGTCATATGATATAAGGGTCCCCCATTCCTAATTCCCCTCCCCCACTACAGGGCTGCAGTATCAGTCCTGTCTTGTGAGGGTCCGTGGCCCCCATTCACACTCTCTCTATATCAGTCCGCCTCGGGCTTTAGACACGGACTGTATTATTATTAGTATGTTTACTATTATTATTTTTTGGTGGCGTCTCAGGAAAGCTTATATAATATCTTTGTTCCCGTCTTCCTGGCGCTCGGCGCTATCCGCAGCTCCTGTGATGTTGTATCGGGTTGTCATAGGGATATTTGGGGGGGGGGGGGGGATGTGACCTTCTCCGTGACTAATACTGTATACTATATACTTGTATGTATTACAAGCAGCCGTGTTACGGTCATACAAATCATTAACCCCTGCTTCTCACATGTGTATGCTGCGGCAAGTTTAAGTTTCCTATATCTGTACGTTATGTTTTGTGTATGATGTATATGACCCAGTATGTAATATGTATATATTGTGTATATAATGCAGATTATACTGTATGTTATGTCTATTATATCATATGTAATGTATATAGTTATGGGTAATGTATCTTATTGTGTGTACAGAGACAGACTAATACTTAGTACACACAGACAGTCTTATACTACACCAGGTTTATCACAGTGTCTGATGCTTATGGACACTTTACACTGCTTTCATTAAATGCAAAATATCACACATTACACCCCGCCCACTCATTGGCTACGTTACAGAAAACGTTAGAACGTGTCTCAAATACTAAGACAATGACATCTCGAGAGTGAACATCATAGCAGAATCCTGCAACGTTTACATAAGTTTATCTGCCCCGATGCGTAATGTATAATGTGTAATTCTGTATGTCATGTATTATAGATACTGTATCTCATATGTAATAGAGTACACTGTGTATTAGATACTGTGTATTAGATATATATACTACTATATGTTATGTGTATTACAAGTGTGATCCTGCATGTCAAGCATACGGTATGTCATGTACATGATACTTTGTGCTTTCTATTAGATGCTGTATAGTAGATGTATAATACTGTATGTTATCTAATTGGGACTTTATATGAGATGCATGTTCTATTTATAATACTGGGTGTTCTATATTCTATATGTTGTGTGTTACATTTGTGACCCTGAATGTCATACATATAATAATGCACCGTATATAACGTCCATGACAGTCTATATTAAGTGCAAGATACTGTGTCCGATGTTTCTGACTATAAGTTACACGATATTGTGTATTATGTGCATGATATTGTGTGTTCTATGTACAATACTGTATGTGAGGTGCAGGATCACATGTATCATGTAATATGAACACTAGAATGTCTTGTTGTAGAGTTCTATATGTCGTGTAACTCACTGCGTGTAATGTGTATGGTACTATGTTGTATGTAGTAGATGTTACACTGTTGTATATGTGCGATACTTTATTGTATATGTATTATTGTATTATTATTGTACTGGTTGAAAACAAAGGTGTGAAATCTACGAGGATGTCCTATATAATGTCCTGATACTGGTATCAGGAAGCAGTGGTGTAACTAAAGTCTTGTGGGCCCCGGTGCAGTCTTTTGTCCGGGGCCCCTACCTCATCCCTACAGCGAATTCTTGATGGTGATGGATCCGGGTGCGATGGAGTTTAATGCCCTTAGTGTGGTCGGGGTAATCTGTGGTCTCCTTGGTTTATGGGTCAGATGGAAGCTGCAATCTCAATACTGATGCCAGTGCTTATGGGCCCCCTGAGGCTCCTGGGCCCCTGAGCGATTGCACCCTCTGCACCCCCTGAAGTTACGCTCCTGGTAGGAGGAGCCTAGGGAGTGTCCTGTCTGGCTGATCCCCGCTCTCTGCAGAGTTCCTCGTGTCTCCTCCAGCTGGTTACTATCACATTACACAGGTTTCTTGTAGACAGTCTAAGTATTTGCAACGTCCTGATCTCATGTTCATGTTGTAGTCGCCTGGTGCCCGGTCCACTCATGGGAACTAAGTAGTCAAGTAATTCTCTGCATGTCTTGTGTCCAAACCCTCAGCCGTGCTAAGATGTAAGACTCTGCTAATACACTAGTACTTATTCCAGGCCCGGCATCGATCCCGAGCTCAGGAGGATTGGATCGCCTCGAGTCACACACAGAATTCTCCGGAAACAAACTTTTATTTAGTAAAACTGAGAGCGGCCTCTCCGGCTCCGACATCAGCGGCTCCGACCTTAATGATGTCTCTGCTTTCTCATAACAGGGTCTTTGGGCACTTTAGTCTTCTCTCAGAATGGCAACTGGTGAAGGTGGATTATAAGTCCATTTTTGGAAGGAAGTGCAATGAAAATGACTTTGAAAGTTGGCACTTACACAACCAGGTGATACTATACCGTATATCATCTATCTATCTATCTATCTATCTATCTATCTATCTATCTATCTATCTCCTATCTATCTATCTATCTATCTATCTATCTATCTATCTATCTCCTATCTATCTATCTATCTCCTATCTATCTATCTATCTATCTATCTCCTATCTATCTATCTATCTATCTATCTATCTATCTATCTATCTATCTATCTCCTATCTATCTATCTATCTATCTCCTATCTATCTATCTATCTATCTATCTATCTATCTATCTCCTATCTATCTATCTATCTATCTATCTATCTATCTATCTCCTATCTATCTATCTATCTATCTATCTATCTCCTATCTATCTATCTATCTATCTATCTATCTATCTATCTATCTCCTATCTATCTATCTATCTATCTATCTATCTATCTATCTATCTATCTCCTATCTATCTATCTATCTATCTATCTATCTATCTATCTATCTCCTATCTATCTATCTATCTATCTCCTATCTATCTATCTATCTATCTATCTATCTATCTCCTATCTATCTATCTATCTGTCTACCTATCTCCTATCTATCTATCTATCTATCTATCTATCTATCTATCTATCTCCTATCTATCTATCTCCTATCTATCTATCTATCTATCTATCTATCTATCTATCTATCTATCTCCTACCTATCTATCTATCTATCTATCTATCTATCTATCTATCTATCTATCTACCTATCTATCTATCTATCTATCTATCTATCTATCTATCTATCTATCTCCTATCTATCTCCTATCTATCTATCTCCTATCTATCTATCTACCTATCTCCTATCTATCTATCTATCTATCTATCTATCTCCTATCTATCTATCTATCTATCTATCTATCTATCTATCTATCTATCTCCTATCTATTTATCTATCTATCTATCTATCTATCTACCTATCTCCTATCTATCTCCTATCTATCTATCTATCTATCTATCTATCTATCTATCTATCTGTCTCCTATCCATCCATCCATTTCATATGGATTACTTGTCATCTATTTTCTGATTTGATGATTTCATGATAATTGTATGTAAAGAATATCAAACAAATGTTGACTGTTAAAGGACTATAAAGTGTATATCAGCAGCTCCTTCTGCTCCCCATCCCCTCTCACAGCATGCAGCCTCATACACAGACATAGAAACTGCAGCTACATCTCCCTCCTACCCCTCCCTTTACTTTACTGTACTACTCCTGATGGGTTTTTATTAATGAGTAAGGTTAGGACAATTCACAGAGATCCTGCACAGTTCTGTAAGGTGAAGAAGACCCGGGGTGTCATGAGGGGCAGCAGTGGCACCAGGGTCATGGTATGTGAGGGGTCTGACCTTTGTAACACTAGTATATATATATATATATATATATATATATATATATATATATATATATACACAGTCCTATGAAAAAGTTTGGGCACCCCTATTAATCTTAATCATTTTTAGTTCTAAATATTTTGGTGTTTGCAACAGCCATTTCAGTTTGATATATCTAATAACTGATGGACACAGTAATATTTCAGGATTGAAATGAGGTTTATTGTACTAACAGAAAATGTGCAATATGCATTAAACCAAAATTTGACCAGTGCAAAAGTATGGGCACCTCAACAGAAAAGTGACATTAATATTTAGTAGATCCTCCTTTTGCAAAGATAACAGCCTCTAGTCGCTTCCTGTAGCTTTTAATCAGTTCCTGGATCCTGGATAAAGGTATTTTGGACAAACAATTCAAGTTCAGTTAAGTTAGATGGTCACCGAGCATGGACAGCCCGCTTCAAATCATCCCACAGATGTTCAATGATATTCAGGTCTGGGGACTGGGATGGCCATTCCAGAACATTGTAATTGTTCCTCTGCATGAATGCCTGAGGATTTGGAGCGGTGTTTTGGATCATTGTCTTGCTGAAATATCCATCCCCGGTGTAACTTCAACTTCGTCACTGATTCTTGAACATTATTCTCAAGAATCTGCTGATACTGAGTGGAATCCATGCGACCCTCAACTTTAACAAGATTCCTGGTGCCGGCATTGGCCACACAGCCCCAAAGCATGATGGAACCTCCACCAAATTTTACAGTGGGTAGCATGTGTTTTTCTTGGAATGCTGTTTCTTTTTGGACGCCATGCATAACGCCTTTTTTTTTTATAACCAAACAACTCAATTTTTGTTTCCAAAATGAAGCTGCCTTGTCCAAATGTGCTTTTTCATACCTCAGGCAACTCTATTTGTGGCGTACGTGCAGAAACGGCTTCTTTCTCATCACTCTCCCATACAGCTTCTCCTTGTGCAAAGTGCGCTGTATAGTTGACCGATGCTCAGTGACACCATCTGCAGCAAGATGATGCTGCAGCTCTTTGGAGGTGGTCTGTGGATTGTCCTTGACTGTTCTCACCATTCTTCTTCTCTGCCTTTCTGATATTTTTCTTGGCCTGCCACTTCTGGGCTTAACAAGAACTGTCCCTGTGGTCTTCCATTTCCTTACTATGTTCCTCACAGTGGAAACTGACAGGTTACATCTCTGAGACAACGTTTTGTATCCTTCCCCTGAACAACTATGTTGAACAATCTTTGTTTTCAGATCATTTGAGAGCGGGCTGTCCATGTTCGGCGACCATCAAACTGAACTGAACTTGAATTGTTTTGTAGAAAGAAATGGTCCAAAATCCCTTCATCCAGGATCCAGGAACTGATTAAAAGCTACAGGAAGCGACTAGAGGCTGTTATCTTTGCAAAAGGAGGATCTGCTAAATATTAATGCCACTTTTCTGTTGAGGTGCCCATACTTTTGCACCGGTCAAATTTTGGTTTAATGCATATTGCACATTTTCTGTTAGTACAATAAACCTCATTTCAATCCTGAAATATTACTGTGTCCATCAGTTATTAGATATATCAAACTGAAATGGCTGTTGCAAATACCAAAATATTTAGAACTAAAAATGATTAAGATTAATAGGGGTGCCCAAACTTTTTCATAGGACTGTATATATATATATATATATATATATATATATATATGGCACCTAGTAGGCAGTGCAGATTTTGAACTCATGGCCAGGATCTTCTTGTTCCCCCCCATGATGTGCTGCTTCCCTACATTGCAATATATCCCAAGTAACATATCACAGAACTCTGGGGTTCTTTGAAACTTCATGAGAATGTTCAGTATAATATAAAGAATACATAGTAGAGTGGATGTGCTGTAAGGATTCTGCCGACTTCAGCCCCATTAATATTAGTCTCCCGGCTGATCTATATCGGCCTTTCCAAGATCATTTAGCACCTTGTAGCGTATCATCGTGTGACGTATTGATATTCCGCATTAGCGCGTTACCATTAATCATAATCCACTCGTTAATACTAAATAAGAAACAAACACAAGCTATCGATTTGTATCCGCCGAGAACCTTCCGGCTCGAAGGGATTTCTTAAATAAATGTAATTCAGACTTTTTTTTTGCTCTTGTGGGAAACTGAAGGTAAATGGCACAATTAGGAGCTGGATAAACGTCCGAGATCTCGAAACTCGCCTATAGACTATGAGGACGGGGATCTTTTACTGCCATTAACCTATAAGCTGAAGCCGTGACATAGAAAATCCCTCAAGTCTCCTCGAGAAGGTCATTAACTCCGTAAGGACAGAGACGATTCTAACAAGGAGTATTTGTGTTTGTTTATGCAACATTGTGTCCTTAGCTGGATCTAAATAGGTGGCATGTAATACCCTATTGCACCTGTAGTGGTCACTGCAGGGTAAATTCATGATCTGTCGATCTCAGAGCGATCAGCCGATCACTGACTCAACTTTATATCAAAGACAGCAATTCTGATGCTAAGCTACTTCGTACCTACACTAATCCTCTGTTACAACCCCAGGACTTGGTTAAGTTTTAAGTCTCTAAATATATATGTTAAAAATGGCAAAGAAATGAAACGTCCGTGATGTTAGAAAGCCGCAGAATATTTCTATTTACTCTCAATTGTAGGAGTGCTATATTTATAAAATCGGCGATAATTCGAGAGTCCGGGAAACACCTCCCGGGGGTTTCATTCTCCCGGGTCTATGCAGATGTAGATTTCCTTGCATTGACTTTTGCACAGATTGTAGGATTAAAGGCTCCTCATCTCCTGCCTGTAACCTAAACAAGAAGCCAGCGGCTCCATAATTATCCCTCAATTAAAAGCAGCGTAGGTGTTCTCCCCGAAGGAAGTCGGTTTATCTGTGTTCTATTGATTCCGCCCACTTTCTTCTCTCGCAGAAATGTTATTACAGCTGCCGAGGATTAAGATAGTAAAATATTCATTTAACCTTTCATGATCGGAGGCGAAAAATATAGCAGGGAGAAAAAAGTCAGAAAGAGGATTAATATAATGAGGGGGCTTTGCACATAAAAATTGTTCTGCCCCCAATTTAAGATCAGCCCCTGATAGGTCATATGGAGTTCATGGATGGGGCTGTGGATTCGGAGTCAGGGCCGGTCTTATGTGGGGTCAGAGCCAGTCTTGGGTGGAGTCAGGGCCAGTCTTGGGTGGAGTCAGGGCCAGTCTTGGGTGGAGTCAGACTTGGAAAGCCTGTGAGTCCTGCTCCCCCACCACTCATAGAGAAACCCTGTGAGTCCTGCCCCACTTGTATAGAAAGCCTGTGAGTCCTGCTTCCCCCACCACTCATATAGAAAGCCTGTGAGTCCTGCTCCCCCACCACTCATATAGAAAGCCTGTGAGTCCTGCTCCTCCCACCACTCATATAGAAAGCCTGGGAGTCCTGCTCCCCCCACCACTCATATAGAAAGCCTGGGAGTCCTGCTCCCCCCACCACTCATATATAAAGCCTGTGAGTCCTGCTCCCCCACCACTCATATAGAAAGCCTGTGAGTCCTGCTCCCCCCACCACTCATATAGAAAGCCTGTGAGTCCTGCTCCTCCCACCACTCATATAGAAAGCCTGTGAGTCCTGCTCCCCCACCACTCATATAGAAAGCCTGTGAGTCCTGCTCCCCCCACCACTCAAATAGAAAGCCTGGGAGTCCTGCTCCCCCCACCACTCATATATAAAGCCTGTGAGTCCTGCTCCCCCACCACTCATATAGAAAGCCTGTGAGTCCTGCTCCCCCCACCACTCATATAGAAAGCCTGTGAGTCCTGCTCCTCCCACCACTCATATAGAAAGCCTGTGAGTCCTGCTCCCCCACCACTCATATAGAAAGCCTGTGAGTCCTGCTCCCCCCACCACTCATATAGAAAGCCTGTGAGTCCTGCTCCTCCCACCACTCATATATAGAGCCTGTGAGTCCTGCTCCCCCCACCACTCATATAGAAAGCCTGGGAGTCCTGCTCCCCCCACCACTCATATAGAAAGCCTGTGAGTGCTGCTTCCCCCACCACTCATATAGAGAGCCTGTGAGTCCTGCTCCCCCCACCACTCATATAGAAAGCCTGTGAGTCCTGCTCCCCCCACCACTCATATAGAAAGCCTGTGAGTCCTGCTCCCCCCACCACTCATATAGAGCCTGTGAGTCCTGCCCCACTGATATAGAAAGCCTGTGAGTCCTGCTCCCCCCACTACTCATATAGAAAGCCTGTGAGTCCTGCTCCCCCCACCACTCATATAGAAAGCCTGTGAGTCCTGCTCCCCCCACCACTCATATAGAAAGCCTGTGAGTCCTGCTCTCCCACCACTAATATAGAAAGCCTGTGAGTCCTGCTCTCCCACCACTCATATAGAAAGCCTGTGAGTCCTGCTCCCCCCACCACTCATATAGAAAGCCTGTGAGTCCTGCTCTCCCACCACTCATATAGAAAGCCTGTGAGTCCTGCTCCCCCCACCACTCATATAGAAAGCCTGTGAGTCCTGCTCCCCCCACCACTAATATAGAAAGCCTGTGAGTCCTGCTCCCCCCACCACTCATATAGAGCCTGTGAGTCCTGCTCCCACCACTCATATAGAAAGCCTGTGAGTCCTGCTCCCCCCACCACTCATATAGAAAGCCTGTGAATCCTGCTCTCCCACCACTCATATAGAAAGCCTGTGAGTCCTGCTCCTCCCACCACTCATATAGACAGCCTGTGAGTCCTGCTCCCCCCACCACTCATATAGAAAGCCTGTGAGTCCTGCTCCCCCCACCACTCATATAGAGCCTGTGAGTCCTGCTCCCCCCACCACTCATATAGAAAGCCTGTGAGTCCTGCTCCCCCCACCACTCATATAGAGCCTGTGAGTCCTGCTCCCCTCCCCCACTCATATAGAAAGCCTGTGAGTCCTGCCCCCCCACCACTCATATAGAGAGCCTGTGAGTCCTGCTCCCCCCACCACTCATATAGAGCTTGTGAGTCCTGCTCCCCCTCCCCCCACCACTCATATAGAAAGCCTGTGAGTCCTGCTCCCCCCCTCCACTCATATAGAACTAAGCCCCTTGTCCATAAGGACCTCTGGGTCATTGATTGCCCTGACAGGTTCCCTTTAAGGTTCTCCATCTTGTGCACAAGTCGCAGGACTCCGAGGATCTCTATATGTGACTGTCTAGTCTTCGGTGAAGCTTGCTGGTCATGAAGAAGGAAATGTCAGAGGTGGATTGTGTTCACTTCTAGGAAATAACATGTAATCTTGGTAACATTTCAGAAGACTCTATCCTATGAATCCTGCGCTCGGCGGACTTACAATACGCAACTCCATTATGGACTATTTCACTTTGACTTTAATGTGTTGTTTTCATTTTGTGTTTTCAGAGGGATTTCTGTGTGATGGGAGAGAGGAAAACATATCGAAAGCGGAGACCGGGGTCTAAGTGTCTGCTGGGGAAGGACTATCTGAGGACAATCACCGAGCCTTGCCTCTGCTCACACTGGGACTTTGAGTGGTCAGTACATTGTAATAAGAAATCGTCCAATTTATATTGCTGATAAAAATCTGATTCTGGAGATGAGAAGGAGTTAAAGGTTACGTCTTCCAAACTCTATTTTTGCTCAAAATGTATCTGTTGAAATCTACAGATTGGGCCAAGAATCTTCCCAAATTCTTATTTTCTTGTCGCCTCGGCTTTCCTGTCTTCACATCTGTCTCACACGCTCTGCTTGTCCAGTGTCTTCACAAAGCCTAGAGGGCTAAGGTGCGGGGCGGACAATGTACCACGATGTATCCCAAACAATGCCCTCCAAGGGACTCCATTACTGTATAATAGCTAGGTCATTATTTTCGGGGGGTGTCTGTCATCATCGCACCGTCAGATTCAAATTAGTAGCCAGAAATCTTTGACTTCCGTTCACAGTCCTTATGGTAAAAACTTGAGTACAATGTAATGGCTGAAAACAGAGTTAAGGTCAATGCACGCAGATTTTTGGGCGCTGATTTTGGCACTGAATCCACGTGGAAAAAAAACGTCTATGAGTTCTATGTGTTCGGCTCGCTTTATTTTTCCACTGGCGGAAACAAATTTTCTTCGGGTGGAATCTGCCTGCAAAAACCAACGCGGTCAATGGTAGGCGGAAAATCCACAGGGCGGAATTGGTAAAAACCTAGAGTTTTTTTCAAGGTCCACACACTGTGATGGAGGAAATAAACTAAAAACTAAAAAAGACTCAAAAAATGCTCCAAAAACTGCTTCAAAAAAACATTTTCTAACTCCTGAAGCTGATTTTTTCCTCGCGTTGACCCTTACCTCCAGTGTTTGAACCTCTCCGTCCCCAATTTGCTTAAAATCGGTGGAGAGATGAGTCCTGCAAAAGGATGGACCTGAAGGGTATTCCAGTAACATATCGGTCAGCCATGTTGGAAGGTCACATTGGTAGCAGTTCTGGAGCCTCCTGTCCACGTGGACTCTAGACATTGTTGGCCATAATTCCGGGACCCTTAGGTAGCCAACGTTCCTAAAGCACTATTATAGGAAAGGCTTCCGCCCAGCCGCCTGACACGTACTGCTTATCTTCATTAGTTGCCCTTTAAGACGGAGACGTTGCCGGAGCGGAGTCTGGAGAACACTGTTCGGTTTAATATACATTTAAGAACGCTTAATGAACATGAGTCCATCCTTAAGGGGACACGGAAACGTTGTTTTTAATTTGGTGAAATATTAATGTGAGTCTTTCATACTGTAAAGTAGAGTTAGTGAAGACTTTTTAATCAGCATGTCGCCCGCAGGCACGTTTTATGATGAGAGGCTAAGAAAGCGTGCACAGACATTTTATTTAATGTAAAGGCTGGAAAAAGAAGATGATTGAACTTTTGGGTTTCGGTGTAGGCTGAAGCACGTCGCAGTTTTCAAAATACTTCTTAGAAGATGCGGAATGGAAATGTTTCTAGCTGGAGCCATGACATCACATCGAATGGGTTATGAACCACACGGACCCATTACTCCGGCGGACATAGGTCTCTCCGTCCACCAATGAATCCAAAAAGTACACCTTCTCATATTGTCATTTTTGAAATCATCAAGCAATAGGTAACATCCCTGGTGGTCTAGGGTGGCGAAGGAGGCAATGGAGACCTCCTTGGTGATCTGTTGCATGCAAAGGTGTCCAGGGTATTGAAGGGATTCATAGTGTTGTCTACAACCATGAAACCTCCAAGTCAAACATTAACAGTGGAAAGCATCCAACCGAGGACACTCAATATGGATCTATCAAGAGATGACACACTTCATCAGGGTTTGCAGTGTTGCTTGGGAGCTTCATAAATTGTTTTCCCATGGTTGACCAAATGGACGCGAGACTGAGATGACTGAGCACAACACCATGAGTTTGTTGAAACGTTACTGGACCACAGTAATGAGAACCCATTTTGTGGAGTGATGAACCAAGACAATGCTGTTTATGGTTTGGTCCCACAAGGAGACATTTTAGAGCTTTGGAATCTATTTTGGAGTTGTGCACTCTTCTAACCTTCCTCCATGGTTTGAGAGGAGAAGAACCTTCCTTGGTTCATTGGGATCATGTCCCAAGGCACAAAGAAGGACCTCAAGTGGTATTACAAAGGTACCATACCAGTCTTCATAAATTGGTTGAAAAAATGGACACAAGCCTGATATTACATTGCACAATACCATGAGTTTGCAGAAGTGGCAATTGTTCTTGGACTACAGTGAGGAAAACCCATTTTGTGGGGTGATGAACCAAGACGAGGCTTTCAATAAATTGGAAATTTCACAGCTCTGGGATATTTTAGAATTGCACTCTTCCAACCTTACTGCCACAGCTTGATGGAAGAACCTTCTTCGTTCTTCTTGATATTGCAAGTCACAAAGCAAGATTCTACCAAATTTGGTCCAGAAGGACCTCACGAGCCCTCATAAAGTCTTCATAAATTGGTTTTCATGGTTGACCACATGGGCACGAGCCTGAGATTATGAGGCAGGATATCTTGAATTCTCTGAATTGGCAAATGTTATTGAAAACCCAACTTGTGGAGCAATGAACCTACACAAGACTTTCATGGTTTGGGTCAATAAATGAGAATGTTAGAGCTTTGGAATACAAAGATACCATATTTTTGAGAATTGACCTGTTGGGAAATAATTTATCGTGATGGCATTCCAAGACAACAAAGCAAGTTCTATGAATAAATGAGCTACCACCTTTGGTCCAGAAGGTCTTAATGGGCCCTCATAATGTTGAAACCAGACCTTGACCCCTGTTCTACTGGCTGCCCAATATTGTTAATGCTCTTGTGCCCTGAACCTTGAAATCCATGGTGCACAATCTAAAGGAAACTTAACATGGAAGAATGGAGGATGCCATATCTGGGAAAAAAAGCCAGATCTAGAGATAACATATTATGACACAATGTGCCATGATGTCCCATGTTCTGTCTTTCTGTGGATTTCTATTTGTGATAGAACAAAGCCCAAACCCATCCATCTACCAGGAGAAACTCAAGCTACCAGAATGTTAACAGTCTTTATTGATAAGTGATTTTTTTTAAAATCCAATAATCCAAAAATTCATCATAAAATTTTGCTACATAATTTCACAAGTCGGAGCAGTGGACGCCAAGGTAGAATTTTCTTTGGGTCAGTTTTTCTACAAGTCAT
This sequence comes from Leptodactylus fuscus, assembly GCF_031893055.1. NCBI lineage: Eukaryota > Metazoa > Chordata > Amphibia > Anura > Leptodactylidae > Leptodactylus > Leptodactylus fuscus. The sequence goes on along the minus strand of NC_134274.1, from coordinate 4,715,028 downwards.
GTTACTTATTAGAAGGGGGTTTATACTTTTTTATGACCTGTTTGATAATCCAGCACATCTTTGTAGATATGAGCTAAAAAATTTTGCAACAATATTTCAGAACCTTTAGAATTCCGAGGTGTGTTTTTTGGACGTGATACAATGTGTCAGTAGTCATTTAGTGGGAGGAGCTAATTTTTTATGACACTTTTAATACCTTTCTTTTTTTTTTTTCAGTGACTATGGCTATGAGAGACAAGGGAAGAACCAGTGCACCCCCGCCTTCTGGTTTAATCCAACGTCCGTTTCAAAAGATTGCAGTCAGGGTCAGAGCTATCTCAAGAGCAGTGGGTAAGATCCCGCATCCTTCATAGATCCTTACTTTATTATTGGGTTTAGTTACAATTACATTGTTACATTGTATATATTAGGATGCAACATAGAAAAGGAAAATTCCATCCAGCTTGATGGCAACAACGAAATATTGACGATTGACAGCAGAGGAAGACCACATGGTCCACCTAGTTTTAGTATCTTATCATAGGATAGACTTGTATCCCAGACATTATATATTTGACCTGTATGACACTAGGGACAAGTGTTGATGTTACGATGTCTATAGGTGTAGATTTATAATATCTGGTTAATATTTTATTCAATATGGGTTGATATTTCTGTTGGGACTTTGCAGATATCGGCGGATTGTGTCCAATAACTGCACGGACGGATTACGGGAGCAGTATTCTCCCAAACCCCAGGAATGTTTAGGAAAAGCTCCTCAAGGATTGCAGCTTACCACGAGTGATGGCAAACTGGGGGCGCAGAGCGGGCAGAACGTCACCTTCCTGGTACATCTGGAGGAGGTAGGGTCACATCACATCCTAACCTCTACTCTACAGTATCCTACTGTCTTCCAGTCTCCTTCTTGGTTGTCCACCTTGTCTTTTGGTCCCCAGGTCTGAGGTCTATAGTTGGGTTTCAGCAGGTCCCCTGGGGGACATCACCATCACTGGCCCCAGGGCACCACTGAGACCTGTGATTGGGCCTCAGTGATCATTTGAGGGTGTCAACATGGTTTGGCAATACAATGCCAAAGTCCAAAGACATCCTAATGATGTCAATGACCCCCACAAGATGATCTGGGACCAGAAGACCAGTACACCAGTCTATCCCAGAAAGGGCAAGTGAGTGTTTTTATTTTTGCACACCCCTCTCTGGTCCCGGAGTACAATAATCAACTTTGGCCGAACCCAGAATTTTTGTAAATTTCATAACGAACTGGGTTCACCCATCCCAACAAAGTGTAGTGTCCCTGATTTTATGAGCTTTCTACTCATGATGATTTTAGTAAGGATGGAGCTGCTTGTGACAGGGGCAACGTCATGATGGAGCAGTGTCTCCAGCAGCACAGAGTATTTCAGGGGACGGCTGTACTCATCCTAATCATGTCCGTATAGTGTTAAGCCATGTAGCTTGGCCCTCCTTCCTCTGTATACTCTCTATATGAAGCAGTCCTGAGTTGTGTTACCGTCTTCGATCTCCTGGTCGCTGCCGTCCTCTGGTGTCAGGAGCTGCGCTCCGACTGCTGAATGCTGATTTATACTGTGATGAATTGAAATCTCTCTCTGGACATTAAGATGAAATAGATTTGAGCAGTGATGTGCAGGTGAGACACATTTTCTCAAATCGTTTAGCTGGGAGAAGCCTGACATACCGCGGCCGTGTCATCTCTGAAATTGATTGTTTCCGTCCAGACAAGAGGATTTTCGCCGCAGATGTTTTATATGGGGCTTCCCTCTCTACGTCAGTATTCAGACAGCTACCGGGCAGCACAATGGGGATTATTTTTTATACGAAAAAAAAAATTGTTGCCGTGATTGGCAGGTCACATAGACTTGGCTTTCAAGCAAATAACATTGAGCAGAACCCAACAAATTCACTGCAGAGCCCGCGTGTTAGGAGGTGGCCATGGTTTTCTTATAATTTATGGCAAGTCCATAATTTTTCATTGGTGGGACTTTGACAGTCGACCCCCCCCCCCCCCCATGGATCAGCCGTTCGGGGGTCTGTCTGTGCACTATAGAGTGTATGTAGCCAAAAGCAGTTGGCTCTCTGTTCTGTATAGTGGCTGGGGCTGGTACTGCAGCCCAGGACCATTACAAAGCACAACACAAAATACTCCCCTGGAAGTGTAAACCAAATATCTCAGTTCAGCACCAGTGGCAGAAGCATTGCCCCATTACCCTACCCTTATCCACTGTCTACCCACTTCCCTTCTCTACTTACATCACCATTGTCCCACTTTCCTACATAGCAGTGTTCTGCCCCTCCTGCCCCTCCTCCATTGGCTGCCTCGTTTTCCCCTTCCAAAATTTTTCCATTGACTAAAATGAAAGATAGCGCCTTCAGCGGACTATGCCTATATCTGTATATACCGTACACACTCATACAAGGGCTGTCTCGGGATGTAGTTGTTCTCTCTCCTTGTCTTCTCCTCCCAGCCCAGACCACCATGATGACTTCCCCTTACGTTTCCATCATTCTGCCATCCTTACTGTCCCCTGCTGCCTAGGACATGATGGAGGGTAGTAATAGCGACCCCTAAGTGTCCTGAACAATGATTTGTGGAAAGTAGATAATCCCTGTAACAGTTATAATACCTAGTGCACCTCAGGGAGCTCCATACTAATAGTTATGACACCGCACTCCACGTAGGGTAACGGTGACATTGAAATACCCGTATCTACTACATTTTGTCCTAATCTTATTTGGGCACCTGTCATAGAGGACATAATGGTCACTATTTTACTGTTTCAAGCATCAGGGTCGTTGCCGAACCTCATCTGCCCCAAGGGCCGGTTCCCAGTTCCAGTGTTGGGTTGTTGGTAGCGTTGGGCTGGGACAACGGCCATATTGTTTCTTTTGTAGTTCTATCTTCTTATTGTATGTCTGTAAATTGATTCATTCGATGCAGTGGTTAATTTTCTTATGATTCGCAACGTTTTGGCTTTTCCTACTTAAAACATATATATATATCCCAATTCCACGGGCAGCACATGTGCATGGGGTAGACGAAATATCATGGAATAATAACCATATTGTAGATTTTAATAAGTCATAGCATCTCCTTGGTAGGAATCCAAATTTCACGTTTTCGGTCTTGCCTGTTGCACATCTTGGCCATGTGAATTTATTGTATCATTACACATCTCACCAGGCTCCGGGGCCCCATCTGGGTAAGACGATTTCTATACTGATGAAGGATGTGTTTGTTTGCTAAGCAGACCTCTTTACTTTAACCTCTTCTTCTCCATCTCCTGTCTTCCGTTGTGTTTCTTCTGGATTCGGGTTTGGCTCTTCTACTGCATTGGGTTCCTAAGTCAACTGGTGCTTGAAGGTGACATCAGGTGTGATGTCCTATTTACCCAGAATTGTCCTCCTGCTGAGCGTATGTCCTTCCATGTCCTTGCTCTCTTCTGTTTGATCCATGTAGTCACACAGTTGATAAGGTTGGATCAAGACAGAAGTCCATCAAGTTCAACTTATAAACCTTCTCTGTTGATCCAAAGGAAGACAAAAAACATAAGTCGGACAGCAATTTTCCCCTTATAGAACTTTTCTTCCCAAGTCCAAATATGACAACCAGAATCATCAACATTGTATCCCAAAATTCTAATTGCCATAGTATATGATATTTTTCCTGTACCCTCTCGAGCAAGTCATCAGCCATCATACATCCTATGGCAGTCATTTCCATTCTCACGCTCTTACTGTGAAGAATCCCACCTATGACTATGGTGAAACCAATTCTCTTCCAGACGTAGAGGCCTTGTCATGGTTACATGGTTGTTATGTTAGTGGGTTTGTTAGTTTTGTATCAAAGATGTGGATTCTATAGACCATCATCCATTTGGAGGTATGGACGGCAGGTTGCTGTCCCCAGAACAGTCATGGATTGGTGGTGGTAGCGGCACGGATAGGGACAGATCCAAGGGTCCTCACCAAGAGAGTAGTCAGCATGCAACTGACCAGAAATGGATCCAATAATCAGGAGTGGAACAACTGGTACCAGGTGAAGAGTCCAAAGGGGCAAGGCATGAGTGTTATCCATGAGCAAGGCTGGAATGATCTTCATAAAGGATAACATTCTGGTACCCCAATGTAACAAGGCCCCAAAAATGTCACATCCCATATTAGATACAGCCATTCTTCCATCAGTCATGATCCAGGGCCAGGAGGCCAGCGCAGCCTCTTCACCCCCTACAGTAACAGTCCAATTACTCAATATCAGATCACAAATTTCCTGCATCTTCCTTATTTTTTGAGCATCTTCCAGGGTCCCGGGATTAGATCTTGCAGTAAATAACTGTATAAGCCACACTTCTTCTTGTGGTTTCTCGGACTCGGATATAAATAGATGCAGCGCAGCAATTTATCCCAGTAACCCGCAGGTTAGTGAATAGCCGAGATTTCTGGAACTCTAATTACAAGAGTATTGTGTTTTCCTCCACTTATCACAACCCATCTGCGCTGTCATTTCCTTTGCCATTTTGGCTCCCAATTGCCTTGTTTTCCAGCGAGTCGGGAGAAAAAGTGATGAAAGATAGTGGAAAATTAAACCTAAGGACGTCAGCGTGCCGGAGCGCACAGTAGGCAGCCGGGCGGCCATTTTCCAATGTTAAGTCATTTCACGGATTTCTGGGCACCGAGATTTACATTTGTTATCTTGACCGGGGTGATGTTACCTGTGGAGAGGTAAGAGGTCCATGGATGGTCCTCAGTGTCCACGGCATTGGAGAGACAGTTTTCTTCCTTTTAGAGGACAGTCTATTTTCACTATTACCCTGTATGACGCTACCATGGCGGTATTATTTGGGAACGCTATGGTTGTATCTATAGTATTTGGTGTCTGTATTAGTTTGACTATGAGTTTAGCACCGTTGGATAGTAGTGATGGTGTGGTGCATTCTGGCCACCACTTAGCAAGAGGAACGCGTGAAAATGCATTTGTGAGACCACACCCCTATTGTCATGGCCCTGCCCCCTTTTGGGTGAGACACACTGACTTTATGTGCATGCCATATCAAATTTTGCAACAGGCACTGCTTTTTTAGGATGCAAACACCACATAATGTACCCATAACATGTCAGATAGACCCTGGTGGATGTGGGATTACTCCACTGGGTCCAGGAGATTTGGGAGGGTCCAGGACTCCTATTCTTCAGGGAGTCCTCCTTTAGGCAGCCTCCTAGATGTTCCAGAAGAGTTGGCAAGTTTAAGTAAGTCTAGGGATACACAGCGACCTCCCCTAAGCCTCTACTTATATTGAACCCCAAAAGTTTTGGATTCCATTTGAGGTCTTTTGGAAAATTTGGGTTCAATCCAGTTCAATTTCAATCTGATGCAACAGGAGTGAGATTTCTTATCTTACTTTGCGCCTATTATTCCGGCACAGTGTAGCACTTACTTACGCATAGTTTGGCAACTTTATTGTAGAGGTGCAGAATGTCAGGACTCCGGGCAATGTTATCATTGTAACTTTACATTCCACCTGCAGATCTACGCTTTCTACATCTCTAGCTGGGTGCTACACTGTGATATCTGCAGTCAGACAAGGCGACACATTGCGCCTATACCTGACATAATGTCTGAGACGTTCCAGTCTTAAGTCACGTCCTTACATTACATAAGTCTTTTATATACTCTTGAATTGTAACTCTAGCGGAGAGCGCAGTGCGGTGCTGCCTTCGGAACATGTGTCATAAATGGATTTGCAGAACAGTCACCTTATCCCTCTCCAGCAGCTCATTTCCACTTTAATTTATATTCATAAACTCGGAGATAGGGACATTGTCTGAGGATAGTGAATCACTTTCAATATTTCATATCCAGCAGGCCCAGAATAAGTCAGGCTGCTGAGATGTTTGTGGGTTATGTTCCTAAAGTCTATTAGCGTTGTACAATGTGCAGACAGCCATTGGCAACATGAAACCTGCCATGGAAACTTTTTTAATCGTTTCTATTGCGGCTCCATTGTGATTTACATTGTAACTTTCCAACAACCCCGGAAAGAACGAGGGCAGACGTACGGGATCAGTACAGATTAGGACGAGGCTAGTAGATGGGTAGGATGAGGCTTCGGGGGGTTTTAGGTCATGACTTCACATGAAGTTATAATGAATAGACTTTGAGGAATTTGATGACTCTTGGACTGGATGGTGCGGAGTAGATGTTGGCGCCCAAGATGGGCAAATGACTCAAAGTGAAGTCTCTCCCGGGCTGATGTCCTTAAAGAGGACCCTTCACCACCTCCGTCAAGTCCCGCTCCTGAGTCGGAATTATCGTTCTAGCCCAAGCCAATCCAACCAACATACATGTGGAGCACTGGGGGACGGGTCTTCAGTTCGGAGTCTTACCCCAAGCGCTCCAGTTATTGTTCTCCAACTCTACATAAGCCACATAACAAAGGTTCCCACTTTATCGTTGCAATGTGCTCTGTAACCTGGTGGTGGAGGATGACTATGCTTGGCAAGGTGGTAGCATATTGAGGGCGTTGATCCTACACCGGTCAGTCATTTTTCTTACTTTCACCAGAAAATTACATTTGACTTTCACATCTTATATAGGATTTCCTTTCCCTTATTCTCTAAATACTCCTCTACGATCATCCATCATGGCCTCCAGATGAGGAGCCACCGACACCATCCTTATACCATTATTGTTAATACTTTCTTACAGGAATATCCTTTCTCGGAAGCCCTTGACATAGCGCACAATCCAAGGATCTGATAGATGAGTTCTAATTTAGGAGTCGTGTGACCTTTAATGGATCCGTCCATCTTGTGGACAATCAATAAAACAGTTAAACCCCATGGCCTTTCTGAATGTGTTATATGGCTGGAAGTGGGAAAGTCCTCCGATAAAACATCCTGTAGTAATAATTCCATCAGACGATGGCAGCGTGCGGTCACTTCTATCCATAGCTCACAACGTCACTGGGTATATTGAATTCTACGCTCCAGGTGGGATCATGACAGTGGAGGGACACATGGATTATTTAGAGTATTAGGGACAGGGTCAATCTAAATCAACATTAGGTTTGTAAGTCAACCTGCTCGAAGGCAAACTGATTTCTTAGATAGTCCTGTGTTAGAAACAATATGGCGGAGTTCAGGGTTTAAAACCAAGTAAAGGTGTCCAATCCAATTAGATTTTGCATCTCTAATCAATCGTGTACGCAAGGTTCTGACTCTAACTTGGCAGACGTTATTGGGGGAAAGAAGTGTTAGACATATTGGATCTCAACACGTTCAATCCTTCTGTTCCAAAGAGAGATAAGCCATCGCCAAAGGAGCCTAGAGAATACAGAGGGTTAACTTAGCCATAAAACATGTTCACTTGGTCAAGCTGGGCATGTATTTCATTTTGAGCCTAAAAAGCTGAGATGGACCTTTTTGAGGGCCACATCGGTATGGAGTTGGTATGTTCTCTCTGTGTTCTTTGCATGCTCTCCAGTCACCAAAAGCTTATTTATATGTTAAAGGAGTTGCACAGGATTAGAAGAACATCGATGCTTTCCAAAAACAGCACCACAGCTGGTATATGTCTGGTATTACAGCTCTACCCAATGCACTTCATTGGAACACTAGGCAAGGTCCATGGACAGGTGTGTTGGTGGTTTTAGAATTCTTAGTAAGACATGTATAGTCTTATAAGTCCCTGTATACCTCATGGTGGCCTCGTAGAGGTCACGTCTCATTAATGAGACATATTGCCCCTTCTGACCCACATCTAGGACCTCTCATCCAGCCAGCCAGTACCCTAGTTCCCACGGATGAGAAGCAATGACCTCTCTGCTGTCTTGGACGGCTTCATCTTCCTTCTTGTCTAGACTTCCAACATTATGCTACTAGGTTTCAGATGACACGGACACTAGAGTAAGGTGGTCTAGAGCAAGTTCTCCTTTTACACCAGAGGACTTATTTGTATATGTTTCTAGAAGAAGGTATCCATGTTTCTTATAGCACAAGCCATCGTTTGCCTTTCAATTACATTCGATCCGGTGTGCGCGTATGTCAGAGGGATATTAGATGCTGAGCCTCACTGGGGATGATCACTAATGTGACTGATGACATCTGGACGGCCCTTTAGAACACGATGGCATCGAGAAAGTAAATCATACAACAGATAATTCCCCATAGAGGCTCCATATGGTGGCACATGAAGTATGTGCGGGTCCCGGGAGTGGTTCAAAGAGAGACATTTAAAGATGAGCAATAAGGATTTGTACATTTTTAGATATTCTCATACAGTCCTTCAAAAACACTGATTTGATGTTTGCAAAATATAGAGGTTGGTTTGTATATTTGGGCACTCACAAAGGAGTATAACCCTAGTGATGTTGGTGTCTTGGGACTTCACCATGTTGGGGGTGCCATGGGTCTACTCTTTAGCAAGGCTGGAATTGCTTTCCATTGATAATTTACCAAATTGGTTGTCCTATCAAGAAATCCCAGTCCATAATCCTTGTGAGGAATACAAGGTGACATTTTTTTTTTCATTCCAGGGCGACATCCAGAGGATTAACATTCAGTTGGACTTTGGAGATGGCAGCGCTGTGTCTTATGCCAATTTTAGCAAGATTGAGGATGGTATACGGCATGTGTACAAGAACCCGGGAATATATCAGGTCACCGCCTACGCGGAGAACAATGTGGGCATTGATAGCGCCATCCTCTATCTTCATGTAACTTGTAAGTTAATTGTTATCACTTCCATTTGTGCATTTCATTCTTACATTGTGTTGCCTTGGACACATGGAAGTCCCATCATTGACTTGAATTATACAAATACAATGACTGCATATGCGAACAAGTTAGAATGTAATAAGGCATATGGATCTGTTCACATCTGTGTCAGAGGCTCAATCCCACATCCTTTCAGATTTGATATGAACAATAGTGCTGTATGAGACAATATTTCCCCGTCAAAATGGTAGACCCCACATTGGAACCCAATAGATCCCATTATCAATCACATGGCATACTTCCAGAACTGATGGTATCACCCATACTACTGATTTAGCACTGGTGGAATCACCCATACCATGGATCTAGCCCTGGTGGTATTGCCCATGCCATGGATCTAGCCCTGGTGGTATCACCCATACCATGGATCTAGCCCTGGTGGTATCGCCCATACCATGGATCTAGCCCTGGTGGTATTGCCCATACCATGGATCTAGCCCTGTTGGTATCACCCATACCATGGATCTAGCCCTGTTGGTATCACCCACACCATGGATCTAGCCCTGTTGGTATCACCCACACCATGGATCTAGCCCTGGTGGTATCGCCCATACCTTGTATCCAGCTCTTCATTTCATTTCCTAAACACGCAGCCACAACTGTTTTCCACGTAACCTCTATATTTGCTTACCGAGGGGTAAAAGTTTCATCTTCATTCTTCAGCTGCGCACAGTCTGGCTTATGTTTCCCGCTAGTGGCCTTCATCATCCTGACTTTGCATCGTACATATTAAAACAATTTGTGCGGCCTCGGATTGCCCATATGGAGATCTCCAGAGCAGTTAATATAGCGAGAGACAGGGTAACCAAGGCATTTTATCACTCTAAGTTATCCCAGTGAAGGATGAAATGTGCCCTGAAACTTTATCACAGTAATAATTCCTCCACAAATCAATCATGTCCGCCGTTAACTACCTGTTATTAAAGCAGTTACTGTTCTTGGCGTCACCTTGCTCCATTAAATAACAAAGGGAGCCGTTAGCCGAAGATATCAAACTAATTTCCGGAGGCTTGTTTCATTTTATTGGCCAAATCAAAGTTTACTGGTAAAATTTCTCCCCTAACAAAGGTGCCTGGCGGTCTAGTAACTCCTTGTGTGTAAGTCAAGGGTCAAACAGCGCCACCTAGATCCGATAAACACGGCCACCAATCATGAAGAGGGAATTGCAAAACGTTAGGGGTTTCAAATTGGAAATCTGACTGCAAATTTCCAGTTTGGAAATTTTCCATTCCCTGGTTCAACTTGACCAACACATTCCGTAGTATGAGAATAACCCAAGGTCATGGTGATCATTGCTCCACCAGTGTGCAGACTTTGGAGTGTAGGCTGCAGCCTTAACGTTGGGGTTCTCATCCAATGGTTTTACCTGTTCTCCTCTCCCCTTTTTGGTATCAGTGAGAAGTTGGTGGGTGGGTATAGCCTGTGTGACCTGCGGTGGGCGCCAAGACTTGGACATATAGAGATAATGCAGGAACCAATCAGGGTTGAGCAGCAAAACGTACTTTGCAGAGTTGACAGATGGCTCAATCACAAGAGAAGAGAATAGAAGTGGCCAGAATCCAGGACTGATGTCGCCCAGCCACTGCTGCTAGATAGCAGAGGTGGTCCGAAATATAGGCAATGTATTGGGTAAAACAGCTTAACCACTTCTGGACTGGCCCATTTTCCCTGGTTCAGGATTTTGTACATAGAAGCTCATGCAGTCCCTTGCAGTCATGTGACGGCTCCCATAGCTGTGTACACAGTGCTAATTGACTACATATGTTGTATGAATGTACATAGATACCCCATCACGTCTATGTTATAGACTCGTAGACACTCCACATACCACCATAGGCTACCTCGGCTTCTTGCGGACTTTATGATGCCTCATGGTTTCTAGGGGGAAAAATTTGCAATTGAGATAGAACACAATTTGTTACATCACATTCTCACAAAATACAGTATGGTCCATGCACCGTATGGCAGATTTATACTACACGGATCCCTACTATGACCACATGCATCAACTTTTTGATGTTGAGGGACTATTACCGAGAAAGGACGATGTGTAAGTTGTCCTGCAGGCAGCAAAGCCTGGCTCTTACAGTGATCAACTGCAATCTGGGGAGAAACTCGGCTGCAAGTGTTCAATATCCCTGCGGCGCCAACGCAAGGAAAAAGACATTAAAAAGTATTGCACATTATCTATTAAAATCCACAATCTGGCTACGTAACGTTGGACCGGACAAGTCCTCCACTCTTTGTAACTCTTCTCCATTCTGGCCAAAAGACTAGACCCCAAATAAAGAACTTCCTTGGAAATTCCTGGTAAGATGTAACCAGTGGAATGTGGTGTTACAGTTTTTGATCTTGTTTAACCTCTTTCCTTGTCCACCATCAGGTCCTATCGAGCATGTCCACCTGCGAGTACCCTTCGTCGCCATCCGAAATAAGGAGGTCAACATCAGCGCCGTGGTTTGGCCGTCTCACCCCGGCACGCTCACTTATTTTTGGTGGATCGGGAACAACACCAAGGTACGATGAACAAGTCTATGCTTATTTACCTCGTCTTGGCATGTCCACCAATGAGACGTCTCATGAGCATAGTTGTGTTCATGTTGGAATTACCGGCTCAATAACCTTCAGACACGCTTGATTTAACATGGTGACTCAAGACGTTCGGGAGCCGATGGGAAGAGATAAAGACGTAATTCAGTATTTGAGACAAGAATGTAGCGGCTTGATGTAGCTTTCAAGACAAGCCCGAGGATTAATGAAGCACGCCTGCTCGGTTTTAACGAGTCTGTCACATGATCTACAACATAGGTTATCCACCTTATAAATCCCATCACCCGCCTCATTTGTTAAGTCATAAATTATTCAAGGGTTTTCTTTATATCCTTGACTTGATTAAAGAGGCCATCTTTCATTTAAATTAGAGATGGAATCCATCTTTTTTATGGTTATGGAAAGGCTTTTCGTCAGTCACTGTGAGGCTATGGTAGGAAGGAAGACTCCGGCTTTAATGAGTCAGGACATTTTATAATGACATTGATGGGCTAGAAGAAGATTCAGGAGTGACAGGAGGGCAAAGACTCCCTAATGGGTTTGCAAATTTTTTAGCGGGTTCATTACTAGGTAAAAATATGGGCGACCTATTCAAAACCATGTGAGGGCTTCATAGCTATGGAAACTAAAGGTATTCTTTAGAGGGGTCATCCAAGATTAGGAAAAATCCACAGTGGACCATCGGTTGTGTCTGATGTCGCGACCCCCATGGAAGACAATTGGGCATATACAGAATTTACCAGACGGGGTGTTCATTGAGTCGCCAAGTTCCTGAATACAGTTTTATGCCCTCACATAGTATAATGTCCTCTTAGTGACCTCACACTCTATAATACTCTCCTTAGTGCCACCACATAGTATAATATTCTCTCAGTGACCTCACGCTCTATAATACTCTCCTTAGTGCCACCACATAGTATAATATTCTCTCAGTGACCTCACGCTCTATAATACTCTCCTTAGTGCCACCACATAGTATAATGTCCTATTAGTGACCTCACACTCTATAATACTCTCCTTAGTGCCACCACATAGTATAATATTCTCTCAGTGACCTCACGCTCTATAATACTCTCCTTAGTGCCACCACATAGTATAATGTCCTATTAGTGACCTCATGCTCTATAATACTCTCCTTAGTGCCACCACTTAGTATAATGTCTTCTTAGTGACCTCACACTCTATAATACTCTCCTTAGTGCCACCACATAGTATAATGTCCTCTTAGTGACCTCATGCTCTATAATACTCTCCTTAGTGCCACCACTTAGTATAATGTCCTCTTAGTGACCTCATGCCCTATAATACTCTCCTTAGTGCCACCACATAGTATAATGCCTTCTTAGTGACCTCACGCTCTATAATACTCTCCTTAGTGCCACCACATAGTATAATGCCCCCCCATGGAATAATATGCTAGAGTAGCCAGTGCATATAATGTCACCATGTCTATGCACTGGCTACTTTCGCATCAACAACCTGACCTCATTCCAAGCTGCTCCACTTGCTGGATTTTTCCCATTGCAATGTGGATTTGCATGGAAATTGATCCATAGAAAACTTGGCACTGGATTTCATGGGGCTCACCGGGGTCAAGTTGCAAAAATTGGCTGAACCCAAGATCTTCTGGTTTCATCACCCACAAATCATTTTTATACTACAGAGTCTTTTGACCTCACCTGCGGTGGTATCTGGTGTCCTCTCATCTTATGGCCCCTTCCAACCTCCAGGGCAACTTGAGAAATCTGAGTAGATCACATGGGGCATTGATGTTTGATGTGATTGGGCCTCAGTGGTCACCTGGAGCCACTGGCCTAACCCAACGGGGTTGGAAGATGCCTCGGAGAGAACACCGGATGCCTCATCTTAACCTGATCTGATGAAGAGTGATTATATTTCTGCCCCTCCAATTATTATAGTCTGGGGTCTGGAGAGATCCCGGAAACTGGGGGGCAAACTCCTGAATACTAAAGAACCAATCCCGCACGATCTCTAGTCTCTAATAAAGCGGCCGTTCATTGTCTGTACTATGATACTGACACTTTTTGCTGTTGTGAATTCGTTGTGTCTCACCTGGGCACATTTCAGGTAACACGTTATCGCTCTATACGGTCTATGTACACACAGGCGGTATTCAGCCATCAGAACACGTATATTATAAAACGTTACTCCTTTAAATAATACAATTTGTGTGAATAGCAAGTCGGTGTTCTTTGTATGAAATGACAAGAAAATAGTTAAATCCTCGCTTTGGGAGGGGGGGGGGGGCTTCAGCTTTCCTTGAAAAGAAAGGTAATTACCCTCAAAAGAATAAAACATAAAGGGATAGGAACAGCATTTAAAAGTTTCCTTTGAAGTTGTGCAAAGCAGCAGCTAATAATTATAAAGCCGAATAAGAGGAGCGAGAGATATCGCAGCCTTAATTTGTGGGGAGGAAAGTCTCGTGTTCTAGAGGAGTCTGCAGGGTCTGATAATGGGGGGCTTGTTTGCTTCGTGTCACGTTTACCTATGTATAGGGGGTGTAGAGCTTATAGTCATCTGCGGACCCATATAAGATAATGGGGTCAGAGCGAATCCTCGCTCATTTAAGGGCAGATTAGATGGACCATGTGATGTTTCTTTTTACCAATCTTTAGAGCAAAGTTTATTTACTGCTACTGTAACCTATAGGATCCAGACCGATACATTGTATCCATTTCCCACATATAGCACCAATGACCACAGTACCGTACAGACGGATTCCATTGGGGCTCACAACCTAAATTCCAACTTAACCTATCAATACAGAATGTTTGGGAGGAAAATGGGAACACACAAAAGCTGCAGTCAGTGTCACCTGGGATGTCCAACTGGGATGTCCAGGGAGATCTGTCAGCCCATTGGCTTCCTGCAGCACAATTTTTGGGATGCAGATTGGTTTACGACAACTAGAGGCCTGACAATATAACTGCATGGCCTTATAGACAATGCTACTAAGTATTCCTACACACTATAAAAGAGGTCGATGGATCGTCGCGTTAAATCCAATAGTGGTACGAGAAAAAGATGAAAATTTTGTGCAATAAAGTTTAACAAAAAATATTACCACCCCTCCAATTATTTTTTAAAGAAAGATAACAAAAAAAAGAGACCTGGTACCGCTGATATTGTGCATGGAAATTCCTGCTGTTTTTCACTTGGTATCTGTCCACACCGTGCTGACAGACAACCCCCCAATGGCTGACATTGACCCCTATAGTATACTGTATAGCATTCTGGAAAACTGTAGAAATCAATGCCGGTGAAGCCCCGTTTTATTGACCGGGATACATCCTGCTTGTGTATCCGCAGCCTCTGATCACCCTGGACAGTAGTATCTCGCTGACCTTCCATATGGAGGGTGTTAATACCATCACGGTGCAGGTGGCCTCTGGAAACACTCTCATTCAGGACACCAAAGAAGTTGCTGTACATGGTAAGTTTTTTTTTCATATGTTATTCAGTTGGTCATGTAAAACGTTCCATCAGAACTTCATTGTCAGGTTCATATCTGCCCAAAACTATCATGAGCCTACTGTATAGGAAAGTAGTACGTGCTGGTCAATGGTCAATTACATTTTTTTGCAATGGTGGCCTATGGAGTTTTTACCTTCAGCACAAATGTTGGGAGATTTTCTCAGCCCAGGAGAGAAGGAACCCATCCCTGGTTAATGCCATTCTCTTGGCTTGGGGTTAAAGGGGTTGTTAAATTTACCGGATTTCCTCCAGTGGTTTCTTGTTGCTGGACCTCGGGGTTCCAGCCTGATTCAGAACATGGGTCTTGATTGAAACAGCTCCTGATCCCAGGGTTGGAACCAGGTCATAATACCGGATCCAACATGAAGAACCTTGCGGGGAGGAAGTCTGGTAACATTAACTCCCTGGACAATCCCTTTAGAAACATGCATGGTACCTACTTAATAACCAGCCATGATGTCCTAATTGTGGTCAGGTTATCTTCTCATACATGTAGTGTCCTCCTGATAACCAGCCATGATGTCCTTATTGTGGTCAGGTTATCTTCTCATACATGTAGTGTCCCCTCCTGATAACCAGCCATGATGTCCTTATTGTGGTCGGGTTATCTTCTCATACATGTAATGTCCTCCTGATAACCAGCCATGATGTTCTTATTGTGGTCAGGTTATCTTCTCATACATGTAGTGTCCTGTCCTGATAACCAGCCATGATGTCCTTATTGTGGTCGGGTTATCTTCTCATACATGTAGTGTCCTCCTGATAACCAGCCATAATGTCCTTATTGTGGTCAGGTTATCTTCTCATACATGTAGTGTCCTCCTGATAACCAGCCATGATGTCCTTATTGTGGTCGGGTTATCTTCTCATACATGTAGTGTCCTCCTGATAACCAGCCATGATGTCCTTATTGTGGTCGGGTTATCCTCTCATACATGTAGTGTCCTCCTGATAACCAGCCATGATGTCCTTATTGTGGTCAGGTTATCTTCTCATACATGTAGTGTCCTCCTGATAACCAGCCATGATGTCCTTATTGTGGTCGGATTTTCTTCTCATACATGTAGTGTCCTCCTGATAACCAGCCATGATGTCCTTATTGTGGTCAGGTTGTCTTCACGTACACGCACGGTACCTACCTGATAACCTGTCCACAATAAGGACATCATGGCTGGGACAGTGCAATGTATTGGTTTCTGACAAGTTCCAGACCATAGAAAGTTCCTACATCCATGGTTGTATCATCTGGTAACCAATGAAGACCACAGACATCACCACTAAGAAGGTTAGAGAAAATGTATAAAAATCTACAAATTTTTTAATTATTCATATTTTCAAAAAATGTCTTCAAATTTAAGGGAAAAGATCCCCAACATTTGTGAAAGTCATGCACCTCGCCAACCCATAGGAGAAACATTGAGATCATTGGTCATGGTTACACCATGACTTTCCAAACATCACCACCGAGTCAGATCCCAATTAAAACTATACGAAAAATCTACTGGCGTAAAGACGAAAACAGGAACCAGAATTGCATCATGTCTTCCTACAGAATCCAAACTTCATGGCGAGCCAGCCATCTGTTCTGTGGGGAACATCAGTAGACAAATTCTCTGTGTGGAACGTCATTATCCAATTGTTGACAATGTTAATTTAAAAAGCCATTAAGTGTCTGTACGCGCACCGCGGGCCGCACGCTACCTGATGACAGCGCGCGGCTAATGAATATCTACTATAATAAGCAGAAGCATTTAAGCCGCCCTCCGCATGACGCGCAACTTTTTTTTTTTTTTTTAAGCTTTTGCAAAAACATGTCGAAATTTTCCATTGTGAGAATTGAACAAAGTCAGATCTGAATATAACAAAGGCGATGCGCGGGGAATTGACACAAAGCGTCTTTTAATGGTTGTGTTTCAGAGTATTTCCAGTCGCAGCTGTTGTCATTTTCTCCGAACCTGGATTATCACAATCCCGACATCCCCGAGTGGAGACAAGACATAAGCAAGCTCATTAAGAAGGCTCTGATACAGGTATGTATTAATGGTGGCAGCTGAGGTCTGCGTGAGATACGCCGTACGCTGCAGGGCGCGCAAGATGAGAGAACTGAAGCAAAACTAAAGCGGGACGATACAATGTTGCTTTGTCGAGCAGGTAACGATCTCGTAGCGCAGACCAAAGTCCTTGTGATGTCCTCTATATCCGGCATATACCAGGCGGGTTCTAGGGAATACCATGAGGATGAGGATGTAGCAGAGCACAACTTGTCACATATGTGGATGGATTATGTTGTATCTATACAATGTATTCCGTTTCTTCTGCAGCACCCATTGCCCGGCCATGCCGACGGCTTGTTGGACGTGGCAAATCATTTTTCATTTATTTCAGCCTTCACCGGAACACGATTAACCGTGATTGACTCGTCGGCTTATAATACGGATGTCAGACCTAATCTAATAAGACGTCCCCACGTAACGAGCAATTAATTAGAGTCTGCTCGCTGTACGACTATGGGATGTTTCATTTAAGAGTAAGCGAATGAGTCCACGGCACGGCCCGAGATCCTTCTCGCGGAGACATAAGACGTCTGGAATCAATATGAGTCATATCTTGGTTTCAGTCTCCTTGTTCTTCTGTTCTGCAGTTTAATATACTCCGAGCGAACCGCACGAGTCCTATCCTTGGCGGCTGAGATATCCCGCAAGATACACCGAGCCAATAAAACGATGAGCGCGATAAGCAAAAATCAGCGGAATAAAAAAAAAAAACACATAGCATCTTATCTCTCTATACTTTATACTCTCCCTTATTTTACCGCAATTCTTCCTCCTCCTCGTAAACTGCCAAAAAATTTAGAATTTATAGGTGAAGTTTATATTTCACTAGTAGGAAAGGAAAAAGTGCAATAATAATATTTTATATCAACAATTTATAACAATTTTATTTGATATTTTATTAGTCGTTTTAAAAAAAAAGAAAAAATCCAATTTGTTATAATTTGCTACAATATTATAATTCGCAAAATAGTTTTTTTTAATTAGTTTCACTTTTAAAATGTCTTAATGGACTCAGGGGTCTGGACTCTGAACTTGTTCCTCGTGCTGTGCCCGTGATTGTTATGGTATCTCAGTAGCTCGCTGGGATGCCATATAATGAGCGTGTTGTTGGTGTTGATGATCCGCCTGCTCTGGCATTTTGGCAGCTCTCAAGCTGGCCTGCCGCTGAACTTGTTCCTCGCGCCATGCCCATGATTGTTCTGGCATCTCAGCAGCTCGTCGGGACACCATATAATGAGCGTGTTGTTGGCGTCGATGATCTGTCTGCTCAGGCGTGCGTTTCGAGAGCTGTCAAGCTGGCCTGCCGCTGAACTTGCTCCTCGCGCCAAGCCTGTGATTGTCTGGTTGGGAACTGCTAGAATCCCATCCACTTTTCAGGGACTGTAAAATGGTGCAGTTTTTGGCATAGTATTTACGCCATATGGGGCCCCAGCCTTAAAACGATGCAAAAACTTATATAAATGCTGTGTGAATTCATCCAAATACTGGATACAAGGACTAGGGGACATCTGCAAAAGAGAGAGAACCAAAATACAGTAAACGAAGCTCAGAATTGTCCATTGTTACATAATATCAATGTAATATAGAACTAGGGTTAGGTTCATACCTGCATCTGGGTTTCCAATCTGCTGGTCTGTCAGAGGACCAGAGGAACAGAAAAATGGGACATAATCAGATCCATTCTGTAAGACTATAATGGGGTCCATCGGGTGTTGGCTGCCTGAAACCATCAGATGACACTGAAGTTGTTGTAACATTGATGTGAATTCTCCAACCTTCACTGCTCTTAAGGACTAGTTGAAAGAATTTTGGTAAATTTGGTTGAAAATTTAGGTAAATTATGGCCAAAAGATAGGGATGCTGTTCTACTCAACTGGCTTAGAACGTCGTAGAGTTTTATGGTCAGGTTTCAGGTTTTGTTACAATGTTACGGACATAAAATATGTAAAGTGTGTTGAGGTCTTCCTTGTGTTCAAACATGGAGCTTGTTATCGGTAGTCGCCCACTTCAATGGATAAAGACTTTCCCATGACTCCTTGCAGGTAACCAGTATTCCCGAGGAGCATATTCTGGTGGCCATGTTCCCGGGTCTACCAACGTCAGCAGAACTTTTTATTTTACCACCAAAGAATGTAAGTGAAAGGAGAAAAGGAAACAAAGCAGATCTGGAGCATGTGAGTAAATTTACTGAATAGTCAACTTGTTATAAGTCTCATGCACATGTCTGTATGACAGGTCACTAACATGTTAATAAGTGGCCCATACAGTGGCCCATACATGGTAATAAGTGGCCCATACATGGTCAAGTGACCCATACAGCACCTAAAAAGTGACAGATTTCATTAACTTTCACTTTATATGACACTTTTTGTTACACTAATGTTTCCAATATGACGATTTTTTCATTTTATTTTGCAGATCGTAGAGTCTCTATTTAGCGCCCTGAATCAAAACCTTATAATGTTTGAGCTCAAGCCAGGAGTCCAAATCTTTGTCTACGTTACCCAGCTTACTTTAGGTAAGTCCAAGACAAAAATTATCATTTGGAATTCAAAAGTAAAATTTAAGAATTAAATATGAATTTCGCAATATAATGGAAAGTTGTGGCAAAAAAATAGACGAACAATGGACAAAATAAATTTAATAATTGAAAAAAAATAATAATTTAATTTTAATTTTTTTAAATGTATTTTTCAAAACCATATTCCTCTGTTTTAGGCCAACTTGTGGATTGTAGCAATACAAAAATAAAATAAAATAAAATAAAATTACATTGAACTTTGGATTTTTTTTATTTTGAAAACATTTTTTTAGGACGTGTCTCTCAACGTTTTCTAAATATTTTTTCATGTAATGATTCTAATTTTTTTTTTATATATTATTGTTCGAAGGTCAGAACATTTTTTGCATGTTTTCCAAAGCTTTCATTTGTTGTAAGCTCCCGGCAGAGAGTGACCTTCAGCCGACTCTACCAATGAGCTTGTGACTACTGTTACATCTGTATCTTTGTCATATGAAATGGGTTGCCACAGAAACTATTAGAGTCTGGAATAAGGAGATGGATTTATTTTGCATAATTATAGATGTATACTTTTTATGAATTTCACCTCCGCACTGGAGACGGCAACAACAACAACAACAAAAAAGAATAACGTTCCTCGATTCACCCAATCTCTGACTAGGATTATATAATAATGACATAATATTATATTCCATTGGGATTACACTTGTTACATATATTACATAAATAATTTCTAAATTAAATAAGTAAGACAGAAATATGTTATGTCCCACCCCCAAGGAGCCCCCTGAGAGGTTCATTATATAAAGTGATACATTGTTACCCTATGACCGGACACTTGAGTTACTAGAGTACATTGTTGCGCTATATCTGGACACTTGAGTTACTAGAGTACATTGTTACCCTATAACCGGACACTTGAGTTACTAGAGTACATTGTTGCGCTATGACCGGACACTTGAGTTACTAGAGTACATTGTTGCGCTATGACCGGACACTTGAGTTACTAGAGTACATTGTTGCGCTATAACCGGACACTTGAGTTACTAGAGTACATTCTATAGGGACGCTATGACATACGCTATAACCAGACACTTGAGTTACTAGAGTACATTGTTACCCTATAACCAGACACTTGAGTTACTAGAGTACATTGTTGCATTATGACCGGACACTTGAGTTACTAGAGTACATTGTTGCGCTATAACCGGACACTTCAGTTACTAGAGTACATTGTTACCCTATAACCGGACACTTGAGTTACTAGAGTACATTGTTGGGCTATAACCAGACACTTGAGTTACTAGAGTACATTGTTGCACTATGACTGGACACTTGAGTTACTAGAGTACATTGTTGCGCTATAACCAGACACTTGAGTTACTAGAGTACATTGTTACCCTATAACCAGACACTTGAGTTACTAGAGTACATTGTTGCATTATGACCGGACACTTGAGTTACTAGAGTACATTGTTGCGCTATAACCGGACACTTGAGTTACTAGAGTACATTGTTACCCTATAACCGGACACTTGAGTTACTAGAGTACATTGTTGGGCTATAACCAGACACTTGAGTTACTAGAGTACATTGTTGCGCTATGACCGGACACTTGAGTTACTAGAGTACATTGTTGCACTATATCCAGACACTTGAGTTACTAGAGTACATTGTTGCGCTATGACCGGACACTTGAGTTACTAGAGTACATTGTTGCGCTATGACTGGACACACGAGTTACTAGAGTACATTGTTACCCTATGACCGGACACTTCAGTTACTAGAGTACATTGTTGCATTATGACCGGACACTTGAGTTACTAGAATACATTGTTGCGCTATAACCAGACACTTGAGTTACTAGAGTACATTGTTGCGCTATGACCGGACACTTGAGTTACTGGAGTACATTGTTACCCTATGACTGGACACTTGAGTTACTAGAGTACATTGTTACCCTATGACTGGACACTTGAGTTACTAGAGTACATTGTTACCCTATGACTGGACACTTGAGTTACTAGAGTACATTGTTACCCTATGACCGGACACTTGAGTTACTAGAGTACATTGTTGCGCTATGACCGGACACTTGAGTTACTAGAGTACATTGTTGCGCTATGACCGGACACTTGAGTTACTAGAGTACATTGTTGCACTATGACCAGACACTTGAGTTACTAGAGTACATTGTGGCACTATGACCGGACACTTGAGTTACTAGAGTACATTGTTACCCTATAACCAGACACTTGAGTTACTAGAGTACATTGTTACCCTATAACCAGACACTTGAGTTACTAGAGTACATTGTTGCATTATGACCGGACACTTGAGTTACTAGAGTACATTGTTACCCTATGACCGGACACTTGAGTTACTAGAGTACATTGTTACCCTATGACCGGACACTTGAGTTACTAGAGTACATTGTTGCATTATGACCGGACACTTGAGTTACTAGAGTACATTGTTACCCTATGACTGGACACTTGAGTTACTAGAGTACATTGTTACCCTATGACCAGACACTTGAGTTACTGGAGTACATTGTTGCGCTATGACCAGACACTTGAGTTACTAGAGTACATTGTTGCGCTATGACCGGACACTTGAGTTACTAGAATACATTGTTACCCTATAACCGGACACTTGAGTTACTAGAGTACATTGTTGGGCTATAACCAGACACTTGAGTTACTAGAGTACATTGTTGCCCTATGACCGGACACTTGAGTTACTAGAGTACATTGTTGCTCTATGACCGGACACTTGAGTTACTAGAGTACATTGTTACCCTATAACCGGACACTTGAGTTACTAGAGTACATTGTGGCACTATGATCGGACACTTGAGTTACTAGAGTACATTGTTGCGCTATGACCGGACACTTGAGTTACTAGAGTACATTGTTACCCTATGACTGGACACTTGAGTTACTAGAGTACATTGTTACCCTATGACCGGACACTTGAGTTACTAGAGTACATTGTTGCGCTATGACTGGACACTTGAGTTACTAGAGTACATTGTTGCGCTATGACCAGACACTTGAGTTACTGGAGTACATTGTTGCATTATGACCGGACACTTGAGTTACTGGAGTACATTGTTGCATTATGACTGGACACTTGAGTTACTAGAGTACATTTTTGCATTATGACCGGACACTTGAGTTACTAGAGTACATTGTTGCGCTATGACCGGACACTTGAGTTACTAGAGTACATTGTTGCGCTATGACCGGACACTTGAGTTACTAGAATACATTGTTGCGCTATAACCAGACACTTGAGTTACTAGAGTACATTGTTACCCTATGACTGGACACTTGAGTTACTAGAGTACATTGTTACGCTATGACCGGACACTTGAGTTACTAGAGTACATTGTTACCCTATGACTGGACACTTGAGTTACTACAGTACATTGTTACACTATGACCGGACACTTGAGTTACTAGAGTACATTGTTACCCTATGACTGGACACTTGAGTTACTAGAGTACATTGTTGCGCTATGACCGGACACTTGAGTTACTAGAGTACATTGTTGCGCTATGACCGGACACTTGAGTTACTAGAGTACATTGTTACCCTATGACCGGACACTTGAGTTACTAGAGTACATTGTTACCCTATAACTGGACACTTGAGTTACTAGAGTACATTGTTGCGCTATGACCGGACACTTGAGTTACTAGAATACATTGTTGCGCTATAACCAGACACTTGAGTTACTAGAGTACATTGTTACCCTATGACTGGACACTTGAGTTACTGGAGTACATTGTTACCCTATGACCGGACACTTGAGTTACTAGAGTACATTGTTACACTATGACCGGACACTTGAGTTACTAGAGTACCTTGTTGCGCTATGACCAGACACTTGAGTTACTAGAGTACATTGTTACACTATGACCGGACACTTGAGTTACTAGAGTACATTGTTGCCCTATGACCGGACACTTGAGTTACTAGAGTACATTGTTGCTCTATGACCGGACACTTGAGTTACTAGAGTACATTGTTACCCTATAACCGGACACTTGAGTTACTACAGTACATTGTTGCGCTATTACCAGACACTTGAGTTGCGCTATGACCGGACACTTGAGTTACTAGAGTACATTGTTGCGCTATTACCAGACACTTGAGTTACTACAGTACATTGTTGCACTATGACCGGACACTTGAGTTACTGGAGTACATTGTTAGCCTATGACTGGACACTTCAGTTACTGGAGTACATTGTTGCTCTATGACCGGACACTTGAGTTACTAGAGTACATTGTTACCCTATAACCGGACACTTGAGTTACTACAGTACATTGTTGCGCTATTACCAGACACTTGAGTTGCGCTATGACCGGACACTTGAGTTACTAGAGTACATTGTTGCGCTATTACCAGACACTTGAGTTACTACAGTACATTGTTGCACTATGACCGGACACTTGAGTTACTGGAGTACATTGTTAGCCTATGACTGGACACTTCAGTTACTGGAGTACATTGTTACCCTATGACCGGACACTTGAGTTACTAGAGTACATTGTTACGCTATGACCGGACATTTGAGTTACTAGAGTACATTGTGGCACTATGATCGGACACTTGAGTTACTAGAGTACATTGTTGCGCTATGACTGGACACTTGAGTTACTAGAGTACATTGTTACGCTATGACCGGACACTTGAGTTACTAGAGTACATTGTGGCACTATGACTGGACACTTGAGTTACTAGAGTACATTGTTGCGCTATGACCGGACACTTGAGTTACTGGAGTACATTGTTACCCTATGACTGGACACTTGAGTTACTAGAGTACATTGTGGCACTATGACCGAACACTTGAGTTACTAGAGTACATTGTTACGCTATGACCGGACATTTGAGTTACTAGAGTACATTGTTACCCTATGACTGGACACTTGAGTTACTAGAGTACATTGTGGCACTATGATCGGACACTTGAGTTACTAGAGTACATTGTTGCGCTATGACTGGACACTTGAGTTACTAGAGTACATTGTTACGCTATGACCGGACACTTGAGTTACTAGAGTACATTGTGGCACTATGACTGGACACTTGAGTTACTAGAGTACATTGTTGCGCTATGACCGGACACTTGAGTTACTGGAGTACATTGTTACCCTATGACTGGACACTTGAGTTACTAGAGTACATTGTTGCGCTATGACCAGACACTTGAGTTACTAGAGTACATTGTTACCCTATGACCGGACACTTGAGTTACTAGAGTACATTGTTGGGCTATAACCAGACACTTGAGTTACTAGAGTACATTGTTGCGCTATGACCGGACACTTGAGTTACTGGAGTACATTGTTACCCTATGACTGGACACTTGAGTTACTAGAGTACATTGTTACCCTATGACTGGACACTTGAGTTACTAGAGTACATTGTTACCCTATGACCGGACACTTGAGTTACTAGAGTACATTGTTGCGCTATGACCGGACACTTGAGTTACTAGAGTACATTGTTGGGCTATGACCAGACACTTGAGTTACTAGAGTACATTGTTGCGCTATGACCGGACACTTGAGTTACTAGAGTACATTGTTGGGCTATGACCAGACACTTGAGTTACTAGAGTACATTGTTGCGCTATGACCGGACACTTGAGTTACTACAGTACATTGTTACCCTATGACTGGACACTTGAGTTACTAGAGTACATTGTTACCCTATGACCGGACACTTGAGTTACTAGAGTACATTGTTACCCTATGACCGGACACTTGAGTTACTAGAGTACATTGTTACCCTATGACTGGACACTTGAGTTACTAGAGTACATTGTTGCGCTATGACCGGACACTTGAGTTACTAGAGTACATTGTTACCCTATGACTGGACACTTCAGTTACTAGAGTACATTGTTACCCTATGACTGGACACTTGAGTTACTAGAGTACATTGTTACCCTATGACCGGACACTTGAGTTACTAGAGTACATTGTTGCGCTATGACCGGACACTTGAGTTACTAGAGTACATTGTTACCCTATGACCAGACACTTGAGTTACTAGAGTACATTGTTGCGCTATGACCAGACACTTGAGTTACTAGAGTACATTGTTGGGCTATGACCAGACACTTGAGTTACTAGAGTACATTGTTACCCTATGACTGGACACTTGAGTTACTAGAGTACATTGTTACCCTATGACCGGACACTTGAGTTACTAGAGTACATTGTTGGGCTATGACCAGACACTTGAGTTACTAGAGTACATTGTTGCGCTATGACCGGACACTTGAGTTACTAGAGTACATTGTTGGGCTATGACCAGACACTTGAGTTACTAGAGTACATTGTTGCGCTATGACCGGACACTTGAGTTACTAGAGTACATTGTTACCCTATGACTGGACACTTGAGTTACTAGAGTACATTGTTGCGCTATGACCGGACACTTGAGTTACTAGAGTACATTGTTACCCTATGACCGGACACTTGAGTTACTAGAGTACATTGTTACCCTATGACCAGACACTTGAGTTACTAGAGTACATTGTTGCGCTATGACCGGACACTTGAGTTACTAGAGTACATTGTTACCCTATGACTGGACACTTGAGTTACTAGAGTACATTGTTACCCTATGACTGGACACTTGAGTTACTAGAGTACATTGTTGCACTATGGTCGGACACTTGAGTATGTTGTGAAGCTGATGACATCTTTGTCTTTCCCTCTTAGCCCCCTTGGTAGATAACAGCGCCAGTCACAGCAGCTCCGCCATGTTAATGCTTCTATCTGTCGTCTTTGTGGGTTTGGCTGTTTTTTTAATCTACAAATTTAAAAGGTAAGAAACCAATCGATGTAATTGCGCACGTATAAAGAGCACATTCTATACATTGTATACGTGTAGTGTCCACATTAGAGCCTTTGTCATCCTTCATCTTCCATCTATAGTTTCCTCTTTTTTTCAAAGTTTTCCCATTGCCGCCATTTCTGTTCTTAATCTTTTGCCTTATACACAACTTTTTGTTTTTGCATTTTTTATTTTTTTACTCCTCACCCTTCCAAAAGCCATAACTTTTCTATTCTCCATTCAGTAGTCATAGGTGGTGTGATTTATTTGAGGGTCAAATTGTAGAATGGGGTAGAATTGGAAAAAAACACTTGCATGATTTTCTTGAGGGTTCACTATGAAGAGCGTTACTTATATTCTGTGGGCAGATACAATCACTGTATGATCAGCGTATTGTTAAAGGAGCCTTCTCACAACCAGGGGTGGTCCAAAGTGGAGAGCCCCCTTAAGTAACATGGCGTTTCTTGAATCATCTTGAATAGTGATCTCTAGTTATTTGTATTACAAGAGTGATTGTCTACGGAAGATTTATTCTGATTGGGTTATTTGGGGTTGGCAAGACATGCCGTCCCCCAGTGTACGAATAAATTGGCAGCCACTTTATAGAGGATTTGTTTTTGCTTTCTCAGGATCAACCTGGCATGAAAATAATAGGTTGAGTGTGATAGAGTTGTGTCTTCCCTCCCCGACCTTACCAGCTAAGCTTATATAATTCTTTATCTAGCTGGATTCCCATCCCTTGTGTCTTAATTTAATACCGCGGTTGTTGACTTTAGATCTAAAACATGAAATAACACAATATCAAGCACAGAAACTTTTTTTTTTACCAACTATATTAAAAACCATATATATTACAGTTCGGCTGAAGTATTATAAATCAGAAATACCAAATTTACTGATAGTTCTATAAACCACCCGGATACTATAAAAATAACTAAATAATAATATCTTGCGGAGCCCAACTGGGCTCTGAACCGCAGAGCTACCCTGGTGTGAAGAAGACCCGGCAGTCAATGTCACTGCTGGACTACAACACCGACCGGGTACACAACATAATGTATAGATCTCTGCAGGACAGAGCAGCCGCAAATGAATACAAAAGTCTTGCAGTTACTCCACTGCAAGACGAACAAACAAACTATGACCATGTACTCCCAGTGACTTTCTGGGCTGCCCCCACCACAGCTACCTGCAGTTGCAACACCACAGGAGGCAGCCTGCCTAAGGTAGGAGATTTCCACAATACTGTCCAAAGGGAGGATTCCCACAATTTTAACCAAAGGGTGGAGGTTCTCACTACCTACCTAACTAAGGCAGCTTGCTGCCCAAACTAGTGTCTTGCACAGATGTGCACCATTAGGAATTTGAGGCTAGAGCACCGGGCTGCCCAAACCTGCCTCCCTAAATGGAGGGAAGGCGGGCCAGAACAGCCAGCCCAGGTGCCCAAGCCAGGTACTCATAGGCTGACACCACTGTCAGTCAGCAGACTGACCACGCCCAAAGGCTGCAACAGGATTAACCCCTGCTATGCTGGACTGAGCAGTCACAGCGGAACAGGCTGTGACCCTAATATCTTGGCCGCACCTGCCGCACTGGGACTCCACAACACCCCTGAAGGAGTCTTGTTGCTTCTTGCCCTGAAAGGTGATCAGGATACACTGTAGGTCCATGGATTAGATTTTGTTTTCCAGATGATCTCACAGATGTTGATGGGATTCAGATCTTAGACTATGGAGTTGTTGCAATAGCAGATGCAATACTGAGCCGATGGTGAGAACCAGTACGGCGCTGAGTATCCAGCCGCACCAACTCCAACCCCACAGTGGTGTTCACCAGAGCCCCTCATGGTGTGGATGGACTTGACGGTTACTTAGTTCATTGGTGGATCTCACCAAAATTCTTTGGTTTGGGCAAAATTTTCATGCGTTTGATCACTTTAAACTTTTTCAGTTTGTAACTTTTTTATTATTTATTCACCCGATAAATGAACTTGAGACGATACAAAATTAGAAAATTCTATAAAAGTTAAATGTCGTACAATTTTGTATACACGGACAAAATCTCACAACGCCAAACCTTTTTATCTACAGGAAAATCCCATGGATTAATATCTACGCTCAGGTTCAACACGATAAAGAACAGGAAATGATCGGGTCCGTTAGCCAAAACGACAACGCACCCAAAATATCGCTCAGCAACTTCACGGAGGAGGAGCTGACGGACAAGGAGCTGGACGCCCGAGTCATTGGTAATTTCAACGCAGATGAATCTTCTCTTGATGCTCCGATGGAACGTGAGCGCTCAGCAAAGTGAATCTAGTCAATTAATCAAGTATAAGGCGGCTTCCAGGACAGTCATGGCAGAAGTGTAATGAATGGGTTCCACATGACTTGGCCGGGGCCGGGAGACGCCTCCTCTGCAGGATGGCGGGGCTGTTATGTGACCTCTGCGCTGATAGACATGTCACATCCATTATTACTTTGTCATCATGGTAATGTGTTTCCATTGCACGCCGAGTGTTAGGGTTCAAGGCAAAGGCAAATTTGATTAGAAAAAGCATTTACACAGTGAGCGTCGCAACGGAGTATCCGGAGCAATTTAGTGTTACACAATAATGAGACTTCTAGGTCTATTGAACAAGATGCTGGAAATTGTTTTATTAATGTGTAACCCATCAGCCAATCAGTGGTAAGCGCTGGATTATCTCCAATTATGTCAGCAGGGAACATATACATGAGTATATACCCATATACAGAGCATCTCTCTCCTATCTATCTATCTATCTATCTATCTATCTCCTATCTATCTCCTATCTATCTATCTATCTATCTATCTATCTATCTATCTATCTATCTATCTATCATCTCCTATCTATCTATCTATCTATCTATCTATCTATCTATCTATCTATCTATCTATCTATCATCTCCTATCTATCTATCTATCTATCTATCTATCTATCTATCTATCTATCTATCATCTCCTATCTATCTATCTATCTATCTATCTATCTATCTATCTATCTATCTATCTATCTATCATCTCCTATCTATCTATCTATCTATCTATCTATCTATCTATCTATCTATCTATCTATCTATCATCTCCTATCTATCTATCTATCTATCTATCTATCTATCTCCTATCTATCTATCTATCTATCTATCTATCTATCTATCTATCTATCTATCTATCTCCTATCTATCTATCTACTATCTACTATCTATCTATCTATCTATCTCCTATCTATCTATCTATCTATCTATCTATCTATCTCCTATCTATCTATCTATCTATCTCCTATCTATCTATCTATCTATCTATCTATCTATCTATCTATCTATCTCCTATCTATCTATCTATCTATCTCCTATCTATCTATCTATCTATCTATCTATCTATCTCCTATCTATCTATCTATCTATCTATCTATCTATCTATCTCCTATCTATCTATCTATCTATCTATCTCCTATCTGTCTATCTATCTATCTATCTATCTATCTATCTATCTCCTATCTGTCTGTCTATCTATCTATCTATCTATCTATCTATCTATCTATCTATCCGTCCATCCAAATACTGGTGGCCTATACAGAATAACCCCTTGTTCACATCTGCGTTTGGTAATCCGTTTGGGGAGTCCACATGGGATTCCCCCCGAACAGAATGCCAAACGCATTTGCAAGTGATGTGCAGTCAAAGCACATGGACCCCATAGACTATAATGAGGTCCATGTGCTCTTCGCGAGCTGCCCGCATGGAATCATGTTGAGATGAATGTAGATCACAAAGTACTCTTTTGTCCGCATGTTCCGTCCGGACACTGTGCAATGCACTAGTCTATGGGGTCCGTGTGCTTTCACTGCATTTGGTATTCCGTTCCCATGCGGACTGCCTGAACGGATTACCAAACGCAGATGTGAACGAGGGGTTACTCTGCCCCATGATTAGGGTTTAGCCGATCTTGAGATTTCTGGATCGATTTTAAAATCCAATTTCCGATCATTCTTCAGTCGATCTCGATCGTGAAATTTGTTCGATCGCCAATCGGTATCCAATCTTTCCCGATCCCGATCGCTCAACCCTAATCAATGCTTCTCTATGGGAAAAGTCACTTTTAGGGTTGAGCCGATCTTGAGATTATAAAATCCGATTTCCGTTCATTTTCCAGCCGATCCCAATCGGGATCATGAAATTTGCTCAATCACTGATCGGGATCTGATCTTTTCCAATCCCGATCGCTCCACCCCATCCATGATCGTTGATCCTTTTTGGCTTGTCAGCCTTCTAACACCGTATTTTTTTTCCCCAGGTACCATCTCTACGATTGCAAACAGTGAAAGCACAAAAGAAATCCCAAACTGTACCAGTGTGTAATGTTGACAGTTGTTCAGCTGGGCCAAAATCTGGACAATTTTTTGTATGGAAATAAACAAACCTCTCATTTTCTGCTCCTCTGTGCCACATTTGTAAATGGCAGGTGGTTGGGATGGACTTGAACACCTGCTTCCTCTCTTTCTTTTTTTCCCCTACTTTTTCAATACAAAACAGTTGTTGCCGGAGGTGGAAAAATTACAAAAATTTTAAAAAAATTGAAATCAGAAACGCCCTTTATTTTCCATCGGTGGTTTTGGTCATCAGCTCTCACAACGTTCCCTCCCATTGGCTTCTCATCTCCATTTCTCTGGTATGGCAATCCCATGAAAGGCCGGGCCCCGGAGACGTTTCTGTGAAGATGTTTGGGAAGAGCCAGGTGTTCTTTTTGCCTGACCAGATTTGCTTATGACCAAGTGTCGGGAAACAACAATCAGATTCGCCCCGCGGCTCTCCCTGGAATTTTCCACGCGCTTCACGAGAAGAATGTGAAGATGGTTTTATCATAGACAGAAATAACTTATTGTCTGGAATATTCCGCACAAATATCATGTATCCATTTCCCCGAAAATGTGATTTCTATAGAAATGAGCAATTTTGTCATTTTGTTCTGACAACTCGCATCTATTATAAAAATATGAATTTCTAATTTTTTTTTCCTTTGAGATCCGGGGTCTGACGTATCGAAAGAGCAATTTAATTGGAGAAGGTTTCGAGGTTTCGTTCTCCCCTCAGAATAAGATGAAATGTATTTATTCTAATCTCGAAAACCCGAGACAATTTCCTCCCCGTCGATTAAGTTATCGTCACCAAGTTCTCAATTATTCCGGCGTTTATACCGTAACTTAGAATTTCACGTTTCCTCTATTATATTATTTTATACATCTGTCAAACTCACAAAAATTCCGGGAAATATTTTGAAAATTTCATTTCATGTTGCAAAATTTGTTGCCCTGAAAATTCAGCAAAGTAAAGAATAGTAGTAGTGATACATCTCAGGCTGTGGTCACACCTGCTTTGGGGGTCCGTTGGGAGCCTCGATGACTCCATGATGGTACTAAAGAGTCCAAATGAATTAGTGTAGCGTTAGAGATGAGCAAAGTGGTTTGGACTGAACCAAATTTGAACAGAATTTTCTCAAGGTTTTGAGCTTAAACCAAAACTTTTGGGGTTCATCACTTCAAACCCCATAAGTGGAGGCCCATGGAAGGTGCCGAAACATAAATAGTTACCCTCACCTTACCTCTCCTCTCATGGCCACATGGGCACTCTGGGTCAGTGTCATGACATCAGCAGACACATGTGACCTCTGAGATCCAATCACAGGTCTCAACAGTGACCTAGAGCATGTGATACCAGTCAGAGGCCGGACCACCAGACACATGATGGATGCCATAAGGGTGACCAGAGGTAAGGTGACCATAACTACACCTCCACATATTATACTCTGGGGTCTGAAGTGGTTCCATAGTACACTGTCTACCAGTAAGTATTCGGACACCGGCGGTAAAATAGAAAAAAAACACATTTATTCCTATTCAATAGTTGGTAGAACCCAGCAGATGTTTCCTTACGGATTGGATTGATCGACACAATACTCCCGGATGTCTGGTGTATGTCAGCCATCGGTTGGGTGCGGTTTCTCTGGCCAGTGCTCGTCGCTCTCTATCTCTCAGTTTCGGGGGTCTGCTGACTCGGGGCACATTCCGACAATCACCGTTCACCTTCCACTTTGTAATCACATAGGCTACTGTTGATTTTGGGTAATTCAGTTCTCTTGCTATGTCCCTTAAGGGTCCACCATTTCTGCGGTACCCCCCTTTCTTGAAACAACTCTGCACTTCGTGGCATCTTGCTGGTGACCAATACCAATGCTGTTTCCTATCGAACGGCGGAAGGCGCGACTTACATCACGGCCGCAGATATTTTCATTTGCATGGGTGTCCAAATACGTATTGGTAGACAGTGTCTAATAATAGCTGAACATGTTTGACCCGTAATGAGCCAGAGGGCCGATGCTCATGACTATTCGACAGGCAACTTGCGCGGTTCGCCCATCCTATCTAGCAGAATATCCTATTGTGTCTGATAAAACACCAGACTTTTTTTAGTCACTGGGGTCCATTAGGTGTCCATTATGAAACAGATCTAGCTTTTCTAGTATCTACATTGTATTGCACCTATAAATGGAACAGAATTAGGGCAATGTGAATGCAGGTGGGAACAAAGTCTTAGGGTTCACGCACTTGGCTCTCTATTAGGCTTCCTCCATTGAGGAGGTCAAGTAGAGACCAACTGAGTAGAGAGATTCCATTGGACTCCTTCTTTACAGAGATACAATGTCTATAGCATGGATTATAGTGGAGAATATCATCATATACACAGAGTTCAAAGAAGCCTGTATGGCATATCACGGAAACAGTGTATAAAGGAACCGCACTGTTTCCATGCCCTACCACATGGGGTCTGTTCCCATGAGAGCCAAATCTATGGACCCCAACAAACTGGCCGACCTAGCTATCGTATACAAGTATCCATCACACTTACTGTAGATGCATCGGGTGACGACGTATGAACAAAAATACCCTCAACTAAGGAAGGAAATCCAAAAACATCCAGATCAAATATAATATAGCTTAGAAATCTTAACCAAGACGTGATATATTTTTACTATTGAGATACATATACAACGCTAGTTCTGGTACATGGAGAGAAAATGTGCCAAAAAAAGTTAAATTTTATTTTTTAAAAAGAGACAAATTATGGAAAGACGAAACGATTCACGGGCAACATTGTAATTGGTTTCTCGTCTAAAAATGGCAAAAATTCACAGAATAATCATTTAATTCCTATTTTTAATGTATCAATTGAAAAATAATTCCTTAAGGCGATCTATAGAACAGAGGCTCGAAAATAGCAACTTTTTAATTTTTAAAATTGTTTTACGTTAGAATTTTAAATTTCATTTTTAATTTTTTTTTTTAATTTTTAATTTTAGTTTTTAAAACACACAGTACCTCCACGTAATAATACTTAGACCCGGTGCTATAGAACGGCTTAGTCAAAAATGTAATTATTTCATAAAATATCATATAAAAAAAAAAAATATATAATTTTATAGGAAACAAAACTAAATAAATCCAGAATTTAAAATATTTCTAATCTTTTAGAGGTGTCCAGTGATCAAAGACATTGGTATTTTATATTGGTATGTGATGTACTAAAATAGGGTCACAGTGATCGGATTGCTCCATCTCCAAACATTTTGTACATACTTTGACCGATTCACGTACAACGTTATGTTTTATTTGCTCCACGTTCTCAAATTTCTTAAAGGGATTCTACCATTAAAATATGTTTTTTTTCTAATGACCACGTCGGAATAGCCTTAAGAAAGGCTATTCGTCTCCTACCTTTTGATGTGGTCTCCGCCGCGCCGGTCATCCGAAATACTGTTTTTTCCCGGCATGCTAATGAGTGTCCAGGAGCAATGAGGGCGGGCCCCAGCGCTCATACGCCGATGGAGGCGTCCCCACTTTGGCTGGAACTGGGCAATACAGCCACGCCTTCTTCCTGATCTGCCTCCTCCCCTTTTGTGTCCTCTTCTTTCTTCGTCATGCGCAGTCGGCTCTTGCAGCAAGACCCTGTTAGAGCCGACTGCGCATGCCGGCCGGTGGCCATATCTGCGAGGCCGCAATTGTGCGCATGCGCAGTACGCGCTGCAAAGTATTTTCTGAACAGAGTGTACTGCGCATGCTCAGTAAGGTCCGTACAGCTCTCCGATGCCTGGATGAGTTCCTTACTGAAAATGCGCAGTACACTCTGTTCGGCAAATACTTCGCACATGCGCGCAATTGCGGCCTTGCAAATATGGCCGCTGGCCTGCATGCGCAGTCGGCTCTAACAAGGTCTTGCTGCCAGAGCCAACTGCGCATGCGTCACCCATGATGACGAAAGAAGAAGACACAGAAGGGGAGGAGGCAGATCAGGGAGAAGGCGTGGCTGGATTGCCCAGTTCCGGCCGAAGTGGGGAAGCCTCCATCGGCGTTTGAGCACTGTGGCCCATCCTCATTGCTGCCGGACACTCATTAGCATACCGGGAAAAAACGATATTTCGGATGACCGGCGCAGCGGAGACCACATCAAAAGGTAGGAGACGAATACCATTTAGTATTACTCGTTGTGCCCGATCATTAAGCCAGTTGTGAATCCACCGAACTGATTTTTTGTCAAAGCCATACTTAATCATTTTTTCAATAAGAAGGTTATGTGATACTTTATCAAATGCCTTACTGAAGTCAAGATATACTAGAATGCCGTGGACATAGTATATCTTGACTTCAGTAAGGCATTTGATAAAGTATCACATAACCTTCTTATTGAAAAAATGATTAAGTATGGCTTTGACAAAAAATCAGTTCGGTGGATTCACAACTGGCTTAATGATCGGGCACAACGAGTAATACTAAATGGCTACACATCCAACTGGAAGAAAGTCAAAAGCGGGGTGCCGCAGGGCTCTGTTCTGGGCCCAGTACTTTTTAATATCTTTATAAATGATCTGGACGATGGAATTATTGGGGAACTCATAAAATTTGCAGATGATACGAAGATAGGAGGAATAGCCAACACTAGAGAGGAGAGAGAGTGTATTCAAAAGGACTTAGACACACTGGAACAATGGGCTGAGGCCAACAAAATGGGATTTAACAGGGACAAATGCAAAGTTCTACATCTGGGTAACAGAAATGTAAAAAACATATATAGTATGGGAGGAATAGAACTAAGTGATAGCATAGGGGAAAAGGACTTGGGCATAATAGTAGATCACAAATTCAACATGAGCCAACAGTGCGGTGCTGCTGCAAAAAAGGCGAATAAAATTCTGGGATGTATTAAGACAAGCATTGAATCTAGATGAAGAGAGGTCATTATTCCGCTGTCCTCTTCCCTGGTCAGACCACACCTGGAATACTGTGTACAGTTCTGGGCGCCTCAATTCAAGAAAGACATCGATATATTGGAGCAAGTCCAGAGAAGAGCAACCAAAATGGTGGAAGGTCTGCAAACCATGTCCTATGAGGAGCGGCTAAAAGAACTGGGATTGTTTAGTTTGCAGAAGAGAAGGCTGAGGGGAGATTTAATAGCAGTCTACAAATATCTGAAAGGTAGTCACAGTGCAGAGGGATCTCCCCTATTCTCATTAGCACAAGGAAGTACAAGAAGCAATGGGATGAAACGAAAGGGAAAGAGATACAGATTAGACATTAGGAAAAACTTTCTGACAGTGAGGGGAGTGAGAGAGTGGAATAGGCTGCCACGGGAGGTGGTGGGCGCTCCATCAATGGAAATCTTCAAGCGGAATCTGGAGAAACATATAGCTGGGATGATTTAGGAAAACCTGCACTCGCAGGGGGTTGGACCCGATGGCCCTTGAGGTCCCTTCCAACTCTACCATAAGAATAGCCTTTCTTAAGGCTATTCCAACATGGTCATTAGAAAAAAACATGTTCTAATGGTAGAATCCCTTTAAATCAGTGTCACCATTGTGTTCAGACATTCTGTATTATAGACCTCTTCTGTTTTTACGCCGTTTGCATTTTTTATTATTATTTTTTAACCCCCTCCCCGATTTGCCTTAGAAACTGAATGAGTGAATGTGATTTTTCCTCGGTTGCTCCCGGCTTTGGTCTCATCGGTCCCATCATGGCGGCTCGTCCTCACTCTCCGACCCTCTGCATGTTTATGGCGATGGTACTCAAGGCGTAATGTACATACAAATGATGTAAATAGCTTTTTAATTTCTTGGAAATAAATTAATGTTTAGTAATATAACGAGTCTGGTCTAAGCCACTGTGATACCGGCCCGGCGATTACTGGGTTTTTTTTTTTTTTTTTTTCAATTACCTTTTGGGAAATTTTACTGTTTTTATTTCCCCCATTAGAATTGGTTTGGCGGGAGGGTCAATGGCTATAATCTTTCTTCCTTGTCTACGAATCATGATTTATTCTATTTATATAAAGAGTTTTTGAAGAAAATACGATAATAAAAGACTCCATGATATTTTTTTTTCCATATTCGGAACTTGGATGATATTACTGCGCCCTGTTTCGAGCTGAAATTTCAGTTGGGTCCAGCAAACAAGGGGTTAAAGCGCTTCCGGAAGCGGAAGGTTTTATAGGAGTTGGACATATTAGAGGTTTTAGGTTGGTTTCACACTACTGAGTAGGATTGAGCAATCGGGAATGATCGGATCTGTGATCGAGCAGATTTTACTATCGCGATTGGCTGGAAAATGATCGAAAATTGGATTTTGAAATCTCAAGATTGGCTCAACCCTATTGTATATATAATATAACACATACGCAACTATTTTTAAGTGGGAGAAAAGAGCAGAGGTCCAGCTAGGGACTAGCCAGAGGTCCAGTAGTGTGAAACCAACCTAAAAGACCTGAGCATGTCGTCCTGAGCATCCTGAAAGTTGGGCCAACAAGTCAGCACCTTGGCCATGGTGATTGATGTGAACTTTTATCTGGGGTTCACGAAAGGTCCAATTACCATGAAAGTGAACCTGCTCCAGCTAGAGCTCATCACTTATTTATGATGGTGCTCTTCACTCTTTAGTTAGACATAAGGTTCATGCACATGGCAAGGTCACGTCCACCGAGCTGTCCAGTAGCAACTTAAGTTCTTATGAGTATCCATGAGAAGCAATCCTATAGAACACCCATTGTAATGGATCATACTATGATTGTGGTTTCTCATTAAGTCTGTACCACTAGAACCATGAGCAGCCATCTTCTGCAAGTACAGACTCTTATAGAACTTGCATTACTTTTGTCCTGTGTCCTGTAAACAGTTAATAATCACAAACCTTCTGAACAGTTCAGACTAGCTGCCATGTCTCCCGGAATACAAGTGATACTTATGGCTGTTATATGACTTGTATTATATATGTTCTATCAGTTTCTCCTTTATAGACTGTAGATCCTATTTTGAGTTGTCACCGAGCTGATGGGCAGTGATTTGCTGCTTTGATATCTCCCATAGGAAGAACATGGAAAAAATGGAAAATCCTGATTCCTAATGCTCACACTAAAAACAGCAGAGAGGACATTATAGAGCAGTAGTGAGTAGTATTGGAGTAAATGTGTGTACATCTCTGCTGTTCTCTCACTTGGTTCCTCTTCCTCCTCTCTCCATAGACATCTATGGCAGCATAGAGGACATCATACAGCAGTACTGAGCAGTATTGGAGTAAATGTGTGTACATCTCTGCTCTTCTCTCACTTGGTTCCCCTTCCTTCCCTCTCCCTAGACATCTATGGCAGCATATAGGACATTATACAGCAGTACTGAGCAGTATTGGGGAGATGACAGAACTTTGCAGATAATTTTTGTGGACTATTCCTAAACACGACACATTTCTATGCAATGAAATGTGAAAGATTCTAATAAATTTCCCAACATGGACATAAATGTGACGTCTCTCAGGCAGATATTAGTGAGGAGTCACAGAAGTCTATACAATCCGTCACTGCCTTGTTTACTGCCGAGTACTGAGTCACAGATTACTGCCGCAGCTCTGCCTCGTATGGGAAAAAAATCACAATCGCCTTAAATTGAGAAAACACAGATGGAAATGTAACGCACTTTATCTTCTAAGAATAGAAAGAGAGTCTTATAAATGTAACAGCAGCAGCAGCAGCAACAGCAACCACACCAAGTGGCAACAGTCCAATAATCCACTCAGCGGATTGAGATATCTTAATCTTCTATGTTGTTGGTAAAACTATATAACTGAAGATCAATAGAAAATATGTAATGTAATGTATGTACATAGTGAGCGCAGCTCTGGAGTATAATACAGGATAAGTAATGTAATGTATGTACACAGTGACTGTACCAGCAGAATAGTGAGCGC
Source organism: Leptodactylus fuscus (assembly GCF_031893055.1). Taxonomy (NCBI): domain Eukaryota; kingdom Metazoa; phylum Chordata; class Amphibia; order Anura; family Leptodactylidae; genus Leptodactylus; species Leptodactylus fuscus. The sequence continues at coordinate 4,676,456 of NC_134274.1, read as the reverse complement.
AGCTCTGGAGTATAATACAGGATAAGTAATGTAATGTATGTACACAGTGACTGTACCAGCAGAATAGTGAGTGCAGCTCTGGAGTATAATACAGGATAAGTAATGTAATGTATGTACACAGTGACTGTACCAGCAGAATAGTGAGCGCAGCTCTGGAGTATAATACAGGATAAGTAATGTAATGTATGTACACAGTGACTGTACCAGCAGAATAGTGAGCGCAGCTCTGGAGTATAATACAGGATAAGTAATGTAATGTATGTACACAGTGACTGTACCAGCAGAATAGTGAGCGCAGCTCTGGAGTATAATACAGGATAAGTAATGTAATGTATGTACACAGTGACTGTACCAGCAGAATAGTGAGCGCAGCTCTGGAGTATAATACAGGATAAGTAATGTAATGTATGTACACAGTGACTGCACCAGTAGAATAGTGAGCGCAGCTCTGCAGTATAATACAGGATAAGTAATGTAATGTATGTACACAGTGACTGCACCAGCAGAATAGTGAGCGCAGCTCTGGAGTATAATACAGGATAAGTAATGTAATGTATGTACACAGTGACTGTACCAGCAGAATAGTGAGCGCAGCTCTGGAGTATAATACAGGATAAGTAATGTAATGTATGTACGCAGTGACTGTACCAGCAGAATAGTGAGCGCAGCTCTGGAGTATAATACAGGATAAGTAATGTAATGTATGTACGCAGTGACTGCACCAGTAGAATAGTGAGCGCAGCTCTGGAGTATAATACAGGATAAGTAATGTAATGTATGTACGCAGTGACTGCACCAGCAGAATAGTGAGCGCAGCTCTGGAGTATAATACAGGATAAGTAATGTAATGTATGTACACAGTGACTGTACCAGCAGAATAGTGAGCGCAGCTCTGGAGTATAATACAGGATAAGTAATGTAATGTATGTACACAGTGATTGTACCAGCAGAATAGTGAGCGCAGCTCTGGAGTATAATACAGGATAAGTAATGTAATGTATGTACACAGTGACTGTACCAGCAGAATAGTGAGCGCAGCTCTGGAGTATAATACAGGATAAGTAATGTAATGTATGTACACAGTGACTGTACCAGCAGAATAGTGAGCGCAGCTCTGGAGTATAATACAGGATAAGTAATGTAATGTATGTACACAGTGACTGTACCAGCAGAATAGTGAGCGCAGCTCTGGAGTATAATACAGGATAAGTAATGTAATGTATGTACACAGTGACTGTACCAGCAGAATAGTGAGCGCAGCTCTGGAGTATAATACAGGATAAGTAATGTAATGTATGTACACAGTGACTGTACCAGCAGAATAGTGAGCGCAGCTCTGGAGTATAATACAGGATAAGTAATGTAATGTATGTACACAGTGACTGTACCAGCAGAATAGTGAGCGCAGCTCTGGAGTATAATACAGGATAAGTAATGTAATGTATGTACACAGTGACTGTACCAGCAGAATAGTGAGCGCAGCTCTGGAGTATAATACAGGATAAGTAATGTAATGTATGTACACAGTGACCAGCAGAATAGTGAGCGCAGCTCTGGAGTATAATACAGGATAAGTAATGTAATGTATGTACACAGTGACTGCACCAGCAGAATAGTGAGCGCAGCTCTGGAGTATAATACAGGATAAGTAATGTAATGTATGTACACAGTGACCAGCAGAATAGTGAGCGCAGCTCTGGAGTATAATACAGGATAAGTAATGTAACGTATGTACACAGTGACTGTACCAGCAGAATAGTGAGCGCAGCTCTGGAGTATAATACAGGATAAGTAATGTAATGTATGTACACAGTGACTGTACCAGCAGAATAGTGAGCGCAGCTCTGGAGTATAATACAGGATAAGTGATGTAATGTATGTACACAGTGACTGCACCAGCAGAATAGTGAGCACAGCTCTGGAGTATAATACAGGATAAGTGATGTAATGTATGTACACAGTGACTGCACCAGCAGAATAGTGAGCGTAGCTCTGGAGTATAATACAGGATAAGTAATGTATGTACACAGTGACTGTACCAGCAGAATAGTGAGCGAAGCTCTGGAGTATAATACAGGATAAGTAATGTATGTACACAGTGACTGTACCAGCAGAATAGTGAGCGCAGCTCTGGAGTATAATACAGGATAAGTAATGTAATGTATGTACACAGTGACTGTACCAGCAGAATAGTGAGCGCAGCTCTGGAGTATAATACAGGATAAGTAATGTATGTACACAGTGACTGTACCAGCAGAATAGTGAGTGCAGCTCTGGATTATAATACAGGATAAGTAATGTAATGTATGTACACAGTGACTGTACCAACAGAATAGTGAGCGCAGCTCCTGAGTATAATACAGGATAAGTAATGTAATGTATGTATACAGTGACTGTACCAGCAGAATAGTGAGTGCAGCTCTGGGGTATAATACAGGATAAGTAATGTAATGTATGTACACAGTGACCAGCAGAATAGTGAGCGCAGCTCTGGAGTATAAGACAGGATAAGTAATGTAATGTATGTATACAGTGACTGTACCAGCAGAATAATGAGCGCAGCTCTGGAGTATAATACAGGATAAGTAATGTAATGTATGTACACAGTGACTGTACCAGCAGAATAGTGAGCGCAGCTCTGGAGTATAATACAGGATAAGTAATGTAATGTATGTACACAGTGACTGTACCAGCAGAATAGTGAGCGCAGCTCTGGAGTATAATACAGGATAAGTAATGTAATGTATGTACACAGTGACTGTACCAGCAGAATAGTGAGCGCAGCTCTGGAGTATAATACAGGATAAGTAATGTAATGTATGTATACAGTGACTGTACCAGCAGAATAGTGAGCGCAGCTCTGGGGTATAATACAGGATAAGTAATGTAATGTATGTACACAGTGACTGTACCAGCAGAATAGTGAGCGCAGCTCTGGGGTATAATACAGGATAAGTCATGTAATGTATGTACACAGTGACTGTACCAGCAGAATAGTGAGCGCAGCTCTGGAGTATAATACAGGATAAGTAATGTAATGTATGTACACAGTGACTGCACCAGCAAAATAGTGAGCGCAGCTCTGGAGTATAATACAGGATAAGTAATGTAATGTATGTACACAGTGACTGTACTAGCAGAATAGTGAGCGCAGCTCTGGAGTATAATACAGGATAAGTAATGTAATGTATGTACACAGTGACTGCACCAGCAGAATAGTGAGCGCAGCTCTGGAGTATAATACAGGATAAGTAATGTAATGTATGTACACAGTGACTGTACCAGCAGAATAGTGAGCGCAGCTCTGGGGTATAATACAGGATAAGTCATGTAATGTATGTACACAGTGACTGCACCAGCAGAATAGTGAGTGCAGCTCTGAAGTATAATACAGGATAAGTAATGTAATGTATGTATACAGTGACTGTACCAGCAGAATAGTGAGCGCAGCTCTGGAGTATAATACAGGATAAGTAATGTAATGTATGTACACAGTGACTGCACCAGCAGAATAGTGAGCGCAGCTCTGGAGTATAATACAGGATAAGTAATGTAATGTATGTACACAGTGACTGTACCAGCAGAATAGTGAGCGCAGCTCTGGGGTATAATACAGGATAAGTCATGTAATGTATGTACACAGTGACTGCACCAGCAGAATAGTGAGTGCAGCTCTGGAGTATAATACAGGATAAGTAATGTAATGTATGTATACAGTGACTGTACCAGCAGAATAGTGAGCGCAGCTCTGGAGTATAATACAGGATAAGTAATGTAATGTATGTACACAGTGACTGCACCAGCAGAATAGTGAGCGCAGCTCTGGAGTATAATACAGGATAAGTAATGTAATGTATGTACACAGTGACTGTACCAGCAGAATAGTGAGCGCAGCTCTGGAGTATAATACAGGATAAGTAATGTAATGTATGTACACAGTGACTGTACCAGCAGAATAGTGAGCGCAGCTCTGGAGTATAATACAGGATAAGTAATGTAATGTATGTATACAGTGACTGTACCAGCAGAATAGTGAGCGCAGCTCTGGAGTATAATACAGGATAAGTAATGTAATGTATGTACACAGTGACCCGCAGAATAGTGAGCGCAGCTCTGGGGTATAATACAGGATAAGTAATGTAATGTATGTACACAGTGACTGCACCAGCAGAATAGTGAGCGCAGCTCCTGAGTATAATACAGGATAAGTAATGTAATGTATGTACACAGTGACTGTACCAGCAGAATAGTGAGCGCAGCTCTGGAGTATAATACAGGATAAGTAATGTAATGTATGTACACAGTTACTGCACCAGCAGTATAGTGAGCGCAGCTCTGGAGTATAATACAGGATAAGTAATGTAATGTATGTACACAGTGACTGTACCAGCAGAATAGTGAGCGCAGCTCTGGAGTATAATACAGGATAAGTAATGTAATGTGTGTACACAGTGACTGCACCAGCAGAATAGTGAGCGCAGCTCTGGAGTATAATACAGGATAAGTAATGTAATGTATGTACACAGTGACTGTACCAGCAGAATAGTGAGCGCAGCTCTGGAGTATAATACAGGATAAGTAATGTAATGTATGTACACAGTGACTGTACCAGCAGAATAGTGAGCGCAGCTCTGGTGTATAATACAGGATAAGTAATGTAATGTATGTACACAGTGACTGCACCAGCAGAATAGTGAGCGCAGCTCTGGAGTATAATACAGGATAAGTAATGTAATGTATGTACACAGTGACTGTACCAGCAGAATAGTGAGCGCAGCTCTGGAGTATAATACAGGATAAGTAATGTATGTACACAGTGACTGTACCAGCAGAATAGTGAGCGCAGCTCTGGAGTATAATACAGGATAAGTAATGTAATGTGTGTACACAGTGACTGCACCAGCAGAATAGTGAGCGCAGCTCTGGAGTATAATACAGGATAAGTAATGTAATGTATGTACACAGTGACTGTACCAGCAGAATAGTGAGCGCAGCTCTGGAGTATAATACAGGATAAGTAATGTAATGTATGTACACAGTGACTGTACCAGCAGAATAGTGAGCGCAGCTCTGGAGTATAATACAGGATAAGTAATGTAATGTATGTACACAGTGACTGTACCAGCAGAATAGTGAGCGCAGCTCTGGTGTATAATACAGGATAAGTAATGTAATGTATGTACACAGTGACTGCACCAGCAGAATAGTGAGCGCAGCTCTGGAGTATAATACAGGATAAGTAATGTAATGTATGTACACAGTGACTGTACCAGCAGAATAGTGAGCGCAGCTCTGGAGTATAATACAGGATAAGTAATGTAATGTATGTACACAGTGACTGCACCAGCAGAATAGTGAGCGCAGCTCTGGAGTATAATACAGGATAAGTAATGTAATGTATGTATACAGTGACTGTACCAGCAGAATAGTGAGCGCAGCTCTGGAGTATAATACAGGATAAGTAATGTAATGTATGTACACAGTGACCAGCAGAATAGTGAGCGCAGCTCTGGGGTATAATACAGGATAAGTAATGTAATGTATGTACACAGTGACTGCACCAGCAGAATAGTGAGCGCAGCTCCTGAGTATAATACAGGATAAGTAATGTAATGTATGTACACAGTGACTGTACCAGCAGAATAGTGAGCGCAGCTCTGGAGTATAATACAGGATAAGTAATGTAATGTATGTACACAGTTACTGCACCAGCAGTATAGTGAGCGCAGCTCTGGAGTATAATACAGGATAAGTAATGTAATGTATGTACACAGTGACTGTACCAGCAGAATAGTGAGCGCAGCTCTGGAGTATAATACAGGATAAGTAATGTAATGTGTGTATACAGTGACTGCACCAGCAGAATAGTGAGCGCAGCTCTGGAGTATAATACAGGATAAGTAATGTAATGTATGTACACAGTGACTGTACCAGCAGAATAGTGAGCGCAGCTCTGGAGTATAATACAGGATAAGTAATGTAATGTATGTACACAGTGACTGTACCAGCAGAATAGTGAGCACAGCTCTGGTGTATAATACAGGATAAGTAATGTAATGTATGTACACAGTGACTGCACCAGCAGAATAGTGAGCGCAGCTCTGGAGTATAATACAGGATAAGTAATGTAATGTATGTACACAGTGACTGTACCAGCAGAATAGTGAGCGCAGCTCTGGAGTATAATACAGGATAAGTAATGTAATGTATGTACACAGTGACTGCACCAGCAGAATAGTGAGCGCAGCTCTGGAGTATAATACAGGATAAGTAATGTAATGTATGTACACAGTGACTGTACCAGCAGAATAGTGAGCGCAGCTCTGGAGTATAATACAGGATAAGTAATGTAATGTGTGTATACAGTGACTGCACCAGCAGAATAGTGAGCGCAGCTCTGGAGTATAATACAGGATAAGTAATGTAATGTATGTACACAGTGACTGTACCAGCAGAATAGTGAGCGCAGCTCTGGAGTATAATACAGGATAAGTAATGTAATGTATGTACACAGTGACTGTACCAGCAGAATAGTGAGCACAGCTCTGGTGTATAATACAGGATAAGTAATGTAATGTATGTACACAGTGACTGCACCAGCAGAATAGTGAGCGCAGCTCTGGAGTATAATACAGGATAAGTAATGTAATGTATGTACACAGTGACTGTACCAGCAGAATAGTGAGCGCAGCTCTGGAGTATAATACAGGATAAGTAATGTAATGTATGTACACAGTGACTGCACCAGCAGAATAGTGAGCGCAGCTCTGGAGTATAATACAGGATAAGTAATGTATGTACACAGTGACTGTACCAGCAGAATAGTGAGCGCAGCTCTGGAGTATAATACAGGATAAGTAATGTAATGTGTGTACACAGTGACTGCACCAGCAGAATAGTGAGCGCAGCTCTGGAGTATAATACAGGATAAGTAATGTAATGTATGTACACAGTGACTGTACCAGCAGAATAGTGAGCGCAGCTCTGGAGTATAATACAGGATAAGTAATGTAATGTATGTACACAGTGACTGTACCAGCAGAATAGTGAGCGCAGCTCTGGAGTATAATACAGGATAAGTAATGTAATGTATGTACACAGTGACTGCACCAGCAGAATAGTGAGCGCAGCTCTGGAGTATAATACAGGATAAGTAATGTAATGTATGTACACAGTGACTGTACCAGCAGAATAGTGAGCGCAGCTCTGGAGTATAATACAGGATAAGTAATGTATGTACACAGTGACTCCCTTACATAATGTGTGTTAACCATAGATACCTCATAAGTTCCTTTAGCATTTAACCAAGATTACCTGCAGCAGTCACATGTGCCTTAGATACACTCTAATATTGTACCTGTTATGGTCAGCAGGGTTATTAAAAAAAAAAAAAACCTAATAAAGAAAAACCCTGCAGAGACCTACTGGGCTCTGAACCACAGGAACACCCTGGTGTGAACAAGGTCTGGCAGTCAGTGTCTGTATCAAATGGGAAAATGTTACAGCCGGCAAAATGCAACAACCAAGGAGCGGACTGCGACCCGTCCCCTCGGCCGTAGTTGCCACACTGTCCACACCTCCGTGGCCGCTACAGATGTCTTCAGTACAGAACTTATGCTGATTTGCTCTGCAGGGCTGGTCAATGTCTTAGTTTTTCTTATAACATCATGTAATGCCCAGTTGCCCCATTTATGACTCTCTGACCACTAGAGGGCAGTACTTGTGCTGCTGCTTTGCTGGTCAGATCGCCCCCTAGTGATGTCATCAGTAATCTGCTAATTGCATGGGGGTCTATAGCGGCAATGATTGGTATTAAGCAGAGAGTTGATGTTCTTTATCATTCCCGCTGCTGATTCCTCCGGAGATCGTTGTAACATGAAGAACACTTTAAGCTTCTGACATGTTGGAGACTCTGCCAGTAACTAGGTAACACTTCTTATAATGTAGTGTTCTTGCCTTGATTTCCTGCGTCTTCTCCAAGGAACGTGCTCTGATCTGAAGGGCCTTTCATGTCATCCTCACGCACCATGTAATTAGCACATCCTCTTCATTATGGAGATCCGCTTTTTTTTTTTCCCAGTTGAAACAAAACTTTCCCGTAAACTTTATTTGCACTCTCGTCTGGAGCAACAAATCACAACAGAGCCGGACTCCTGGCGTTGGCTTTGTACCAGTCCGGCCATTGAGCAGACGCTGGCACGGAGAATGATGTCTATTATCCATCAGCCGACAACTATTCAGATCATGACTGTCAGAATCCATCATCTCTATGGTGCCACCATGTAGGAGAGGGGGCGAGAAGAATGGCAGCCACTCCGCAGAAACCTCGGGGAAGGCGTTCACTTCTGATTTGGTTTTCTATTATTTCTTTGTTCATGGCTACAATGTATTGTGCAGATGTAGCAAAATTTAACTTGACATGCAGCAAGTTAAATTGGTTTTCTCACGAACTTGACCACGTATTATTCTGTAGACAATTAAAAGATAAACATGTCGGCAAATCGAAATTTTTTTGCAAAGTTTTCTGGGCATTTGTTCCCCCATTAATCAGTTGATTGCAGGGCCCACCAACTACACAGGACATATGAACCACCCCCACCTCTACAGCCTTGACCACCAATGACCTCCAGCTGGATCCAATAGTCTTGCCATGCCAATGGCGCCTTGATCCTAAGAGGAACCCGGAGCGGCCATCATAGCCAATGCCGGTCACATTATACGTTGGTTTTATTACGTGTCCTTCTCCCTCTTCCTATGAGACACGGCCGTGACTTTTCTCACATCCTCATCAAGCCATAAAGTTATTTTCTATAACGCTCTCAGAGAACAGGGCGAGAGTGTCACGGTCACTACCACTGCATCGCCGCCAGACATCACTGACCTCGGCTGTGTTATGGCTCCGCACTGAAAAGCCCCAATAATTTACAGTAGAAATTACATTATAAGACCCGAGTAACGTAGGAGAATTCTGGCAAAGATTTGAAACGTAATAAATTGGTAAAATATAACAAAGTCTGCAGCAAAATCCAAATGTCCGATAATCCAGAATATTTCATCAATCTCCTTTGATGTTTCAATTGGAAAATTTACCTCTAGAACTCATTTAAAGACACTTTGAACCTCTTGGCCAGCATGTGACCAACGCAGCCAATCAGTGGCCTCGCTGACCACGTGGGCTGATGACTTCCTGTTGAGTGTTGATACAGATACCACTGAATTCTATCGCCCATGACTTAACCCTTGGAGAATTGTATTCAGAACTTTCCTCCTTGAGAACATATTTCTTCATTAAGATGTCGCCTTCCTTACTTTTCTTATTATCTTGGGGGTGTCATGAGATGGCCACAAGAAACGACACATTTCACGATACTCTGTCACAAGATGTCTAGCCTATATTTATCTATGTGCTGGAAAGGGTTCGTTTGGGTCTTCTAGTTCAATTCTAGATCTGGTGAAGGTCTTGTTATTGGGTTGCACAGGGGTGAGGTCAAAGGGAGCGGAGTATATATGGACAATATGCGGGGGACGGAGCAGGTCCATAAAGAGGATCGGTTTGAGGTCCGGCTGTCGCCCCCTGCAGAAATGAGTCATAACCTTAATCCTGGACAATCCAAGAGGACCAGAAGTCAAGATATCGGTTAAGTGTACGGGTTTTTTTTTTAATAATATGGGCACGGTCTGCATGACAACAGGGTTATTTAGGACACTAAACCCCCAGTCCTTAAGGACCTGTCCATGGTTTAGTGTCTCAAGTCAACCTGATACGTTCCCTTTAAAGCCAAACCAAAATATCTCCTCCGCAATGAAGCAAATCCCTTGTGCGGAGAGTTGTTTTTTGGTTGTTGACTCTCATCAGTCTCAAGGACCTTTCGCTTTTAGGAATTGGGGGAGGGGGGAGCTGCAGCTTGGAGCTTCTTAGCGTCTACCCGTTCGTCCTATTACTCCTGTTTATTGCCCTGGATAATACTCTGAGACTATGGGAGACTCTGAGGACGTCCAGTTTATAAAGTCGGCTCCTGTTGCGCACGGTTTCGCTCCACATTTTTTGGCTGTACTAATGGGGAGCCGAGAGACTCGCGTCCGGTCAATGAGAGGTGAGACGGGTAAAAGCTGCGACGGTCTGAAAGCTGGCTGAGGAATATTCTGCTACGGAGAGAAGGAGCACAAAGAGTGGCGAGCGGTGTTATTCAGAGGGAACGCAGGCAACCGTAACTCTGTATCTCATTTACTCAGACAACCATATCTCTATATCTAATTTAAGCCAAGACAACCTGCCCGCCGAGTGCCAGCAGCAGACAAATTTATAGCTACGAGGAACGGCAAGATGTGTGAGAGGAGCCCGGGCCGAGCACTGAGCCCAGCACATGTGGCCAGGCCGGGGATTACAGGATCGCCCGCTCTACAGACTCCGGGATTCCAACACATTTGTAGCAATTTGTAATCCATCGCTTATTGTAAATGGGAGCAAAAGGAGAAAGTCCAACGTGGAGAGAGAACTCCAGTAACAAGGGGGGGGGGGGGGGGACGGGACGTATCCATATCCTGCAGCCACACCACTGTACAGGGCAGGGATTAAAGGGGTGCTCCAGTAACATGGGGATGTATCTGTATCCTGCAGCCATAACTGCACAGGGCAGGGATTAAAGGGGGGCTCCAGTAACATGGGGATGTATCCTGCAGCTAGAACACTGTACAGGGCAGGGATTAAAGGGGGGCTCCAGTAACATGGGGGGGGGGGGGGTATTCTGCAGCCACACCACTGTACAGGGCAAGGATTAAAGGGGTGCTCCAGTAACATGGGGGATGTATCAATATCCTGCAGCCATAACACTGCACAGGGCAGGGATTAAAGGGGTGCTCCAGTGACATGGAGGATGTATCCATATCCTGCAGCTAGAACACTGTACAGGGCAGGGATTAAAGGGGTGCTCCAGTAACATATGGGGGGGGGGGATATTCTGCAGCCACAACACTGTGCAGGGCAGGAATTTAAAGGGATGCTCCAGTAATATGGAGGGATGTATCCTGAAGCCACACCACTGTACAGGGCAGGGATTAAAGGGGTGCTCCAGTAACATGGGGGGATGTATCCTGCAACCACAACTCTGTACAGGTGTTATGCTTCTGTGTGTATATATAAAATAATAATTAACACAACCAGAACCGCTAAGCTGCAGAACCCTGCAGCGAGGTCCACAAGCCCAGACGGGCAGCCGTATGTCTGAATATGAACCACCAGTTAAACTGCACTGGCAGTGATGTTGTGCGGCACAAATGTGAACAGGCTGCAACAGACACTCTCCAGATAACTTCACTGGGAGAGCGTGCCTGTGTATAGCAGTTTTGAGTGAAGCCAAAGGAAGCCTTGCAAGAAGCCCCTGCTAATTACAGCAGAGGAACCAGGCCCTAGCATATGCTTCACTCTGCTGCACAAAGAAGACTGCCAGGGGTTAACTTAACTCCTAGTCAGTCACACAAAGAACTCCTTAATCCGCTAGGAGCTGTAATGGAATTAGACAAGGAATAGGCTACTGATTCTCACTGGTATAGCCAAGGAATCCTATCTTGGTCCCTAGACAGCTCCTACCATTCACAGGAACCTGGCCCTAACCTCCTGTCTCAAGGTATTTCCAGTCAAAGTGTGAGCATCGGGCGGGCGTCGGCTCACACTATATAAAGGCTAGTCCCCGCCCAACAGGGGCGGTGGCCATGACATCACCGATCATGCTCAGTATGGCCAAAATGGGACTTAGCCTCTGAGCGGCCTCAAAATGTCTGAGCATGCTCAGTGGGCCGAAAGCTGGACTTAGACTCCAGACACCTCACTGCACAACGCCGAGGGTGAGGTTTGGATTGGCCCCCAGATGGCGCTATGCGCTGGACAGGAAGCCTACAGGACCCAATCCTAACAACAGGGCAGGAGTTTAAAGGGGTCTGAACCCATTTACTATTCTAGACCACCAGAAATGTTGGAATTAACACTTGTGGACATTAACCCTTTCACTCTCCCAAGACTATCAGGAATGTTGGCATTAACCCTTTCAGTACCTAAACCCACCAGTGATGTTGTCATAAACCCTCCCCAATGTTGTCACCTTTCATCACAGATACACCGGACATTTTCCATCCCTTTAATAGACTAAGCCTCAATGAATTGTATATTACCCGTCAATAAGTGATAAGTGTGTATTAACCCCTAATGTGCCGTATGCCGACAGCTACGCAACTCTCAGCTCCGTCATTTAGAGGTCATTCTACCACTTTATGGTTGAGCTTTGTTTCTCTAGATCGGATTATTATAACTTGTATCTTCTTCTTCCTCTTCTTTGTTACAGTGTATCACACACAATCCATTCACTGGTTATTAACATGCCAATGCACCGCCGCTCTTCGGCTCCCTTGTAAGACTCGTCTCCTCTGGGTACATCCATATTTGCCTCCCTCTCCGGATCCTGCCCTCGGTATTTTTCTTCAGATTAACCCACAACTTCCAGTTTAATTCCCTTTGCAGTTTCCAACCCCGTTTGCCCTTTGTTTTCATTTGCAGCATAAAATTTCAATGCTTTCTTCTGTCTCTAACCTTGTTGTGAACATGGCAGTCCCAGTGGTGCCATTTACCCTCGAAGCCGCCGAGCAGCGCAGCCATGGAGGAATGCTAATATCTTCCCGGAGACGTCTATCTCTCGGGTATTAAAGGGGTAATTGAGATTTCAAAAAATATGTATTCAGTGGTGAGCGCTGTAAATAAGATGCAGCGGGGTCTTTCTGCTCCTCCTGGCACCGGTCTGCTACATTATTTGTCTTTACTGGGAATTGAGCAGTGGGAGGTGAAGATTACACAAGTGCGGCGCTAAATCCAACCCAGTAAAAGGAAAGAAGAACATCTCTGGGAATTGAATGAACTCTTGTGATCTGGGGAATGTGCTAGAATAGAATATTAGATAGATGAGCCCGGGAGACACACGAGGCCTTACTACTACTTGTCCAATCCGGCATCCAGAATGTCCTCGGCACTAGATAGACAGATGGCAATTCTTGCAAATACAGTGGCCATTCCAAATAGTGCAGTTCATATCTCAAATAATGTGTAAGATTCAGGAATAGGATTGAGTGATCGGAAAAGATCGGATCCTGATCAAGCAAATTTCACGATCAGGATCGGCTGGAAAATGATGGAAAATCAGATTTGAAAAACGATCCTGAAATCTCAAGATCGGCTCAACCCTATTCAGGAACAACCCTGGGAAATAAGAGAGGTCAAGGATGAGGGAGAGGATGTGCTTCAACTTATGGCCAGTTTACTACCCTTCACCACTACCTTGCACCACTTGGCTCATTGATAGGTCACATGTATCCAACTCTGACCTCCTAAAGGACCAATGCACTCCAATCGTCTCCAAATTCTTCCGATGTCCATGTGGCACACGTGTCTTAAGGACCCATCTTTCTTCAGGTCCTTAAGGTTCCTAAGTCTACAAAGTTGCATTTTTTCTTGTTATGTTTCATATTGACCCAACTTGTATTTATTTGTTGCAGAATTTTTTTGCCGAGTACATTCCCCATTCCAATTGTAACCATTCTTGGCTTTGGCTCAAAAAACTGCAACAAAGTTTGCAACAAAAGAAGCTGCGTTTTAGGCTAAAGGGTTGTAGGCAAACTGCAAAATACAAAGTGGGTCTGAGGTGGGACTCTATCAGATGGAATGGGGGACCCTGTGCAAGAATGCATGGGGTAATGGGGCATTCCTGCACGGGGTCCCCCCATTCCATCTGAAGTAGTTACTGATTGGGCAGGAAGTACAGTGTCTCCAATCATTGGGCTCAATGGTCACAAGTTGGGCACCAGGAATGAATATCCATAACCCTATATGTGACCACTGAGGTCAGTAATAGGTCATGGCAGTCAATTTCACCAAAAATTTATACGGTGAATTAAAAAAAAAAAAAAATCTCAGGGAAAAAAATGTTACTAACCCAGAATGACTATTCCTGCCTTGCAGTCATCTGAATCTGTGCCAAGTCTTAATAGCAATTGCGAACCTGTAATGCGGTATTTTTTCATGCAGACATTGATCTCAGGTTTGAAATTATTGCAGCAGATAATTTTTTTTTCCTTTTTTGTCACGCGGGTGATAGGTTGTCGGCTGCCTTCCCTGGCTGCGAGTTCCAAGGATCAGATACATTGAATCGATAGCCCCCTCTTCACAAATTCTCATATTGACCTTTCCTTAATTGAAATATCAGTCAATGCTCTTTATCTTTGGAGATAAAATATTTGAATGCATTATCTTAATTCTTGCAAGATGGGAATGATCGTTGGATGGCTTTTCTGAGACTTCTCAAGGTAAATTACACCTGCTCTGCAAGACGGATTCAATATCAGATATTTTTCTAAATGTTACAATGTTACAAGTCCGACATCTCATTGATTTACAGGAACGTATCATGGAGGAAATAAATCTAATATTATCGGAGCACATGATGGGATAATGGGGTGATATTTCCTGCTTTCTCCTTTATGATCAAATCTGAAGTTTCGGAAGATGAGTAGAAGATAAGAAGTCTAAGCGCAGAAGGGCCATAAGGAAGGACACAGGAGAAACAACTGGTGATAGAAGGTCAAGGCCAGAGGAGATGTCAATATGGCGCTCTCCATTCTGATTGGATAGATATTCATGTGATACACCCAAGAGTAAAGATGGCAAACCTCTCAAGATTTGTTTCGTCTTAGGTTGTGGTGGCTTGGATACTCACCTTCTGTCACCTCTTTTGGGCTTTATCATGGCGTCTTGTGCTCGCTCTTGGCCTCCTTGGTGATGTCATGAACCCGGGGTCACCACTGATGTCTGTGATTGGACCTCAGCATGCTGAGCATCATGACGCTTGGTGTGCCCATGTGATGACTGTGGCCCAATAACAGGTGGGCAAACGACATCACTAGACGCTACAAGGAGGTCCAAAAGAGGTGCGGGCAGGTAAGTATAGCTTTTCTTTAACCTCTCCGGCTTCCACCTACCATTCTACTTTACCCAAGACTATAATAACTTATCACCATGCATGTCATGACGGCCATATTTAGTTTGTCCGAGACGAATTACCATTTGTTCGGTTTCCTTAATAACTTTTTTCAGGTCGAATCTGGCTTGGAATGAATTGGTTCACCTTCTCTAATGACAAGTAACCAGAAACCTCACTCGTGTCTGGTGAGATATGTGTTTTGCATCTCCAGGTCAGAACGTAGAGTAAAAGTGATCAATACAATAGGTCCTACATCAAGTCACACAACCACCTCTGAGATCCTACATCAAGTCACACAACCACCTCCGAGATCCTACATCAAGTCACACACAACCACCTCTGAGATCCTACATCAAGTCACACACAACCACCTCTGAGATCCTACATCAAGTCACACAACCACCTCTGAGATCCTACATCAAGTCACACAACCACCTCCGAGATCCTACATCAAGTCACACACAACCACCTCTGAAACTACTCCCGTGCATTCCCTATACTATGGCACTCACTACCAAGATAAACAAGACTGTCCCCCACAATCATAACCTTCAAGATGAATCAAGACAAGCTACAGTCTTCAATAACCCTGAGGCCACCAAACCTGCATCTGAACACCCTCATCCATTGTCTCTATCCCATAGAGGTTGTGAGCCCTCATAAGCCAGGTCCTCCATCCTACTGCGCCAGCTGATCACTAAGAAGTTGTCGGCTTCCTGCTCCATTTTTTCGTTGGGGGTTTCAGGACACCCAGCAATCTGATCCCTAGAAGAGGTCATCAATACTTTCAGTCTAGAAACCCGATGGAGACTCCATCTCTAGCTGAGCCTTCTCCGCGCCATCTTCCTCTCTTGCCTTCTCGGGATCGATATGAAGTTCTTCATGCGACGAGAGATGGAACATTCCAGCACAAATTCAACCCATCACATCCCATCTTAGAGAAATGTTTTTTTTACTGTTTGCAACTTTGAGACAAGTTTGAAGACGTATTCGTGATTTGTCCTTGACGAATATTCCCTGTTGACTTTCCCAACGCGCTGACCCAGTAGAGAAAGTCATGTCTTTAAACGTTGAGCATGCTACAATGCCCGGGGCTCCTGCCTCTCTCTCGCCTGCGGTTTCAAAGCAGTTAAGCATTCAATTTGCTGCAGTACACAGCGACCTGGAACATATGGGCAATTTTTTAATTGGAATTTTTTATTTTCTCTTCATTTTTAACAAATACACCCGTATTCTTGAGCCATCCATTAATGATCACTGCATCCCATAGCAATAATAATGAGAAACAACATTTTGGCAGTTTTTAATATATTTTTCCTCCGGTTACTGCAAAAACAAGAAATAACAAAATAGAAATAAATAAAAATCTGTAAAATTCTGTAATTAGATTCTGAGTATAAGAAAATATTCTCCTTGTTACGGCGGCAGAGGAGGCCGAGACTGTCACATATCAGCCCCGCGTGTCACTGACTGATGTGTTATAAATGTTTCATATTGTAAACCGGGCAACACACAATGCGAGGTTATTTATAGATCTGCTGACCAACGACTATCCTCTGCCGAAACAGAGGAAGTTACAAGTATAAAAGCAAGTCTGGGGAAATCAGATTTACCATAAAGGAATCTACCAGGTAATACATAAGAAAATAGTCAAAGACTAGGAAAAAACATACAAAAAGTACACAAAATATTCTTTATTTCACTGTGTACATACATTACATTACTTATCCTGTATTATACTCCAGAGCTGCGCTCACTATTCTGCTGGTACAGTCATTGTGTACATACATTACATTACTTATCCTGTATTATACTCCAGAGCTGCACTCACTATTCTGCTGGTAGTCACTGTGTACATACATTACATTACTTATCCTGTATTATACTCCAGAGCTGCGCTCACTATTCTGCTGGTACAGTCACTGTGTACATACATTACATTACTTATCCTGTATTATACTCCAGAGCTGCGCTCACTATTCTGCTGGTACAGTCACTGTGTACATACATTACATTACTTACCCTTTATTATACCCCAGAGCTGCGCTCACTATTCTGCTGGTGCAGTCACTGTGTACATACATTACATTACTTATCCTGTATTATACTCCAGAGCTGCGCTCACTATTCTGCTGGTACAGTCACTGTGTACATACATTACTTATCCTGTATTATACTCCAGAGCTGCGCTCACTATTCTGCTGGTGCAGTCACTGTGTACATACATTACATTACTTATCCTGTATTATACTCCAGAGCTGCGCTCACTATTCTGCTGGTACAGTCACTGTGTACATACATTACATTACTTATCCTGTATTATACTCCAGAGCTGCGCTCACTATTCTGCTGGTACAGTCACTGTGTACATACATTACATTACTTATCCTGTATTATACCCCAGAGCTGCGCTCACTATTCTGCTGGTACAGTCACTGTGTACATACATTACATTACTTATCCTGTATTATACTCCAGAGCTGTGCTCACTATTCTGCTGGTGCAGTCACTGTGTACATACATTACATTACTTATCCTGTATTATACTCCAGAGCTGCGCTCACTATTCTGCTGGTACAGTCACTGTGTACATACATTACATTACTTATCCTGTATTATACTCCAGAGCTGCGCTCGCTATTCTGCTGGTGCAGTCACTGTGTACATACATTACATTACTTCTCCTGTATTATACTCCAGAGCTGCGCTCACTATTCTGCTGGTGCAGTCACTGTGTACATACATTACATTACTTATCCTGTATTATACCCCAGAGCTGCGCTCACTATTCTGTTGCAGTCACTGTGTACATACATTACATTACTTATCCTGTATTATACTCCAGAGCTGTGCTCACTATTCTGCTGGTGCAGTCACTGTGTACATACATTACATTACTTATCCTGTATTATACTCCAGAGCTGCGCTCACTATTCTGCTGGTACAGTCACTGTGTACATACATTACATTACTTATCCTGTATTATACTCCAGAGCTGCGCTCGCTATTCTGCTGGTGCAGTCACTGTGTACATACATTACATTACTTCTCCTGTATTATACTCCAGAGCTGCGCTCACTATTCTGCTGGTGCAGTCACTGTGTACATACATTACATTACTTATCCTGTATTATACCCCAGAGCTGCGCTCACTATTCTGTTGCAGTCACTGTGTACATACATTACATTACTTATCCTGTATTATACTCCAGAGCTGTGCTCACTATTCTGCTGGTGCAGTCACTGTGTACATACATTACATTACTTATCCTGTATTATACTCCAGAGCTGCGCTCACTATTCTGCTGGTACAGTCACTGTGTACATACATTACATTACTTATCCTGTATTATACTCCAGAGCTGCGCTCACTATTCTGCTGGTGCAGTCACTGTGTACATACATTACATTACTTCTCCTGTATTATACTCCAGAGCTGCGCTCACTATTCTGCTGGTGCAGTCACTGTGTACATACATTACATTACTTATCCTGTATTATACCCCAGAGCTGCGCTCACTATTCTGTTGCAGTCACTGTGTACATACATTACATTACTTATCCTGTATTATACTCCAGAGCTGCGCTCACTATTCTGTTGCAGTCACTGTGTACAGCCCCTCGTAGAATCTTCTTCTGTGTGTTGTTATGATCCTGCACCTCCCCGTGACCTCTGATTATTATACTATTAGACAATGTTGGTCTTAGGTTCCTTGGTCTCACTAGATGAAATAGTTTTGGGGTCTGACCCTTCAACAACTCCTGAGAAGTAGACCGTAGTACCCTTGGAACGTGGGTGTCTCTTGCTGGACCATTATAGTTCTTGATCTCGGTCCTGCTGGAGGATCTTCTGCCACTCTGGGCCAGTCTGACCCTTCTCTGAGGTCTCGGGAGCACTTCTCGTTCGGAGAATATCTTGAGAATATTCCAGAAGTTCTTCATCCTCAGTGTATAATATTGTAACATCCGAGATAATAATGAACATTTCTGTATCTGAATAACCCAACACATTGTTACTGCACAACAGCAGATCGGCAGCCGAGCGGTTAATTCCAGCAGCGCCGTCTAAAATCCTAAAAGAGGAATCCGCATGAAATATTAATGTTTTGATGCATTTGCACGTTTATAGGGGCCGCCGTTGAGTACCCGGGGACAAATGGCTCCAAAACATTGTTTATTGAAATTCACAATTGAAACTTTAATGATTTGGGCGATAAAATCCATTGGAATTCAAGCACATAACCGGATTCGCTCTAGAGCTCCGTCATCTCGCAACGCCCCGCCATGGAAAAGATGCCGGAAAACACTAATAAATATTCCGAAGTGTCCAGACTCGCAGGATGTTTTCTGTGTTTCCTACTGAACATAATTTGCCTTTAATGAGAATTTTGTATGTGAAGATTGGATTATTTGAATGCGAGCAATCCATGTGGAAATTCAACTTCTGCGGTGTATTACTATCCGGCGCCGCACCAATCACCGCCACGACCGGCTATGAACTGGGGAAAACACAGAATTAATACCGCAACCTGATAGAAAACATAATTGCCAATGTAGTGTTATTAACAGCACAAGGGCAGAGGCACAGGCTCATAGTCATCACCTTATGTCACATGCAGGATATTAAAGGGGATGTGCTGACACGTATATGTCTATTGTAATTACCTTTAATAGGTGACGGCTAGGATCAGGGACTCCAGCTGGGTTGCAATGTCTGTTAAAGTCTGATTTAGTCTGAAATCCTCCCCCTCAGGGTCCGCAGAGACTTAGGTTACTGATCCTTTACCTTACACTGAAGCTCTGCTTGTTCTGATCGGCTGCTGTGTATTAGCACAAGCCCAGCAGGAGGTCGGCACGTGACATGGGGGGGTTACTTTGGGAAAAAAACTACTGCCATAGCGATGTACACGCAGTAACATGGATACAATTCATACACTATGTTCCACAGCCTTATGGAAGTTTTATTCTATATGTAAATTAGGTACTTGGAGCACCGGGGGCATTACCTTTAACCCCTGAGCACTGCCATATTCCTTAAAAACATGCCCCTTGGTTGGTCGGAGTTGTTCCTTCAACTGCTCTAACATCAACAAATCATCGGCACATCCCACACATGCGCAGGATTCGCTGGTGGCTCTTAGTGTGCGTGAGCACAACGCGCATGCGCTGAAGTTGTTCAGATGACTAGGGGTCGCACCAACAACATGAAGGGTGTGTTTTTGAGGAGTGCGGTGATGCTTGGGAATTAAAAGTAACACCCGCAATGCTCCAAGTATCTAATTTGCATATAGAATAGAACTTCATTTTCTCTGTATCCACTTGACCATTATTCACTTTATCACATCTTCAGCATTATGGTGCTACACATGGTCTAGTGGGAATAAACTAATAGCCCTAGAGATGGGACGATTTCCCAAAATTTTGGGTTTCATTCCATTGATTTGGCCACAAGATTCAACTAATCCCGGATAACGTTGGTCCAAAATGGACGGTGACCCGATTATCCTAAACGTGTGCACCCTGAGTTCTCCAAGGACTGTATCCAACCCCTGTCAAACTCAAGACAACTTCATGACTCAATGAAGAGTCCCTCAGGATTGGCTTTGCTAGATGGACGACTGCCTGGATTATGGAGAAGTCCTACAAGCCACCACCTGAGGTCCTGCGATCCTCCATCTGATCTGTAAAGTGGAGGCTGAAATTTTGAACGGTTTGTGTGGGCTGAATCCACAAAGTTTTGGATTGCCAAAATTTTGGAAATTCACATCAAACTTGATTGTGTCCAAGCTATTCATGTATCTCTAAATAGGACAGATCTGTAGGGAGGTTTGGTTTTTATATGGGGGGAGGGGCTGTAGGAGCAGTATATACATGTCCTATGGCGAGACAACAGGGAGATTCGTTCAGAAGAGACCTGGAATATTCTGTAATAACTCTCAGCAGGATGAAGCAATCTGAACCACGCAACGTGCAATGCTCCTCTCGGTATGTGGAGTTTCCAACAAGTTTCGAGCTCCTGAACGATGGTGACAACTGGATCATGTCCAATCAGATCTCTCCGTTTCCTGCGCTCGGCGTCTTGTAAGTTTCGTTGGTGAATGTTTTGTATAATGTTGCACTTCTTCGATTGTGTCCTGTGAGGTTTTCAGATGGTGTCCAACATAAGGTCCCATCATGTCCAGGTCCATCTTCTGGATAGTGCATCAGGATTGAACACCATTTGGTGGCCCAATAGGATCACACCATGAAGACAGTCAATACTCAAAGCTCAAGACAGTACAGGGCCATCCTGATGGGAATTCGAGTGAACAAAGAACCCAAAATTTGCAATGGAGGTTCACCATTGCAAGAGTGGCCCAGCTCCTGCCTGATGGGGGCACCACAGCTTGCTCAAACCTCCATATGCCGACTTTGGACATTGGACTCTGTTTTGTTCACATTGCTTCTGCCTAGCGAGATTTATTGCAGAATATTCCGGGTCTCTTCCCACGACACGTCAACGTCCACCCCATGACGTCCTTTCCAGAAGACCTTGTGCGCGTCCCTTGCCGCTCCCGCTTCATCACTTTTACGGTGACTTCAGCAATCAGCTGACATCATCGCGTCCGCCAGACTCCGGCACGTTTCACCCCGCATCTAATTCTTCTTTTTTTTAAACTTTTTCCACCATTTTTTTTTTTTTAAAGAACATTTATCGCTTGCCATAAAAGAATCGCCGCAGTCAGCACTTTATTATGGGATTGGTTAACGATAATTAATCACATGGCATTAAACTCTTTAAACACTTTGGACGCTCTGCAAATCTACTTGAGCGGAAATTTATGAATGAAAATATATATTGATCTGATGAAGCTGCCGAAGTCTGAAACACTATTAAAAGCGCATAAAAATGTGCAGATTATCTCATAGATTATTCACCATCAGCTTGTTTTACTAGATCCGGTGCAGCCAAATGCCATTGGCTCTTGTCGGGGATATATCACAGTTTGTAAGTTATAGAACAGCTGTCATGTCACATTTACATAGAATTTACATTTATTACAAGGCCAGCGAGGATTGGAACGGAATCCTACAAGTAACTCTGTAATAGAGGAAGAGGGAAAGGGGCTGAGCCTAAAGATATGGGGGGCTAGATGGTCAGAAGGGGTGTCACTGCTCCTCCCCACTACTCACATACAGCCTGTGAGTCCTGCTCCCCCCCCCACTCATATAGAGCCTGTGAGTCCTGCTCACCCCCCCCACACACACACACACACACCACCACTCATATAGAAAGCCTGTGAGTCCTGCTCCCCCCCCCCCCCACTCATATAGAGCCTGTGAGTCCTGCTCACCCCCCCCCCCCACACACACACACACACACACACACATACACACCACCACTCATATAGAAAGCCTGTGAGTCCTGGAGAGGTCATGTGCCCCAAAGTATAGCACCAGCACCTTGGTCTTCCAATACTATGTCGGCCAGTCTCCTTGCTGCCACCTTCTGGCTGTATTTGTCATAAATCTACTATCCAGTCAGTGCAATCAACTTACCCACAGACCTAAAAGGTCTTAAACTGATTTGTTAGCAGGGCAAGAAAAAAATTAAAGTATTAAAAAGATAATAATAATAATAATAATAATAATAATAATAATAATGTAGCCCAATTTTGCAATAGCCCCGTAACACCCCCCAGTGAAGCCACAGCAGTGTCATGTGACTAGTCAGAGCCAATGGGCTACCAAAATGTGTTTAACAAACCGTCTGCAATTAACCAGCGATGTGTCTGTATTCTGCAATTCTTCAATGAAATCTGTATATTGCAAAAAGTGCGGTATGTAAATTCTAAGAGACCTCGACCAGATCCTCTCATTAGCATTGATGGCAGCGGCCTGTACAACACAAGGTGGAGCGCTAATGCGTCAGACGTCTTCTCACTTCTCCATTGTATCGATTCTCCATTGTTAACCTTTATTTATTGCTTGTTTATGTTCCTCGCACATCAATAAAAGGCTTTTCATAAAACGGAAGAAGCAACAAACAGCGGCTGTGGCGAAAGGTCAGGCAGTGAGGAGGAGGAGGCATCTAGCCCGGAGCTGTCTATAATGAACACACAGACAGCACCGAAAGGTTACATGTTTACATGCCAGGTGAGGTCACAAAGCTGCCAGCGAGACGCCAGACTACAGCTATATCATCTACCGTATGACACCGCCAATAATACCGTCACATCACAAGGTTAATTACATTATTCTAACTCTAATATACTGTAGGTGTGGCACGAGGACAATAGAGGGCAGTATTATAGAAACTACATTAATCTATATAGGAGTAGTATTATAGTAGTTATATTCTTGTACATAGGAGTAGTATTATAGTAGTTATATTCTTGTACATAGGAGCAGTATTATAGTAGTTATATTCTTGTACATAGGAGGTAGTATTAAAGTAGTTATATTCTTGTACATAGCAGTAGTATTATAGTAGTTATATTCTTGTACATAGGAGGTAGTATTATAATAGTTATATTCTTGTACATAGGAGGTAGTATTATAGTAGTTATATTCTTGTACATAGGAGGTAGTATTATAGTAGTTATATTCTTGTACATAGGAGGTAGTATTATAATAGTTATATTCTTGTACATATGAGGTAGTATTATAGTAGTTATATTCTTGTACATAGGAGGTAGTATTATAGTAGTTATATTCTTGTACATAGGAGGTAGTATTATAGTAGTTATATTCTTGTACATAGGAGTAGTATTATAGTAGTTATATTCTTGTACATAGGAGGTAGTATTATAGTAGTTATATTCTTGTACATAGGAGTAGTATTATAGTAGTTATATTCTTGCACATAGGAGTAGTATTATAGTAGTTATATTCTTGCACATAGGAGGAGTATTATAGTAGTTATATTCTTGTACATAGGAGCAGTATTATAGTAGTTATATTCTTGTACGTATGAGTAGTATTATAGTAGTTATATTCTTGTACATAGGAGGTAGTATTATAGTAGTTATATTCTTGTACATAGGAGTAGTATTATAGTAGTTATATTCTTGTACATAGGAGTAGTATTATAGTAGTTATATTCTTGTACATAGGAGTAGTATTATAGTAGTTATATTCTTGTACATAGGAGTAGTATTATAGTAGTTATATTCTTGTACATAGGAGGTAGTATTATAGTAGTTATATTCTTGTACATAGGAGTAGTATTATAGTAGTTATATTCTTGCACATAGGAGTAGTATTATAGTAGTTATATTCTTGCACATAGGAGGAGTATTATAGTAGTTATATTCTTGTACATAGGAGCAGTATTATAGTAGTTATATTCTTGTACGTATGAGTAGTATTATAGTAGTTATATTCTTGTACATAGGAGGTAGTATTATAGTAGTTATATTCTTGTACATAGGAGTAGTATTATAGTAGTTATATTCTTGTACATAGGAGTAGTATTATAGTAGTTATATTCTTGTACATAGGAGTAGTATTATAGTAGTTATATTCTTGTACATAGGAGTAGTATTATAGTAGTTATATTCTTGTACATAGGAGGTAGTATTATAGTAGTTATATTCTTGTACATAGGAGTAGTGTTATAGTAGTTATATTCTTGTACATAGGAGGTAGTATTATAGTAGTTATATTCTTGTACATAGGAGGTAGTATTATTGTAGTTATATTCTTGTACATAGGAGCAGTATTATAGTAGTTATATTCTTGCACATAGGAGGAGTATTATAGTAGTTATATTCTTGTACATAGGAGTAGTATTATAGTAGTTATATTCTTGTACGTATGAGTAGTATTATAGTAGTTATATTCTTGTACATAGGAGGTAGTATTATAGTAGTTATATTCTTGTACATAGGAGTAGTATTATAGTAGTTATATCCTTGTACATAGGAGGTAGTATTATAGTAGTTATATTCTTGTACATAGGAGCAGTATTATAGTAGTTATATTCTTGTACATAGGAGTAGTATTATAGTAGTTATATTCTTGTACATAGGAGGTAGTATTATAGTAGTTATATTCTTGTACATAGGAGGTAGTATTATTGTAGTTATATTCTTGTACATAGGAGCAGTATTATAGTAGTTATATTCTTGTACATAGGAGCAGTATTATAGTAGTTATATTCTTGTACATAGGAGGTAGTATTATAGTAGTTATATTCTTGTACATAGGAGGTAGTATTATAGTAGTTATATTCTTGTACATAGGAGCAGTATTATAGTAGTTATATTCTTGTACATAGGAGCAGTATTATAGTAGTTATATTCTTGTACATAGGAGTAGTATTATAGTAGTTATATTCTTGTACATAGGAGTAGTATTATAGTAGTTATATTCTTGTACATAGGAGGTAGTATTATAGTAGTTATATTCTTGTACATAGGAGCAGTATTATAGTAGTTATATTCTTGTACATAGGAGCAGTATTATAGTAGTTATAGTCTTGTACATAGGAGCAGTACAATAGTAGTATTATTATAGCAGTTATAGTTTTGTATGGGGGTATTGTTATAGGAATAATATTTTATACATATTGCAGGGGTAGTATTATGGTAATATTCTCCTACAGGATATGACTCCTGATCAGTACAGGATAAGTAATGTAATGTATGTACACAGTGACTGTACCAGCAGAATAGTGAGTGCAGCTCAGGAGTGTAATATAGGCAGTAATTCTTGTACTAAGTACTGTAATGTATATATACATTTTTAGATATCTACATCTTAGGTTAGGTGAATGTATATGTAGATATAGAATGGATTATATCTGGTCTATAATTAGGTTTGAGTAAACATATTAGTTTAAAGCATCTTTTCAAAAAACATTTGGATTGAATATACTGGTCCTACCTTTCAGGACTTACATATAAAATTAGACCCAATCCTTTCCCCGCTGACTCTCAGCAGATATCGGGATTCTGGAGGTTGAAGCTTCTGTCAGTTGCAGCCTAATTTCTAGATTGACAGAACAGGCAATATATCATGTATCCTGCTGGCGACTCCATAGCACATATCCTTGACTTCTGACAAACGTAAGACTCTTGTCAAGACAAGAATAATGTTATCTGAGTGAGAACAGGCGTCACATTTATCCTGTAACACAAGGAGTAAACACTGGATCAATGTCACAATTACATTGTTAACTAGGACATTACCAGTTTATAACTGAGGATTGTGATATCATTTATCTCTCTATGTTGTTTAGTATATAGAGAACCTCTCCTGTGTGGTGTAGTATATAGAGGACCTGTCCTGTTTGGTGTAGTATATAGAGGACCTGTCCTGTGTGGTGTAGTATATAGAGGATCTCTCCTGTGTGGTGTAGTATATAGAGGACCTGTCCTGTGTGGTGTAGTATATAGAGGACCTGTCCTGTGTGGTGTAGTATATAGAGGACCTGTCCTGTGTGGTGTAGTATATAGAGGACCTGTCCTGTGTGGTGTAGTATATAGAGGACCTGTCCTGTGTGGTGTAGTATATAGAGGACCTGTCCTGTGTGGTGTAGTATATAGAGGATCTGTCCTGTGTGGTGTAGTATATAGAGGACCTGTCCTGTGTGGTGTAGTATATAGAGGATCTGTCCTGTGTGGTGTAGTATATAGAGGACCTGTCCTGTGTGGTGTAGTATATAGAGGACCTGTACTGTGTGGTGTAGTATATAGAGGATCTGTCCTGTGTGGTGTATATAGAGGACCTGTCCTGTGTGGTGTAGTATATAGAGGACCTGTCCTGTGTGGTGTAGTATATAGAGGACCTGTCCTGTGTGGTGTAGTATATAGAGGACCTGTCCTGTGTGGTGTAGTATATACAGGATCTGTCCTGTGTGGTGTAGTATATAGAGGATCTGTCCTGTGTGGTGTAGTATATACAGGATCTGTCCTGTGTGGTGTAGTATATAGAGGACCTGTCCTGTGTGGTGTGGTATATAGAGGATCTGTCCTGTGTGGTGTAGTATATAGAGGACCTGTCCTGTGTGGTGTAGTATATAGAGGACCTGTCCTGTGTGGTGTAGTATATAGAGGACCTGTCCTGTGTGGTGTAGTATATAGAGGATCTGTCCTGTGTGGTGTAGTATATAGAGGACCTGTCCTGTGTGGTGTAGTATATAGAGGACCTGTCCTGTGTGGTGTAGTATATAGAGGATCTGTCCTGTGTGGTGTAGTATATAGAGGACCTGTCCTGTGTGGTGTAGTATATAGAGGACCTGTCCTGTGTGGTGTAGTATATAGAGGACCTGTCCTGTGTGGTGTAGTATATAGAGGATCTGTCCTGTGTGGTGTAGTATATAGAGGACCTCTCCTGTGTGGTGTAGTATATAGAGGACCTCTCCTGTGTGGTGTAGTATATAGAGGACCTCTCCTGTGTGGTGTAGTATATGGAGGACCTGTCCTGTGTGGTGTAGTATATAGAGGACCTGTCCTGTGTGGTGTAGTATATAGAGGATTTGTCCTGTGTGGTGTAGTATATAGAGGATCTGTCCTGTGTGGTGTAGTATATAGAGGATCTGTCCTGTGTGGTGTAGTATATAGAGGATCTGTCCTGTGTGTTGTAGTATATAGAGGATCTGTCCTGTGTGGTGTAGTATATAGAGGACCTGTCCTGTGTGGTGTAGTATATAGAGGATCTGTCCAGTGTGGTGTAGTATATAGAGGATCTCTCCTGTGTGGTGTAGTATATAGAGGATCTGTCCTGTGTGGTGTAGTATATAGAGGATCTCTCCTGTGTGGTGTAGTATATAGAGGATCTCTCCTGTGTGGTGTAGTATATAGAGGACCTGTCCTGTGTGGTGTAGTATATAGAGGATCTGTCCTTTGTGGTGTAGTATATAGAGGATCTGTCCTGTGTGGTGTAGTATATAGAGGATCTGTCCTGTGTGGTGTAGTATATAGAGGACCTGTCCTGTGTGGTGTAGTATATAGAGGACCTGTCCTGTGTGGTGTAGTATATAGAGGACCTGTCCTGTGTGGTGTGGTATATAGAGGACCTGTCCTGTGTGGTGTAGTATATAGAGGACCTGTCCTGTGTGGTGTAGTATATAGAGGACCTGTCCTGTGTGGTGTAGTATATAGAGGACCTCTCCTGTGTGGTGTAGTATATAGAGGATCTGTCCTGTGTGGTGTAGTATATAGAGGACCTGTCCTGTGTGGTGTAGTATATAGAGGACCTGTCCTGTGTGGTGTAGTATATAGAGGACCTCTCCTGTGTGGTGTAGTATATAGAGGACCTGTCCTGTGTGGTGTAGTATATAGAGGATCTCTCCTGTGTGGTGTAGTATATAGAGGATCTCTCCTGTGTGGTGTAGTATATAGAGGACCTGTTCTGTGTGGTGTAGTATATAGAGGATCTGTCCTGTGTGGTGTAGTATATAGAGGATCTCTCCTGTGTGGTGTAGTATATAGAGGACCTGTCCTGTGCGGTGTAGTATATAGAGGATCTGTCCTGTGTGGTGTAGTATATAGAGGACCTGTCCTGTGTGGTGTAGTATATAGAGGACCTGTCCTGTGTGGTGTAGTATATAGAGGATCTGTCCAGTGTGGTGTAGTATATAGAGGATCTCTCCTGTGTGGTGTAGTATATAGAGGATCTGTCCTGTGTGGTGTAGTATATAGAGGATCTCTCCTGTGTGGTGTAGTATATAGAGGATCTCTCCTGTGTGGTGTAGTATATAGAGGACCTGTCCTGTGTGGTGTAGTATATAGAGGATCTGTCCTTTGTGGTGTAGTATATAGAGGATCTGTCCTGTGTGGTGTAGTATATAGAGGATCTGTCCTGTGTGGTGTAGTATATAGAGGACCTGTCCTGTGTGGTGTAGTATATAGAGGACCTGTCCTGTGTGGTGTAGTATATAGAGGACCTGTCCTGTGTGGTGTGGTATATAGAGGACCTGTCCTGTGTGGTGTAGTATATAGAGGACCTGTCCTGTGTGGTGTAGTATATAGAGGACCTGTCCTGTGTGGTGTAGTATATAGAGGACCTCTCCTGTGTGGTGTAGTATATAGAGGATCTGTCCTGTGTGGTGTAGTATATAGAGGACCTGTCCTGTGTGGTGTAGTATATAGAGGACCTGTCCTGTGTGGTGTAGTATATAGAGGACCTCTCCTGTGTGGTGTAGTATATAGAGGACCTGTCCTGTGTGGTGTAGTATATAGAGGATCTCTCCTGTGTGGTGTAGTATATAGAGGATCTCTCCTGTGTGGTGTAGTATATAGAGGACCTGTTCTGTGTGGTGTAGTATATAGAGGATCTGTCCTGTGTGGTGTAGTATATAGAGGATCTCTCCTGTGTGGTGTAGTATATAGAGGACCTGTCCTGTGCGGTGTAGTATATAGAGGATCTGTCCTGTGTGGTGTAGTATATAGAGGACCTGTCCTGTGTGGTGTAGTATATAGAGGACCTGTCCTGTGTGGTGTAGTATATAGAGGATCTCTCCTGTGTGGTGTAGTATATAGAGGACCTGTTCTGTGTGGTGTAGTATATAGAGGATCTGTCCTGTGTGGTGTAGTATATAGAGGATCTCTCCTGTGTGGTGTAGTATATAGAGGACCTGTCCTGTGCGGTGTAGTATATAGAGGATCTGTCCTGTGTGGTGTAGTATATAGAGGACCTGTCCTGTGTGGTGTAGTATATAGAGGACCTGTCCTGTGTGGTGTAGTATATAGAGGACCTGTCCTGTGTGGTGTAGTATATAGAGGACATGTCCTGTGTGGTGTAGTATATAGAGGACCTGTCCTGTGTGGTGTAGTATATAGAGGATCTTTCCTGTGTGGTGTAGTATATATAGGATCTGTCCTGTGTGGTGTAGTATATAGAGGACCTGTCCTGTGTGGTGTAGTATATAGAGGACCTATCCTGTGTGGTGTAGTATATAGAGGATCTTTCCTGTGTGGTGTAGTATATAGAGGACCTGTCCTGTGTGGTGTAGTATATAGAGGATCTGTCCTGTGTGGTGTAGTATATAGAGGACCTGTCCTGTGTGGTGTAGTATATAGAGGATCTGTCCTGTGTGGTGTAGTATATAGAGGACCTGTCCTGTGTGGTGTAGTATATAGAGGACCTGTCCTGTGTGGTGTAGTATATAGAGGATCTGTCCTGTGTGGTGTAGTATATAGAGGATCTGTCCTGTGTGGTGTAGTATATAGAGGACCTGTCCTGTGTGGTGTAGTATATAGAGGATCTGTCCTGTGTGGTGTAGTATATAGAGGACCTGTCCTGTGTGGTGTAGTATATAGAGGATCTGTCCTGTGTGGTGTAGTATATAGAGGATCTGTCCTGTGTGGTGTAGTATATAGAGGACCTGTCCTGTGTGGTGTAGTATATAGAGGACCTGTCCTGTGTGGTGTAGTATATAGAGGACCTGTCCTGTGTGGTGTAGTATATAGAGGACCTGTCCTGTGTGGTGTAGTATATAGAGGATCTGTCCTGTGTGGTGTAGTATATAGAGGATCTGTCCTGTGTGGTGTAGTATATAGAGGACCTGTCCTGTGTGGTGTAGTATATAGAGGACCTGTCCTGTGTGGTGTAGTATATAGAGGATCTGTCCTGTGTGGTGTAGAATATAGAGGACCTGTCCTGTGTGGTGTAGTATATAGAGGATCTGTCCTGTGTGGTGTAGTATATAGAGGACCTGTCCTGTGTGGTGTAGTATATAGAGGATCTGTCCTGTGTGGTGTAGAATATAGCAGACCTGTCCTGTGTGGTGTAGTATATAGAGGATCTGTCCTGTGTGGTGTAGTATATACAGGATCTGTCCTGTGTGGTGTAGTATATAGAGGACCTGTCCTGTGTGGTGTAGTATATAGAGGACCTGTCCTGTGTGGTGTAGTATATAGAGGATCTGTCCTGTGTGGTGTAGAATATAGCGGACCTGTCCTGTGTGGTGTAGTATATAGAGGACCTGTCCTGTGTGGTGTAGTATATAGAGGATCTGTCCTGTGTGGTGTAGTATATAGAGGACCTGTCCTGTGTGGTGTAGTATATAGAGGATCTGTCCTGTGTGGTGTAGAATATAGCGGACCTGTCCTGTGTGGTGTAGTATATAGAGGACCTGTCCTCTGCTGTCCTCTTTATCAGTCCGTGCCATCTCCTGCTCTCACAGCTGCAGTTTGTTACAGTATTAATTCTCCTTCTGCATAAATATCCTAATGTAAGAAAATAACATAATAATAATAATAATAATAATAATAATAATATTTCCATATACCAAGTTAAATAAAACATATTGTGAACGGTGTTAGAATAGAAATATTGCCAGATAATGACTTGGAATGTGATGAAATACAAATCTCTTCTACAGGTGGAATGTTCAATTCTTAATGGGATTTTCGCGGTTCAATGAACCTAAATATTATTACTTTTCAAACACATTTAAAATTAGCAAATATAAAAATTAAATTGCTTTTCTGCGGCCTGCTGAGAGCCAGGTTGATCTGTTTTAGATTTTGGCTCCTCGGGTGGCATCTTGGATGAATGTGGGCTTAGGCGGGAAGATTTACGGATTGTGCGATCTGATTACAATAATATAAATGTATCAATAAAGCCGTAATACATTTGTCTCCGCTTATACCGGATGAGGCAGAGAAGGAAAATAATACGTCGCACATTAATAACATTATTTCTAGCCCCGGCCTCCTACAGGGTTCAGTAAGATGCCAGAAAGTCAACGATAACATTACTAATGGAGGGATTTTATCTTAGATTTTTTTTCTTTGGCAACGTAAAGAGGGTTCCCAACATTCTTCATACAGGAAACTGCACTCAAAAATATCCCAACGCTTTATTAATTCCTTTATTGTCTCCTAGTATAATTAAAACTGGAAAAAAGAAACGAGGTCAGTCTTTTTCCTCCATACGGTCCTGCAGCAGGAGCTTCCCCCCTTTTTTTAGTGATACCATTTTGGGGAATGATTGAAGATTTGATCATTTTTTGTCCCATTTTCTTGGGGATGCCTTGTACGATTGTGTTCATTTTTAATGTTTTTTATGGAAAATTTGAATTTATATTATTATTATTATTATTATTTTTTTTTTTTTTTTTTATTATATTATTTATTTTTATTATATTATTATTTATTTATTTTTATTATATTAATTATTATTATTATTTATTTATTTATTTTTATTTATTTATTTATTTATTTTTAAGCTTCTCTTAGGGGGCTTCAACCCATCACATTGCTTATACTATAGTCTGCAATTTTTCTACATTAGGGTCTATTACATTAAAATTGCTAAATTACTATTGAGCCCTTTTACAGACCGGACTCAATAGTCAAAGCATTGGTTGCTTGCGGACATGGTAGTTTTTTAATTTAATAAAATATAAGTGGAAGTAACCATTAAGGTGTCATGGATAGAGATGAGCGAGTACTATTTGAAAATGCTGTTTCGAATAGCACGTTCCCATAGGAATAAATGGATGCAGACGGCGCGCAGGGGATTAAGCGGCCGGACGCCGGTGCAGGCTGTGTCCATTCATTCCTATGGGAGCGAGCTATTCCAAACGGCAGTTTCAAATAGTACTCGCTCATCTCTAGTCATGGTATTACAGTAAAATTGCTAAATCACTATTGAGCCCTGTTACAGACAAGACTCAATAGTTATAGTATTGGTTGCCGGCGGACATGGTAGTTTTTTAATTAAAAATATAATTTTTTCATTTAATAAAATATAAGTGGAAGTAACCACTAAAGTGTCATGGATAAAGGTATTACAGTAAAATTGCTAAATCACTATTGAGCTCTGTTAAAGACGAGACTCAATAGTTATAGTGTTGGTTTCCGGCGGACATGGTGGTTTTTTAAATTAAAATATAATTTTTTAATTTAATAAAATATAAGTGGAAGTAACCACTAAGGGGTCATGGATAAAGGTATCTGATTGGTGAACTGCCTGTGACCGGAGCCATCTGTGTTCACAGGCACTGGCACAGGGTCCTCGTTGTGTACAAGAGTAGAGATTCGGTGGTTACCGCACCCACTCGGCTTCTATATATACCTGACATCTGCCATAACAGTACAGAGAATGTCCTTAAGGGGTCATCGAGCGGCCATGGATCTAGGTGTTCCCATCTATGTAGTGGTAGTGATCTAGGTTTCAGACTAGAATACCCCTTTAAATGCAGAAACTAGAACAGGTGTTGCGCCATGGCGTCTACCGGTAAAATGGCAGATGAATAATATCTACAGAAGAGCGATATGAAATGGCCATGTACAACGCTTTAATAGCCGCATAAGAAAATATAGAAGAGAGCAGTTCAAGGCTAATGATCCATTTTAGCTGGCACATTCATTGCAAGTTCTGAATATGAATTACAATCATATTAGGACTGCAGCAAAGACCTTGTAAGGATGAAGAATGCGACTTCTTATGGAATAATACAAAGTTCCATTACTTAAAGTGTTATTTAGTCGTCCCTTAAAATCACAGGTATTACAGGGGCGCGCGTTTACACCAGGCACCAGAAACAAACAATATTTCCTCTTTATTAGCCGAGTATTACCCTGAATTCTGTTCTTTCCAGTAAAAAACATTCTTATTGCGGGAACATATTTAGGTTTTCTTAGCGCCGGCCGGAGCTTTATTACTCACAACAAGAGCAAAGTGCAAATCTGAAGTTGTAATGAGGCTAAAGAATTGGGGTTGTTGGAAGAAGAGATAATATCTGTATTCACCAGGTTACATTGATGAGTGGAATACGGTGACCTAAAAAGAACTGAATAGGTAAGTAACCTCGGGGGAAAGGAAAGCATTCTCTAGCGCCACCTGTTGGAAGACTAGAGCGAATCGATTCAGAATAAACTGGATTTGACCCAAAAAATCCAAAACAAATTTTAGGGTTCATCACCTACAGACCAATAGTGACATTATTCTAATTAATATTATTAATAATAATATGTGGTACAGGGGAGGTGCATATACATACTAAACAGTTATACTCACCTCTCCTGGGCCTCCTCCTCTAGCTCTACCTCGGGGTCCTCTTCTGGTCTCTTCCAGCCTCCTGTGTGACATTACTACAATTAATATTATTATTAATAAGTGGCTCAGGGGAGGTGCATATACATACTAAACAGTTATACTCACCTCCCCTGGGCCTCCTCCTCTAGCTCTACCTCAGCACCCTATACTGGTCTCTTCCAGCCTCCTGTGTGACATTACTACAATTAATATTATTATTAATAAGTGGCTCAGGGGAGGTGCATATACATACTAAACAGTTATACTCACCTCTCCTGGGCCTCCTCCTCTAGCTCTACCTCGGGGTCCTCTTCTGGTCTCTTCCAGCCTCCTGTGTGACATTACTACAATTAATATTATTATTAATAAGTGGCTCAGGGGAGGTGCATATACATACTAAATAGTTATACTCACCTCCCCTGGGCCTCCTCCTCCTCCAGCTCTACCTCGAGGTCCTCTTCTGGTGTCTTCCAGCCTCCTGTGTGACATTACTATAATTAATATTATTAATAATAAGTGGCCCAGGGGAGGTGTGTATACATACTAAATAGTTATACTCACCTCTCCTGGTCCTCCTCCTCTAGCTCTACCTCAGGGTCCTCTTCTGGTGTCTTCCAACCTCCTGTGTGACATTATTGTAATTAATATTATTATTAAGTGGCACAGCAGAGGTGTGTATACATACTAAATAGTTATACTCACCTCCCCTGGGCCTCCTCCTCTAGTTCTACCTTGGGGTGCTCTTCTGGTCTCTTCTAGCCTCCTGTGTGACATTACTATAATTATTATTATTAAGTGGCACAAGGGAGGTGTGTATACATACTAAACAGTTATACTCACCTCCCCTGGGCCTCCTCATGACATCTAGCTCTACCTAAGGGTGGGGTCTTCTTCTGGTCTCTTCTAGCCTCCTGTGTGACATTACAAACCCCAGGGTCACCACTAAGGCTTGCAATTGGGCTTCACCAGTCACATAGGGCATGCTGATGTCACATGTACCAATCCCCGACACTCATATGCAGTCCTGGTCTCTTTTCATTCTTTTGCCATGACTTGCCAGGCCACATGACCACTGAGGTCAACGAGTGATGACACTGATCCCTCTCTGAAGACCTACAAAGTCAATGATTGACCTCAGTGGTCACGTCTAGCCAAATGGGTCCTTACACGGGAGAAAAGTGGGGCAGGGACTGTACTATGGAGTGGGGGGATAAATATGTAATTTTTTTATTACACCCATCCTGTAAT
Organism: Leptodactylus fuscus; assembly: GCF_031893055.1. Lineage (NCBI taxonomy): Eukaryota > Metazoa > Chordata > Amphibia > Anura > Leptodactylidae > Leptodactylus > Leptodactylus fuscus. The sequence continues at coordinate 4,641,216 of NC_134274.1, read as the reverse complement.
TCCTGGAGAACCCCTGTAATGGTTCTTTCAAACCCCTTTGTTTGCTGTAGTAGCCCCCCCCCATATTGTTGGGGTCCTGCTACATATACCCACTGTTATTAGAACAAAGAATGGACACAGCCAAACCAATGGGTAAGATAGAAGTTCTTGGGACCCCAGTGAACAATCTGTAACAGCTTCCATTGCATTCCTATATGGGATAGCGGCCTTTCGTCCTCTTCCGGCCCGGGCTCTCGTTGCAGCTGCTCCCTTTCTATACAGTGGCTGATAGAGGGTCCTCTAGAGCCTTTGGATGGGTCTGTCTGAAGCAGTCGACCCCTTTATAGACTTGATACTTGATTTAACCCGGCGTCTTGGAAGATGAGATGTACGTTTAGGAACTTCACCGCTGATCAAAGTGCACTGCAAAAGTTTTGTCTACGGAAAACTTTGCTCTTGATACAGTAAAACTATAAGAGGCGATTGATTTGTGGGAGATTTCTGCCGCCAGCTGATGCATATTAAAGCAAAAAAGAAATTGCGCTTTGACATAAGAAGTAACAGACAAATTCTGATCTGGAAAAAAAAAAAGCTAAATTGGAAGCTGCGGATTCCGTTCCCTGGTACAAATTCTCAGCCTTGCTCAAAGCGTTACCTATTTGATGTTCATGGTCTGTCAGGAAGGGATCACCATCGTGTACGCTGCAAATGAAGACTTTCAGAGGGATAAAGGCAGCACTAAAACACTGCGCTTACAAAGTTACAGCCGGGGAAAGAAAGGGTTTCATGGTAAAGACGATTCTGAGGCTATTCTGGATGAGGCACAAGCTGATAATGTGAATACTCTGCATTGTGCGGATGTAGCAGAGCCCAGGCGGTCAGAGACTCAAGGACATCAGTGGATAATGGGGCCGTGGGTCACAAATTCTGAGTGTGCCCCAAGGAGGTCCCCTAGTGTAACGGAATAGGCTCAAAATGGGAAAATCTGAACCAAAAACTGAAACCCATGCTGACCTTATATCTGTGTGAATGTGTACTTGCATTGCAGTGCAGAATATACAGTAAATCCACACTGTGAACATGTTCTAAAGCTACTGTACATTCACATATAGCAGTGCACCTTGATTCCATTGCATCTTTACACCACTGCACTGTACAATTATTCCATTGCACCTTTACACCACTGCATTATTACAGCAATGAACCTTTACAGTTACTGCACAGTTATTCTAAGTACCATTACAGCAGTGCACCTTTATTCCATTGCACCTTTACACCACTGCACTATTGCAGCAATGCACTGGTTACCCCAATGCACCCTTACAACTACTGCACTGCACAATTATTCTATGTAATATTACAGCACTGCAAAATTATTCCATTGCACCTTTATTAAAGGAATATCTTATCTTATCTCTTTACAGTAGTGCACTATTGCAGCAATGCACTGTTACAGCAATGCACCTATACAGTTATTGCACTGCACAGTTGTTCTAAGTACCATTACAGCAGTGCACCTTTATTCCATTGCACCTTTACACCACTGCACTATTACAGCAATACACCATTATCCCAATGCACGTTTACAGTTACTGCACTGCACAATTATTCTATGTACCATTACAGCAGCGCACCTTTATTCCATTGCACCTTTACACCACTGCACTATTACAGCAATGCACCGTTACCCCAATGAACCCTTACAATTACTCCACTGCACAATTATTCCAAGTAACATTACACCACTGCTCTATTATATTAATACATCCTGAATACAGTCCGTCTTTACTGCACCATTACTATGCCATTGCCGCACTGCACCGTTGCTCCCCTTTTTCTGCACTGCACCATTTTCTCATCAAATTTTGCTTACTAAAAAATGAAGTGCCAAATAGGGAAAAACTATTTAAACACACTGCTGCTCCATGCTTACCTAATGTGAACGAATCCTGAGTCTAACCGCAGACAGCAGGGTAAACATTAATGCTATGTTCTACTCTTACAAGATCACAGCAATGTCAGTGTCTGAGCTCTGAACTTGCAGCTCCACAAGCAGATGTGAGAATCAGCAAACAACATGGACTGTGTTGCGGGGGATAAATACTGTACACACATCTAACTGGGCTTTTACCATGTTACTAGAAATAACCTTTTAAAGGCTTGACCACCATCGCTAGCAGTGATTGGATAAGTGTGTATGGATTAGGATGTCCCAGTCTACACAGTAAAGCTGAAAAGAGAAGTGGTTCACAAAAATGTTACCCTACGGTATAAGCAGGGTGATCACTGTAAAATTTTAGGGTTTTTTCTCCAGTGGGACCGCCATTGTTGTGAATGGTGGTGGTCACAGCAGTCAGACCCCCAAAATTAGCAAGATAGCCCCTATCCTATGGACAGGGGTAACGATAAGGATGTAGAATAATCCCATACCTACTCTATGCCGTACATCTCATGATCGCAGGGCACTGTCTACCCTGTCCATAAGGAAATGACCCCTAAAACGTAATTTTTTGCTGCAACATTTGTATCCTTACCTTGCGGATAATATTACTAATTTCCTAAACCACCACTATCACATGTCCATAGACAAAGAAACCAGAAAAATTATTTATTAGGTATTTTGAAACGAGACCCTAATCCAAATGTATCCCGGTCTCCGGACTAATCTCTGCTTACAAGTAGTCCTGCTACTTGTACAACAATTACCGAATGCCTGTCTTCCCTAAATCTCGCCCCGCTCTATAGCTGCCAGATGTATTTCTCGCGCATACGGGATTGATTTGTGCAGCCAAGCAAATAATTGTTGGTAGAAAACTTATAATCAGTATTCTAACACACACTGTATCCAATTACTTACCGCGCGCCTGACGCGTTCCCTTTCCTGTAGCCGAATGGAAGTCTATAATGTTCTAAGCATTCGATTTAACTCAACTGGAGAATAAATACGCCATAAATCAACACCAGTGGTTAAAATGGCCGCCGATATATTTCTATCAATAAGGGCGTAAAATACATTGTGATTTAGTTTTAACTTCTCCGTCGCGGAGCGGCTCGTAAAAACTGCAATTCATTAAAGTACAAACTCCGTCGCCACTTTGCGTCTGGTTAGGATGAGTTAGACAAGAATAATACAATACAATTCGCCAGCCATTGATGAGAACTTTATGGGGATTTTTTTTTTTATGATGTTTTTTTTGTTTTTTTTACTAACGGGAGTTTTTTTTTTTTTAAATTGTGTCGGAGAGAAATGTAATAATCTACGGTTCCTATGATAATAAAATATAATAGTGTGTATGTTTATTTTCCTAGAGCTAAAAGATAGTGTAGAAAAATAAGAGTCTTGGAAAAAATAATAATAATAAATTTTTATATATATATATATATATATATATATATATATATATACTGTATATATATATATTCTTGTCCACGGAATTATGGGAAAAATAATTTATTTGTTACATTTTTATTTATTTTTTTTACACATTTTTCCTCCATTTTTTTTCAGGATAATTTGTTTCAACAGGAATTATTGCCCCCATCTATGGGAAAGCATGTCAGGCACAGATGTCTCCTTCTTTAGCATTCTCATGTCTAGGATATTTGGCAGGGTAATCGGATTTTAAAAGAAACATGATTTTGTGATACTCTGTCACGAGATGCTTATCCTATAGGTTCTGTGTGGCCATCTAGTGGTCGTGTTGTGAATTGCAGCCTGTAAAGGGTTTTCTAATGTTAAACTATTGTATTGAATTGGTTTCATGAGAAATCGGAGTCCTTAACCAAATCAGAGCTAAAGTGAAGGTGGACACTTCTGTATAATAACTATGGGGACGAAGCCCACGTGATGTCGAGGAACATCCTTAATTGTCCACCAAATGGTCAATTGTTGGGTATAATAGCAATGGCTATAGTCTATCAAATACTCTTTATACATCAGAGACAGAGTAATTAAGTTTAAGGGGTCTGGGAAGTAGACGGGTCTTGTTTGGGACTCCATTAGAGTCTCATTCTGTATCTCAGCTTCATGTGATCGGCATTACACTATGATATTCTTTGTGTATGGAAAATCCAAAAATTAACAAAAATTAATTTGGTATCAAAACATTGACAGTAAATTTAACGAGATAAAATATCAAATATACAAATGTATTCACTGTTCATTTAGCTAAGGACTCATTTCTCATTACACTGAATACAATATTTAACATGCAAATAAAACCCTTGACAGGCTGCAATTCACAACATGACCAGTGGGTGGCTGCACAGAGATAGCCTATCACAATGTGACAAAACAATACTGTCTTGAAAAGCTGATGAACCCGTGACATAGCTGGACTAGTGATGGGCAAACGTTCCCAGATTTGCATGGTTTGCCCACAAGTTCTCTTTCAGACCAAACTTTCTTGGTCCAAACTGTAAGTGCTATTATTATACGTCATATTGGAGACCATAATAATTGGAGACCTAGGGAAGGTGCAGTCATGAGTTGCATGTTATTTGTCTATACCTTCCCTGGGCTCCTGATTAGAGACCCTAGAGTATAATAGTAGTTTGGGGGGTGCACCCTGTAATTTTGGGGTTTGGCCGAGCCCTAATTTTTTTTTGAAATTTTGTATCAAACTTAAATCGTTACAAACCACTTTGCTCATCTTTAATGTCCAGCCAAGTGGAAAGCTGAGGAAGAACACATATGTACAATACCCATGTACAATATAATATAATGGCTGTATATAGCTGTTTATGTCACTACTATGCACATTCTATATGATGACGCCCATTGATAAGTTACCTCTTGGCTTAACATACCCTGATATGTGTCATGAATTACAAAAAGCGCCATTTTGCGGTACTCTGTCACGAGACGTCCTATTCTATACATGTTTTTGTCGGTGGTGTATATTGAAGTCTTGTCAATCCTGCCAATATTTGAGCTAAGTTAATGGGGCACTAGGGTTGAGCAATCGGGATTGGAAAAGATCGGATTCCGATCGGCGATTGAGCAAATTTCACGATTGGCTGGAAAATGATCGGAAATCGCATTTTGAAATCGATCCTGAAATCTCAATATCGTCTCAACCCTACGGGGGACACATCTGTCAATTTTTTATCCGCTGTAGATATTTTAATACAGGAGACTATTTGCTTTTTCATATTTTTGTATATTTATCTTGGAATGTTGAATAGATACAATGTGTATTGTTGTAGATTCTACAGATTAGATACAGAGCGTGTCCTCATAAGAATAGGAGACCTTTAAGGGATCACATCCGTGTAGAGAATGTCACCTCTGAGGTCACAATCCTGTATAAATAAAATAAAAGCCGAGCTGTATTTTCCCAGGCGCGACAATCACAATCCGACATTGAACTCTCCTGAAAGACATCGAGTTCCTCTCGTAGCAAAGTGTCCTGAAACTTTTTGCGCGCGACTGTCATTAATTAGCTGTCACTTTGAGTGACTCGGTGAAATGACCAAAAGTGTTTCAGAGCGAAGTCCACTCCCTGGCGAGGAGCCGGGGCAGCGAGCTGTGCGCCCTGCACTTTCAATACTACAAAAAAAAAACGTCCAGAAATCCCCCTGGCCCGCGTCCGCCGGCAGACCGTGGAAGGATATTAAACGAGCAGTGGAACACTTAAGAAAAAATCAAGACGTATCAGGGAGCTGGAGTGCGCCAAATTGTTATATAGTCACAAGGGGGATGAGGAAAACATCCGGAAATAGCTCAACAATAGATCAGGGTCACAGCTACAGGACTGGATGGGGGGGTGTAGGTACAATTAAAGGGAAGGTCTGAACTGGGACTGATTTAAAGGGGGCGTCTGGTTATAAAAAGCTACCCAATTTAGGGCATCAAGATGGGATCCCTCAATGGAAACCACTAACAAGTAGGCAGAAAGTGTCTACAAAGAGGGTCCCGTAGATTTTATAAAGGTTGTCCAGGGAGTTTTATGTTACTTCTATGTGCCAGGGTTTATGCCAGACCTGAGGGCTCTGGGACGGTTCTGTCCTTGGGCCATGAGATCAGACCCAGCGCCCGCCCCCCGCTTTCATGGCCTCCTCCATACTCTCCTGCTTTCAGGAGTTGGAGTTACTATAGTCTGCACAGGTAACTAACCATGAGCACAGGAGAGGGGACAGAGTGACCCCAGGACATGGGAGACAAAATGGGGTAAAAATGTAATTCGGCAATTTTGGTATTTTTCTGCTTCGGCGTCTACCATGTGGGTGCAATCATTATCATTATATGTTTTCTATAGTTCTGGTCTAAAGTTACATAGAGATACCCATGTTATGTTACCTACCAGGCTCTGAACTGCAGGGCGCACTGGTTTGAATACAGCCCGACAGCTAAGCTCACTGCCGGGCTACACCACAAGTAGGTGCTCGCAGATGAAAACTAAAGTCTTGCAGTTACTCCACTGCAAGACAAATTTAAGCAAACTATAACAATATGCTCCCATTATCTTACTGGGCCGCACCCACCACTGCCACCTACAGTTGTAGTACCACAGGTAGCAGACTAACCAAAATAGGAGAGCCAGTCTAACCAGTACAACAGAACTAGACTGAGCGACTCCAAGTGTGCGCTACTAGTGCACCAATACCAGGCAGTTACTGCCAAACTAACAGTGCCATTCTATCTCAGGGGAATTATAATGAAGACCAACTGAGGATTATACTGTCACACACATGAACCAAGAGGATCTGGATTGAGACTAGGGCAGTGGGCGGAGTTACCTGGCCCCTTAAATAGGGAAAGGGCGGTCCCATTCAATCGGCCCAGGTGCCCAAGGCGGAGGTCATTGGCTGACACGACTGTCAGTCACAGCCGAACCACGCCCTCCGGCTGCAAAGGGCTTAACCCCTGCTAAACTGGATCGCTGGCAACAAGGAGGGAGTGACAAGAGGCAAGATGCTTGTTTCTGTTAGCTCTCCCTAACGTGTCTGAAGTCTAATAGATCTGATCACCCTTAATCTGTATTACAGTATATTGTAAGATCTCGTCACTGCCCTCCGCAGGGGAACAATCCCAGTCAATATGGCGGCTCTGGTGCTACTCCATAGATACCTCGATTAAAATTTACCAAAGAGCTCACAAGCCGTCTGGCACTTAAGGAGGGAACAAGACTTATCGGGGATCTGCAATGTGTAATGTAAAACTGCAGAGACCCGGTGTCTATAGAGCGCGCCCAACTCCTGAGCGGGGGCCACTGCTCTAGTATACTGGATGGTGAAACCTGCAATGGTACTGATGGAGGTGATGATGGTATTATTGATTGAGATTATTATTGGTTCTTAGATATTACATTCGCATAGACGTCTATGTCCTGGTGTGTGCGCCGCTCCCCGGTCTGGCAGGAGTTAAGGCTCTCTGTATGCGCGCTGCTCGCTCTCTCACACACATGACTTCTCTCTATCTCCCCAGGGATCATCTTACAATGTCGGTGATGAGTCTGACAGCAGTTCCCGCACCACTAGGCATTGACTGTTGGTGTTGGACTTTTGTAGCTGTAGCAAATGAGTAATTCTGACAGATTAAAAGATCGAGCACTTTGAACAACCAGAAATGATAAAGCTTTGGAGCAAAAAGCAGAAAATAAAACCCAAGACGGGTCCGGGCTGTAATTAGGGCGATATTGTTAATTACTGGGCACGTGCGGGACTAGAATGATGAATGTAACAAACTGGAATCCGGAGTGAAAGTGGAATGGTCTCCATGACACAGATGGACCTATAGATCCTGCACACTTGTGGGTGCGTCCCAGCTGGTCCCATAACTGCTGGACTGATCTGGAGAACAAGGAACCCTTGTGTGTGGGTGAGCATTATCCTACTGAAAAATGTCACCCAGAAGCCCTGCCATGAGACAACACTTATGATCACCGAATATCCAGTACATATCACTGAGCTGTTACTTTCCCTCAAGCCACTACTAGCGATGGCCAACTGTCCTATAAGATGACTCCCAAATCATCAAACCAGCAGGGGGCAGTGTGTGACCGAAGCCTTGACCACCAGGCCTCCCTAATACAACCTGACCACCATCAGATCCCGACAGAACCTGGATTTGTCACTAAAGACGATACAGTAACAGTCCAAGTTTATCATTTCCAACACCATTGCAAACAAGGTCAACGGGAAGGACATGCAATATAATTCTATATGTACAGCCTGGGTATATACTGTCTATACTTATACATTTACAGCGCGCATACCCTATACCTATTCAAGGGCCATGTCATGCTTATAGAACCCAGTAAGAGCTAATTTTGGAATAATTCTAGAACATTCCTGGAACTTGACACACGGACAGCGCATATTCTTTTCCTCGCAGTTAAGTATTCGCTATTTATACCTTTATTATGGAAATGATATTATAAACGGCGCAGATTTCATCCACATCATTGCTCCCATAATATTGTATGTTCTGTTGGTTTATCCTATGGACTGAATGTAAATTGCCTCTAGATAAGATTGCTTTCCAGGAACCGTTCTCCGCTCATTTACATCTCACATGTTGGATTTTTGGTCTCTTATAAAGGTCTTTGCAGTTTCTGTTCATACATAAGATATACCTTCTCCTTGCGATGGAACTTGCGTATCGGAGGTGTAATTTGGCTTGAAAAACACTAAATAATATATAAACATAAATTTTTGATACATTATTGAAGTAAGGCTATGTAATAACTGAGTAGAGTAATAAGACATTATATAAATGGGATTGTCTTACATTGGCGATCTATGATGTTGACACAATGTAACAATGTAACAAATCCTCTCTATACTTTTACACCTCCCCAGGGGTCTAAAACCCCCCCAGAGTATAATAATTTCAATTTTGGGTCTACCCCAATTTATTACTAATGAGGGACCTGAACAACTGAACCCCAAAACGAAGGAATCTTAAGACGTTCGCCCATCTTTAGTTACAGTCTTCAAACTCCCCGACAAGACGACACGACAGCATGAACTCCTCTTTTTTCCGGGGACATCGGTAGCGAAGACTCCCCACTCTGATAATCTCTCTGAAAGTTTCCAAGACCAGAAGTCAGAAGTAATTTAACAAAGAGATTAACGCAGCTGGAACGAGAGTGGATTAAAAAAAAAGTTGAGATTCCTGAAGAAGATGAAGTTAAAGGATTTGCTTCTAGAACTTAAGGCTAAAAGCATTTTAATTAACAAGGAAGAAAAAACTGGAGAAGAAAGTTCATCCCTTTAGGGAAACCAAAGGAGCATCTTATCAGGGAGGAAAATAATAGATGCACTCAGGATGTTCCACTGCCGAGTGGCTTTCTTGGTGCACGTCCTACTGAGTCATCTTTCCTACAATCACCTTATATAAACTATGGCTTTGTGGCAACATGTTCAATCCATCAGCGATTCTATGTCCTTTGCATGACCTCAATTTTCTGTTTGATGGAAGAAATTATGACCAGGTCAGAATTCTTGGGGCTGTCACACAACCGTCCTGCCTCCAAGGAGAAGCTTCAAGGTTGAGCAATGTTCCTACAACTATAGATTGTATCGCAATGATTGTACAACCACGAGTGGTTTCCAAGAATGGAGTGGTACTGCACATGCCGGAGTGAGAATGGAGAAGACATGGGTGGTGGAATTTTTTTCCCCTGAAATCGGGCAATTGGCATGAGCCTCATGGTTTTTTTTGCCTTCCTCCCCATCAACACTGTAGGGATTGTAGGGTTATAGGTTGGACTTGATGGACTGATGTCTTCATCCAAACTCATCTACTATGTAAGTATGTATATCGTAAAGAGATATGTTGTCTGTCCTATATACTCACGTTACGAATAGAGATGTGCAATCTGCTTTATAACAAGTCAAACCTGGGATTTTTAGGGTTTGACACCCATGAATACTTAGTATATGCTGAGTTCTCTTCACACTCCAAAGTTCAATGATTGGAGGCCTTGGGGTGGTGCAGAAAATAATAAGCACTGATACTCACCTTCCCTGACTTCTCCTGGCCTCTTATGGGATCTGACGCTCCATCTCGGACACCAATGGTCCTATTCTGGTCTCTTCCAACCTCTTGTGTGACGTTATAAGCTCTTGGCATCCCCTGAGGCCTATGAGTGATAACTTTGGGCGATAAAATGTTGCAATCACCAAGGATGCTGGAAAAGGACCAAAGATGACCATGGTGGAGCCCTGGATGCTTCCAGAGAGCCCAGGAGAATTTCCGTACCGCACCTCCCCTGGGTTTCTGCTTTTCTGAGGGGACCCTGAGTGTAATAATGGAGCTTATGGGAAATGGAATCAGAGGCCAAACGTTGCAAATATTTCTACAATGAATCTTACGAGTTTTGTCAACCTCTGGTTACAAATTGCAGCCTTTGTTACAATATTGTATCGAATTAGTTTCATGAGAAATTGGAGTCTTAAACCAAATTACAGTTCAGTTAAGGGTGGACACATCTGTACTCAGCATTTACTGTATTTTCAGACCATTTATGAAGATCCCACGATATTTACCCAAGTGCCCCTTAACCAGTAAAGTGAGCAAACCCTTCAGTGACAATGACAGGTCCTCCGAGGTGAACAGTCTTTGTATGAAGATACAAGAGAGTATAAACACAATAAACCCGAGATAAGTAGCACTTACGGGATCTCTTATATACCAGTCACTCGGAGGTGACTATATATAATGACACGTTTGTATATATGTGGTGTATTTGTGTAAGAGCTCGAGGGAGGGGGGGAGGGGTGCATTGCTTTATACTTAGTATACCTAGTAGATATACAATAGAATATGATGGAAATGAATAATCAGAAAGATAACGATAGTAATTTATATTCTCAGTGTCGGCAGAAGTAAATACAGTTTTAGGGAATACAAAAGAGGAATAAAATAATCCAAATGTAACATCGCACCAACAGAAATACAATGTGCAACTGCACAAACACACAGAAGGATAAAGGCAGAGTGTCGAACTACCAAATCCCGCTCCTTGCATCCTTTACTAGGGCTCACTCCGCTGATTCCGAAATAGTTGCGTTTTCTCTGTAACCCCCACCATTCCCGACATTGGGCCAAAACAGACAAGGGGGCATGATTCTGAACTTTCACATTGTCTGCCTCTGATTGGACAGTATCAGGGAGGTCAGAATTACACCCCTTTGTCTCCTTCTGCCTGAGACCACCCACTTGACAGAGACTGCATGGTGTTTCACATTAATATAATAAGTAATTCTTTACAGATAGGGTAGCGGAACTATGAGGCTGGGTTCACATGGGAATTTTGGACCGGATTTTGAAAGAACCACCTGACATTGACTTCAATGGGAGCCGTTCACTTCCTTTTTCTTCCACTCGTGAAAGAAGGAAGCAACCTGCCCTATCTTGCAGCGGATTCCGTGGAGGAATCCACCGCGGCGTCCGCGGTGCGAACACTCCCTCCCAACTAGGCCCATTCATTTGGGCCCAATCCGGAGTGGAAAGCTGCAAATGGATGCCGGAAAACTCTGTGTGCACTGTACCGGCATCCAGTCACAGTTAGCCATTTTTTGGACCGGATCTTACGTTGGCCTCCGCGTCAAAATCCAACCCAAAAAACCCCAAGTGAACTTACGCTAAAGTGTCCCATACTAAGGAGAGGCTATCTATTGATCCAATTTTTTCTTGTATTACAAACAACCCAGGAATATATAAAGAAATCCTCTCTCTGTGTCCCAGGACATCAGCTATGTCCTCCTCAATGTTCACTGATAGACTACAAGACAACTGGCTGCAGCAGGAGCCTCCCCCCTTGTGCTCTGTTTGCAGTAAGCTACAACAATTTCCTCACACTGTGTTGCCTCCTAGTGGTGGCTGCATGAAAATACAGTGACTCTGTGTCAGGCAGCAAGAGGAGATCATCGCCGGGCCCCCTTCCCTCACAGGCCCCATAGCAGGTGCTAGATACCCCAATGGATACAATGTACATAGACCCTATACCTGCAGATTACACTCGCTCCCCCCGTACTACCTCTAATACACGGCTACAGCTGCCTAATGTGATTTCTTTCTTTATCAATAGCAACGTTGTAAAGCTATAATGTGACAAAAATATAGCCTTGTAAATCACAGCAAAGCATATGATGTTGTACAAATGGCTTACACAGTCTATCACTGTACAGCGTGAGACGTACAAGTCCCAGATCCTTCCAGGATAATAATGGAATCAATTAACCTGTGAGGCGGCCGCACGGAACTCGCTATGTAAGCTCCAGTACAAAGGAACATTTACATGCAGAAATGCTGAAGGCTGTACCAGGCACGTTCACATGCTGCAAATGCTCCAGGTAAGGCAGAGATTACAGCCTGTTATTATGCTCTGGAGTTCTGTAGGGCCTATTCATTGCAAGCCTTCCTTACTAGGCGCTCTATTCACACTGCCTTTGAAGCGTCTGTATGCCATTGTACGCCAAATGGCACCCGTGACTCCTATTATTAAGATCTGGAATCAACTATGCACTTAAAAAATGGTATTCAGATATGTAGCGCCCAGACGTCCTACACATGGCGCTAAATCAAGAGGAATTCCTCGTCACTTTATGCTCCATTGTTTTATACATGCAACGGGAACCCAATGCAGGACTGTCGCAACTTTACACTGCTGATAAGGGATCGTGGACACTTATTTTTTCATTGCCTCTGCCTTCCATTGGCGGAATCTGCCACAAATCCACAGTAAAAGCCCCAGCCCCCACACGGTATATGGCCTAGGGCGTGATCATTGAGTAGGATTTTCCGTAATCCCCATTCCTTGTCTGCTCCATACTCTATGCCAGGGGTGCCCAATACGTCGATTGCGATCTACCAGTCGATCGCAAAGGACATATGGGTTGATCGCGGGATGCAGCCAGAGATCCCCAGTGTCTGCTTGTTCACAGTGCAGAAAGAGAGTTGACTCTCAGCCTACGCTGTGAACAAGCACTCCGGATACTTGCAGGCCAGGCAGCAGCATCTCCGGATGGAGGGAGCCGGAGTGCTGTTTGTTCACAGCACAGGTTGAGAGTCATCTCCGGACACTGGCAGGCGGGGCTGCCGCAGCCCCAGCCTACCAGTGCCCAGAGATAACTCTCAGCCTGCGCTGTGAAAAAGCAGACACTGGGGATCCCTGGGCGGCCATAGAACACCTGTCTCCTGCTGTCATGCTCAGCACTGACCCCGCCCACATGCCAGGCCCCGCCCACAGACGCGCCCGTCCAACTCACATGCCCGCCCTGGCCCCGCCCACAGACCCACCCTGCCCCCGCCCACAAGAAGTGGGTAGTAGATCTTTTGCCTTGGTCAGTTTAGTTTAGTTTAGGAAGTAGCTCACATGCTGAAGAAGTGTGAGCACCCCTGCTCTATGCCATAGCAACAGTGACGGAGAAGGAACAAGGAGTCAAGAGCCGTGAATATTGAGAATTATACTCACCGCTCCCTCCCCAATACCCATTGGTAATCAATGAGCGTACCATCAGTCGTAGGGTTGAGCCGATCTTGAGTTTTCAGGATCGATTTTAAAATCCGATATCCGATCATTTTCCAGCCGATCCCGATCGTGAAATTTGCTCGATCGCCGATCGGAATCCGATCTTTTCCGATCCCTCAACCCTAGTCAATGCTTCTCTATGGGAAAAGTCACTTTTAGGGTTGAGCAGATCTTGAGATAACCTCCGACCTCGATCCCACCGGAAAAGATCAGGATCAGAATTCCGATCGCGATCGTGAAATTTACTCACTCCCCGATATTTTTCAATCCCAATCGCTCAACCCTGGGCAGGAGTAATGGAAGTGCTCATTGGTTACCAATGGAGTCCAAGATCCAAGGAGACATCAGTGGCCGGCCAGGGTCAGCAGGGCGTGGCTTTATCTGTGAAGCTGCCCCCTTGTTATGTCTTGGCTATACATATAGTATAAACATAATAACTCTTCCTTGGTTCCATTCATGGGAACATTAGTGGTGTCTATGTCATCAATGTTAATTTTGTGCGAAATACTCCTCCTCCCCAGTCCTTAGTGCAGAAGTCGCCACCGCCGCCACCGTCACGATGCTACTAGTTATCACGTGAAGGTAACGCGCTGTTTATCGGGCCGACATCCCCGGACAATGGCTGCTAATTAGGACAAATTATTCCAAAAAGCGCTTTTCTGCCTGGTATATTGTAAAGTTCACCAAATCATTGTAATAGTCTGTAAAAATGTTCTGTCTTTGTTACCGCCGGCCTTTAATTTAGTTCTCCATGCATGACGGCTCAATCCTTTCCACGGCCTCACAATCGGAGTGGCGCAGAGAGCGGCTTTTGTACGATATTGCATGTATTACCGCGTGACCTTTTTAATGCCAAGAATTCATTTCATCTGGAGACCTGCGCGGGGCACCGGGGAATTAAGTAATTGGAGCAGTTAGAGATCGCTGCCTATTAATCAGCAGTAAAAAGAACATTTGCCGAGATGCTTCTCGCACCTTAAGTGTTCGCGCAGATCAGACGCCCCGCGAAGTGAAAGACAAGCCAAAGCCGGAGATGATGGTCCAAAAAGGATTACAAAAAGTTTTGATTTTTTGGAAATTTCTTTATTCTTTTTTGCAGCTTTGCATTGAATGTGCGGCGAACAATTCACGACTTTGACATTTACGGTATAAATTTTCCAACGTGTGTAAATTTTAAGCTAATGTATCAGATGTTTAAATACAATGTTACTGCAAGTCAAACCTCAAATAATACCGCAATACTAAACTTTACTAAGTCAAGGTTTTGCATATTCTTGGAATTCCAATGGACTCCTAGATTGTGCGCCCTGGGCCACCCTTATACCGCCTGGTTGGGTTTAGTATGGCGGTAATAGCTTTTGCCTAGGTGCTACCTGCTATAGCTAATAGATTGAGCCAGGTCCCTCTATGTTGTCAATATACTTTAGCTGGGTCTATAATCAGGGCCCATTAGGGGATGAGGTCATATGTAAATTTTCCTGGTCTCCTATAGATGTAGCCGTGCTGAGCACTTGTGACGTCATCATTTAGTACTTGTACATCTTGGTTTATCTCAGCTCTGCTACATCTCTCTGGATCTCGTCCCCGGTCTTTTGTCCTATATATATATTGTAAATAAGGACAGAGTTGTCGGCGCAGCGCCGGGTCCCACAGATGGGTCTTTGAGCCTGTGATGTGTATACGAGATGACAGACTGGTGCATACATGAATCCGTGAGCACAGCCCGGATGCCGCTGCGAGACGACTTTTTAAAGTATTATTCAAACAAGTGACACTTAGATTAGAGCCGATTCCTGTTTACTGAGGCCGCGGGGGATTTGTATTCCATTAATAAAGGCAGAACACTTCCCAGCATCCTGCAGAACACTTTCCAGCTCTCCGCTGTTTACGGGGAGGGGGGCAAATATATCAGAATTCTTCTCTGACAAATAATCCTTATTTACTGTAATCAGTCAGCGACTAGAGATCGGGGCGTCTCATACTGAGCCTCTGCTCCTGCAAATATAAGGGATTAGTATGTAACCAGTGGTGGGGGGCATAATAATGGGGGGAGGGTTTGTAAGGTCGGAATCATCTAAGTGGAGAGGCAAATGGAAGGGTAACAATGAGTCAGGATCACGTAACTGCCACAATCTGGGGGAGATTGACCCACTGGAGTGTCCTCCAGTAAACCGTGACATGGAAAGGGGGCCGATGAAATCCATTATAATAGCCCCCCTGGGCGCCCGACACTTATCAGTACTGTAACTTGCTTAGGATTATGTCACTCATATCCCACTAGTCACTATAAGGATCAGTCTGACCCCTCCCGCATCCATTATGACTGCAATTTTTTTTATTCACATCTAATTCTGCCAGGAGTAACTGTACTATAGCAAATAGCTGAGAAAAGCCCCAGTGATCATACTATAGGAAATCCAGGAACCCTGGATTGCAAATACAAGATCAATTTATGCAGGGAAGATGCAGCCTATAAAAGAGCAATCTGTGAACACAGGAAAGGAGCTTGCTGTTTGTGACAGTCCATCTACTATCACATGCCAGAAGTAGAAACAAGTACTTAGAAGAATCCTCTTACATTGTAAGTTGTGAGATTTGCAGAATGTTCAGTCCAGCGTACAGAAAAAGTAGTTTGCAGACTGTGAAGAGAATCAGCCCCTCCCCTCTACATTCTCTTACCTCCACTCATAGAAAAATCCTGTGAGTCCTGATTCCTCCGTCACTCATAGACAAAAGTTGAGAGGATGAATCAGGACTCACAGGCTTTCTATATGAGTGGTGGGGGGAGCAGGACTCACAGGCTTTCTATATGAGTGGTGGGGGGAGCAGGACTCACAGGCTTTCTATATGAGTGGGGCAGGACTCACAAGGTTTCTATGTGAGTGGGGGGGGAGCAGGACTCACAGGCTTTATATGAGTGGGGGGGAAGAGGACTCACAGGGTTTCTATGTGAGTGGTGGGGGAGCAGGACTCACAGGCTTTCTATATGAGTGGTCAGGAGTCCTGGCAGCTTTTTACAGGATAACACAGGGTCAAAATATATCCCCAAACTTTATATCCCAGAACTGAGATGACTACTTATCCGTTGAGGAGACCAGACAGATACATATTACATTGTAGCGGGACACTTCCCTTATATGGGACATTATACTCCTGTTTATTATTAGGCTGTTCCCCTTATCCTTCCTAGTAACACACTCAGCTCTGCTACATCTGCGCTCCACTAAATTTATATGTGTTGTTAATTCAGTGATACGTAGGCACAATCCCGACGGCTTCAGCTGTCACTCCCAGCTGTCTAATGTAGGATCACGCCAGAGACGATCAGTCAGTGTCGTGCAGATCTACTAATGACATGCGTCTCCTCTGATATATGCGCCGGATTAGCATAAAAAGATGAACATGTGCCGAGATGGGCGATTTAAAGAGACTCTAAATCTAAAGTCTGTCATATCTATGTGTAGTAGGATCTGATCTATTGTTTTCTCGGGGTGGAGGGAGGATGAATGTGGTGCGGCTCTGTGGGATTAAAGGCCGCACGAGTAGTAGAACACCCTAAAAATCAATGGACGCCCTGAGCTGGGAAGCCTGTCAGCAGAACTGTCCGCCCTTATTGTTCTCATTTGCATATTTGGTATAAAGCTACTACATTAGGAATGGAGAGACAGGGAAATGGAAAGGAACGTCTTATTCCGCCGAGCCTGAGCTAGTAACAATGTTGCAGTTTGGTTGGGAAAGTTCTGCTGACAGACTCCCTTTACGTGTTGGAACTTGGTTGGGTGCAGATGTTTTAGCACCTCGGTTCTTGAGTTTTCAGGGTCCGGGATCTTGCCCCATCATAACAAAGGCAATCCTTGGATTCAGTCATCCTTTAGTGTCCGTGTCTGTATTGCTTCTATTCGTTACATATTACATTGATATTTAGAGTGCATAGCAAAGTGCTTGCTGATCTTTGGGGGTCAGAGGTCATGGCCGAGTTCACACACAATATGTCAGTCCTATAATAAGTTGGCTCAGATTTCATGTTCCCTTGTTCGGAGCCCGCTCCCTCCAGCACTCAGCGTTACGATGTTTAACCACCATGAAACATGAGGAATTCCTGCGTCTCGCAGTTTATCCATCGTAACGAGTGTAAATATTGACCACTTCTTCATTATTACAGTAAATTAGATCCTTCCAGACCATTTCTCGCGGTGTGCAGTGGACCCGAGGAGCCGCTCGCTATTTGTATGCGTCTCTGGCTTAGAGTGGCCGAAAGTGTTTACAAGGACGGAATTGGAATTGATGAAATGTGGTAATTTAATTTCTGACCGAAGCTCATGGTCGCGACCCCGGACAGAGGTTAGACAGCAGATAGAGAATGACTAAATTGTGTTAGGTGGACAGGGTGAAACTAATATATCCTCCGATGGCAGAAGAGAAGCTGGGAAGTTTGGAAACAAGAAAAAAATGCTATTTTTCAACAAATAATGTTACAAAATTATTAAAGGGCGTTGCGTGGCTCTAATAGGGAGGCCTTTAACATGCTATATATGTAGGCTGCATAGTTGGTCTATACGGCACACAGTAAGTAGAGAAGAATCTGCTCTACAGTTGTCTCTCTCTCTCAGATACAGTCCCAAGGCCATGCAGGACATATACAGAGAAGTACTGACTGGTACTGATGTGAGTAAAGTGCTTTGGTTGTGATAAAAAAGCTCCTAGTTCGCTGTAACATCAGACTAAGCCTGTGTTCCTTTTCTTACCTGCTCACTCTTCTTTCCATAGACTTCTATGGGAGCGGAGGTATTCAAAACTAGGATTCGAATACTATTGGCTCAACAGTAATAAGAACATATAATGCCTGGTGCCATGTGATGTCACTAAGTGATCGCTTAGCCGTCATGGTTCTGTGATGTCATGTATGGACATATTGTATCACATGGAAAGTCCTTCAAGTAACGTTGACTCCTTAAAGGTAACAAATAGGGGAAACGTAAGCTTAGTGTAATGTGCAGTGTGAATGTTGGCCTAAAAGACCCGCCATGTGTTATCCCACCACCATAGCACCCATTGGGACATGATGTAACACTGACTCCCTATAAAGTTGCAATTGATTTCATGTTCTTCTCTTTTCCGCTACGTCTGTGTCATTTATGTTGGCGCCTGATGGGAAATCTCGCAAAATCGTTGCACGTTCTGTTCCTTTTTAAAAGAAAATTTCACCGTGTTCCCATTTACTTAAATCAAACATAAAAAAAATAAAGTAAAAAAAATCTCCTGGTGTCTGAACAATGCGCCAAGCTTTTATTTATTATTTTCTTTTGTTATTCTTCTTTTTCCATTGAAATAAATCAAAATAAAATAAAATAAATAAATAAATCTCTCAAAAACTGTAATTAAAATACACAATATTCTGGTCTGGTAAAGTGTCAATATTCTTATTACAAAGAGTTTCCAATGCGTTACAATAGTTGCCGCCTTTCTGTTTTTTTCTACGTTGGCGATTTTTTTTTAGAAAGTGATTTCAATTAATTTCAATTCATTATTAAAAAATTACATTTTTTTAATAACTTACCTTGAATTTTTCCAAAGCCTTTGCCGTTCCTTTAAAAGGAATATATTGTCAGACAATAACCTATTGTGTAAATCACATTTTTATATTAAACTTATTTTTCGCTAATTTTTGGTGAGGTTTTTAATCTTCAATTTTATTATCTAACTTTTAAAAATTCTAGAAAACTTTGTAATTCTATGTCTTGACCTTGAACCTAAAATAGTCTCCTGAGCTGGACCGTGAGCCAATGGAGGAGATCCTATTGACCTCTAAGGATGAGTGTTCTGGGCATGCTCTGTGACCTGTGCAGAGGTCACTATGGGGGAGGGGAGTAGATAAGATGTGACATCACCTGTTGTGACTCCGTGGTGTGAGTCTTCTCTACATGTCCATGATCGCTGTGATCATCAGTGTGCTGGAAGTGAGGTGACTGCTGCAAAGAAATCTGCACAAGGAAGTGTTGGCATATTATATGGCCATGTAGACAAAGCCAGAGCTGTGGGATTTTTCGGCTTTTTTTAAATATAGATTACAATATGGCAAATGTTTTAAAAACTCACCAAAAATTCACTAAAAGTCTCCTTAACATGAAACAAAAACCCACTAATATAATATAATAAAATGATGTGTAAAATGGTGTGTAAAGTCACCTAGAGGCCGTAGGAGGCTGGGAGAGGCTGTAAGAGGCCGTAAGAGTCTGGAAAGGGCCTTAATAGGCTATAAGAGGCTGTAAGAGGCCGGAAGAGCCGTAGGAGGCTGGGAGAGGCTGTAAGAGGCTGTAGAAGACTGTAAGAGGCCGTAAGAGGCTGTAAGAGGCGTAGGAGGCTGGAAGATGATGGAAGAGGCTGTGAGAGGCCATAAGAGCTGTAGGAGGCTGGAAGATGCTGGAAGAGGCCGTAGACGGCTGGAAGAGGCTGCAAGAGGTCATAAGAGGCTGTAAGAGGCCGTAAGAGGCTGTAAGAGTCTGGACAGGGCCTCAATAGACCATAAGAGGCTGGAAGAGGCTGTAATAGGCCATAAGAGGCTGGAAGAGGCCCTAAGAAGCTGGAAGAGGCCATAAGAGGCTGGAAGAGGCTGTAGAAGGCTGTAAAAGGCTGGAAGAGGCTGTAAGTGGCCGGAAGAGGCTGGAAGAGGCCGGAAGAGGCTGGAACAGAATGCCGATAGCCTGGTGGACATCACCAAGGTGAATATAACTGTTTGCTATGCTTACTGACCTCTGGGGTCTATACTCTGGGGTCTAAAGACACCCTGAAATATAATAGTGTTTAGTGGGTGACAAACCCCAGAAAATTTGGGTTCGGGCAGAACATGAAAATTTTGGATCCGAATTGGTTCACTCATCCATAATGGGGACGCCGTAATGAGTTGTCTTAGCTCTGAATTCCAAAGGAGATCAAATGGGCTATTAGATGGAGATCTCCAAAGAAGTGTCTGTTACTCCTGTATACTCCTGTGTTATTCCTGTATACAGGAATAATGGACACTGTAGAATTTCTCAAAGTCTTTTCTTTTCGCGGTGTTTTCAGTTCATTTACATAATATATTAAAATAAAACATTGCTCTATAATTTACCTGTAGCAACTTTTCTTCTCCTTTTTGAACACATTCACGTTGCGGAATCTCACTCATTTGCCGCATTCTTTGTGTGTATCCATTTGCAATGATACATTAGACCCTATAATAAGAACACCAACAAGTCTTTATAGAAACCCGTAACTGATTCTGATGTTTCTGACCCATTAATGAAGGTGTTTCGCGCCTCCAAAAACATTGGCTTTTAACAAAATCAATATTTATACGGAAGGCTCGGCTTCTTTCTGAAACATATTTAACGTCGGCGTTGTCCCGCGGACATCTGCTCATTACACTTTGCTTTCCTGCTTGTGAATTAAATTAGAGGAGACTTTTTTCCTGGGGAATAAGCCTGACGGTGCTGCCGGCATTTCCATTGGAACGGGCTCAGCAGAAAGTGGGAAGGGTGGGAGACGAGAGGAGCCTCGGAAGGCAAAAAAAGAGAGAGAGCATTCTTAACATGTTTAATTGTTCAGACAAAGGACAAATACTTTATTTCAAACAAAAGGTCAAGACTCACATTTCATGAGCCTCGCTGGGAAACATAAAGGGATTGGACAGATGAAGCCGGTGATGGGATTTCTTACACTTTTTAAAGGGATCCTTATCAGTCAGACACAGTTTTTTGTAGGTACCACGTCGGAATAGCCTTAAGAAAGACTATTCTTCTCCTACCTTTCATCGTCTCCTCTGCACCGCCGTTCGCCTACAATCCCAGTTCTTGTCGGTATGTAAATAAGTTCTTTCGCAGCACTGAGGGCGGGCCCAATGCTGCAAGAGAACTCTCTCCAGCGCCGCCTCCTTTTCTTCAGCAGTGTCATCTTCAGCCTCTTCTTCTGGCGATGGCTTGTACCTTCTAAGGCCTCGGGCCTTGGGCAGAGCAGACTGCGCATGCCCACAGGCCACGAGAAAATGGCCGCTCACACAGTATTGTAAGCGGCCATTTTCTCGTGGCCTGTGGGCATGCACAGTCTGCTCTGCCCAAGGCCCGAGGCCTAGAAGTTAAAAGCCACCATCAGAAGAAGCTGAAGATGACGCTGCTGAAGAAGAGGAGGCGGCGCTGGAGAGAGTTCTCTCGCACCATTGGGGCCGCTGTCTGAGCACTGGGGCCGGCCCCCAGTGCTGCGAAATAACTAATTTACATACCGACAAGAGCCAGGATTGTAGGAAAACGGCAGTGTAGAGGAGACGATGAAAGGTAGGAGATGAATAGCCTTTCTTAAGGCTATTCCGACGTGGTACCTGCAAAAAATTGTGCAATTCCCTAAAAATAGTTTTATGAGAAGGCACAGTTTTTGCAGCTGATATGTATGAGCCAGTCCCAGTTGGAACAATCTGGTGTCCAAGGACAACCAAATGTGTGATGGCATGAACTCCACTGGCAGCCACTGGTGTCCATTCAGTCTTGCACGGAGGTCTGAATGCAGGAGATCCTGCACCTCACATGACTGCTGAGACCAACCAATGGTCACTGGAGGAGTCAAGTGAAAATGGTCAGTGGAGGAGTTAAGTGAAGTCACTCACATATGTCACCGATTCCTTACCAGTAACCCTTAAGGTCACTGATTGGTCTCAGCAGTCACATAGAGTGCAGAACTTCTGGGATCCAAGTTGTACAGTGGTTGCGCCAATTCCTGGACATCCACTTTAGGATCTGTGGGATTACTTTAGGTCCTCATGAAAGGTAAAAATCCTCCTAGGAGTAATGAGGATGAGCAATCTTCAAACCTTTGGGTCTGCAGAACAAGGTCCTTCTTGTAAGGTTTTCCTCCAAGATGAGGTCTCAGATATCTCCCATCAATCAGACTCAATGTCCCATTCTTTCCTAGCATTATGCTGGCAGTTTGTACTCTCTTAAGACAGCTCTTCTAGAGAACGTACTCACTAGGACTCCTTGGACATTGCCCACTGTTGTTACATTCTTATACCTGCTAAGATTCTAAGTAGGACTGCAAAGTCTTCAAGACTTCAGTTTCTCATTGGCTAAGAAGGTCTGTTTATTCTACCTATTCAGAAGCAGGTCTGGATCCTTCTGCTTTCTTGAGGGCTCAGTCCGCTTGGTCCTTCTTGACCTCTATGGTTGAAGCTATAGAACAGATGTGTAATGTGTATCATGGTCTTCACCCAACACTTTTACGTCTTGCTACAGACTTGTTAGAAATCCTTGGAGGACAGTTCCTTTGGTCGGTCACTCCTGAGAACGGTCAAGAAAGTCCATCCTTAGAAGATTCTACTTGGAATTTTTTGTTTTAAGAATGTAACAATGTTTTCCTCTTGTTCCGCCAGAATCACCATGTTCTTTCCCGATCCCCATCCCTGAAGTTTAGAGTAGACTCACTCATAGCCCACGCGATACTGTAAGAAAACAATCTCCATGATGTATTATCCATCCCCAGGGCCATATTTTATAACGACGATTGGTTTATCGGCTCAATTGCGACTTTACTGCACCACATTGACATTGGCAAGCACTAAAGTCCCACGTCTGGTCCCAGTAGAACCGCGGTACTTCTTTAAGTCCTCAGTCTCTCGGAGCAGCCTATATCTTTAAGGAGCCTTGTGATGGATCACTGACATTTTCAGCAGTGTTTTACAGATCCGAGGTTTCATTGGCCCTGAAGGAAGCCATTCGTCAAACTGGAAATTTTTATTAAAATCAGTCACGGGTGCTGAAGGAGCAGGACACGGAGGGTGTGCGGTTGTTTTTCATTACCATCCAGCGATTGCTTTCTTTGTTTCTCGTGTACAGTAAAACTCAAAGTTTAATTAATATAATCTAACAAATCTGTCATTTCCAAGCAAATATTAGGCTCTTCGCATGTAGCTTTTTAATGTATTATTCAGCACTTCAAACTGACTTCCTGTTATTAAAATCACACACAGCGCCCGCACCATTGCCGAAAAATTATAGAGCAGTAAAGCGAGATTTGAGAGAAAAAAATGGCAAGAAAACCTCCACTGGTTCATTTACTATGGTGGGGGAGGTCGATGGAGGTCTGATAATTGTTGCGTTTATGATGCACGTCATGTTTCCGAAATATCATTTTTGGTCTTCAATTTGGTTTTTGACCCTGCAGAAATGTACAGCGCCATTGGTAACTCCAAAAAACCTCTTTGAAAAAAACTTAATATACAATATATAATATAGAGAACGTATAGCAATGCACAGATCCAGACCCCAAGTGATTTGGTTGCTGATAACTGACCCATAGGATAGGTGATCGATATCTGATCGGTGGCGGTACAACAACACCCGGCCCATAACCAGTAGGGTTGAGCGATCAGGATCGAGAAAGATCGGATCCCGATCGGCTATTGAGCAAATTTCATGATTGGGATTGGCTGGAAAAGGATTGAAAATCAGATTTTGAAGTCTTATGATCAGCTCAACCCTACTGTATATACAATATACAATTAGGGTTGAGTGATTGGGATCGGGAAAGATCAGATCCCGATCAGCTATCGAGCAAATTTCACGATCACGATCGGCTGGAAAATGATCAGAAATCGGATTTTAAAATCGATCCTGAAATCTCAAGATCGGCTCCACCCTATTAACCAGTCAAGACGCTGATACATTATTTTTAAATTATTAAAATTTTCTCAATTTTTTATTCCACAATTATATTTCGGATGACACTTATCGCATTCTAACCACAGGTTGTCTTATAAATTGGATGATTCCAGAATCGGTGGGTTGGTTTAAAAAAAACCCTGATCTCAGAGGAGAGGCGATGTCTTCTATATCGGAAACAGCGGGGGGATCGGGGTTTTTAGGATTTACGTAGAATAATTCATTTTATTATTATTATTGTTACAATTACCAAATCTAAGTCTAATTAGACACATTTGCATTTTCTCCAGGAGACGGATCCTCATTTGTCCTCATTTTTCGGATCCTGTCATGTAAACAAGTCCTTTCTTTGTGTCAACTGCTTTGTTGTAAGAAGTTTCCTGTGTACTGTAAGAATGATGAGCGCCGCGCTTTAAGTATTCATCTACATGTCATTACTCCGGTCCCCAGGCGCTGTAGGAAGAAGCTGAAGCTGCGTGAGGACGGCAACATGGGAGACACTTCCTTGGCCGGGACATGTCAGCGCTGCCTCTAATTACCGAGCTCAGCCCAAGATTGTTGTCACTGTCACTAACTCATAATTTACTAAAACGTCATCTGCAGAGCAAAGATACAAACCCGGATCCCAAATCAGCCAGGGAAAGTCACAGGATTAACTTCTTATAGGCAGCACACCTTAAGAAAGACTCTGTTATCTATCTATCTATCTATCTATCTATCTATCTATCTATCTATCTCCTATCTATCTATCTCCTATCTATCTATCTATCTATCTATCTATCTATCTATCTATCGCCTATCTATCTATCTATCTATCTATCTATCTCCTATCTATCTATCTATCTATCTATCTATCTATCTATTTATCTATCTATCTATCTCCTATCTATCTATCTATCTATCTATCTATCTATCTATCTATCTCCTATCTATCTATCTATCTATCTATCTATCTCCTATCTCTCTATCTATCTATCTATCTATCTATCTATCTATCTATCTATCGCCTATCTATCTATCTATCTATCTATCGCCTATCTATCTATCTATCTATCTATCTCCTATCTATCTATCTATCTATCTATCTATCTATTTATCTATCTATCTATCTATCTCCTATCTATCTATCTATCTATCTATCTATCTATCTCCTATCTATCTATCTATCTATCTATCTCCTATCTCTCTATCTATCTATCTATCTATCTATCTATCGCCTATCTATCTATCTATCTATCTATCTATCTCCTATCTATCTATCTATCTATCTCCTATCTATCTATCTATCTATCTATCTATCTATCTATCTCCTATCTATCTATCTATCTATCTATCTATCTCCTATCTATCTATCTCCTATCTATCTATCTATCTATCTATCTATCTATCTATCTATCTCCTATCTATCTATCTATCTATCTATCTATCTATCTCCTATCTATCTATCTATCTATCTATCTATCTATCTATCATCTATCTATCTATCTATCTATCTATCTTCTATCTATCTATCTATCTATCTATCTATCTCCTATCTATCTATCTATCTATCTATCTATCTATCTATCTATCTATCTATCTCCTATCTATCTATCTATCTCCTATCTATCTATCTATCTATCTATCTATCTATCTATCTATCTTCTATCTATCTATCTATCTATCTATCTCCTATCTATCTATCTATCTATCTATCTATCTATCTATCTATCTCCTATCTATCTATCTATCTATCTATCTATCTATCTATCTATCTATCTATCTCCTATCTATCTATCTATCTCCTATCTATCTATCTATCTATCTATCTATCTATCTATCTATCTCCTATCTATCTATCTATCTATCTATCTATCTCCTATCTATCTATCTATCTATCTATCTGTCTCCTATCTATCTATCTATCTATCTATCTATCTATCTATCTATCTATCTATCTCCTATCTATCTATCTATCTATCTATCTATCTATCTGTCTCCTATCTATCTATCTATCTATCTATCTATCTATCTATCTATCTCTCTATTGTATCTTTTGCACTTCTATTACTTAATGTTACGTTTTATCCCCCCACAAATTGTCTAAAAATTGTAATGGTGGAAAGACGACCGGCAAATGTCTGTATTCGAGGAATCTACTGAAACAGCGGGAATAGATAAGATCTGCACTAGAAATTAAAAATTCATGCAAATCTGGTCCATTGGATTATGTCTAGTGCAAGGGGGGGAACACAAAGAACACAAAATAAAGAAGTCATCCTTCACCCCCCCCCCCCCCCCATCTGGCCATGCACCAAGTCTCCTGCTTAGAGGTCCCTTTAAGCGTTCTGCACCCCACCAAGTCTCCTGCTTAGAGGTCCCTTTAAGCGTTCTGCACCCCACCAAGTCTCCTGCTTAGAGGTCCCTTTAAGCGTCCTTCACCCCACCAAGTCTCCTGCTTAGAGATCCCTTTAAGCATCCTGCACCCCACCAAGTCTCCTGCTTAGAGATCCCTTTAAGCGTCCTGCACCCCATTGATCCCGAACGCTCCCGGTAGTCACAATCTGTGCAGTACAAATATGTTAAAGACCATCCAAAGGCTTTGTGTCATTCCAGGTTGTACTCATAAAGCCTCGCGCGTCTCTGGAAGGAAGCGGGTGAACGTTAATGTTGTAGAACAGAAATAGCATTTCTAGACATTAGTGGTTTATGAATCCATGCATCTCTTTTATGGTAGGCCTTATTAAATGATTCTTTTCATTAGCATATTGACGGGGAACGGCCACTTCTGCAGATTTTATGCCAAAAAATACATAATAAAGGAACAACAGAACAAGCCCGGGAAGATTCTTATGTTCGATTAAGCCTCTTAATAGACAGCGGGAGAGAATGGCCAGTCTCTAATTGAGTTTGCCATTTCCATTTGGGAGCCATAATTCTTAGTGAATCCTTCACTTTACGAGTGGCGGAAAGTGACAGCAAGACATTTGTGAAAGGTTGCAATGTCTTGGAGAAGGCTTCTTCAATTACTATAAAAGATGCGCCCTTCCGAGTCACCACCATCATGGCCTAAGGGTAGCCCAGGTCTCAAACCCATTCTCATGACCTGGGCCATGAACCTGGTACCATGTGACTGGACGCCTCTCAGGGGTTTTGTTATCAAGTTGAGATTTACTAAGCAAAAGGTTGTAGAATTCTGGTAAAATTTGCACCAAAAAACTGTCTAACGTGTCAAAATTTTTTGCGCTTACATCCTGCTCAATCCACTCCAGGGTTTGGCTCAAAAAACGCCCCCACATTGCATAAACGCAGTTTTTTCAGTTGCAGATTTTGCTGCGTTTTTTGAGCCAAACTCCGGAGTGGATCGAGCAGGAGGTCGGCGCATAAACATGACCCTATACAAATATTCTAATAAAACTGTTCCCATAATCCGTGTAACCCTGATAGCGGAGTCTCGCGGGGTGGATTTGCCCGGTTCAGGATGTTTCTGTATCTGGATTTCATCGCTCCATCCTCCAGGCATTAATGACCTTGCAGCTGACAAGTGTTTCTGGAGGGTTTCGGGCTTTCCTGCTGCTTCTGATTACAGGCGTCTTGTAGGTATTTAGTAAACTATTTCATCTCCCGCTGTGTGTTTTACTAAAAGACGTGGGGTTCAAGAAACCGAGGAACGAAACACTGTGAATATGGTAATGCTGAGTGAAGGGGAATAACAGGGCCATGTAAGGGCGCACAATAGGTCCATGAATGTACAACACTGAGGACAAAAAGTGAGGTTCAAAATCAACTTTTTATGAATATGCAAATTATCCTGTAAGTTCATTGAGGGCGGGGCCTGATGCGCCACATTTGTCTAGAGAAAACCGTGATGTAAACAAAGCCTGGAAATGTCAATGATGGCTAAAGAGGAGAACTTGGGTGGCCATTCCTGAGAACAACTGGAACATTTGCAACTGTCTGTAGGAATATCGAGCCAAGTCTCCACCCCCAGTGCACTTGCACTTTACATATCCAAAAAAAGATGATGATCTCGGCATTATTTCATCAGTTTGAGGCCATAACTGATGAAGGACGATGAAGGACGATGAAGGACGATGAACATCTGACTTAATATGAGCATATCACCCCAGTCCTGCAGATAGATAGGTTAGTGTCACCAGAACCAGCATATCACCCCAGCCCTACAGATAAATAGGTTACTGTCACCAGACCCAGTATATCACCCCAGCCCTGCAGATAGATAGGTTACTGTCACCAGACCCAGTATATTACCCCAGCCCTGCAGATAGATAGGTTACTGTCACCAGAACCAGCATATCACCCCAGCCCTGCAGATAGATAGGTTACTGTCACCAGAACCAGCATATCACCCCAGCCCAGCAGATAGGTAGGTTACTGTCACCAGAACCAGCATATCACCCCAGTCCTGCAGATAGATAGGTTACTGTCACCAGACCCAGTATATCACCCCAGCCCTGCAGATAGATAGGTTACTGTCACCAGACCCAGTATATCACCCCAGTCCGGCAGATAGATAGGTTACTGTCACCAGAACCAGCATATCACCCCAGCCCTGTAGATAGATAGGTTACTGTCACCAGAACCAGCATATCTCCCCAGCCCTGCAGATAGATAGGTTACTGTCACCAGAACCAGCATATCACCCCAGCCCTGCAGATAGATAGGTTACTGTCATCAGAACCAGCATATCACCCCAGCCCTGCAGATAGATAGGTTACTGTCACCAGAACCAGCATATCACCCCAGCCCTGCAGATAGATAGGTTACTGTCACCAGACCCAGCATATCACCCCAGCCCTGCAGATAGATAGGTTACTGTCACCAGAACCAGCATATCCCCCAGCCCTGCAGATAGATAGGTTAGTGTCACCAGAACCAGCATATCACCCCAGTCCTGCAGATAGATAGGTTACTGTCACCAGAACCAGCATATCCCCCCAGCCCTGCACATAGATAGGTTAGTGTCACCAGAACCAGCATATCACCCCAGCCCTGCAGATATATAGGTTACTGTCACCAGAACCAGCATATCACCCCAGCCCTGCAGATAGATAGGTTAGTGTCACCAGAACCAGTATATCACCCCAGCCCTGCAGATAGATAGGTTACTGTCACCAGAACCAGCATATCACCCCAGCCCTGCAGATAGATAGCTTACTGTCACCAGAACCAGCATATCACCCCAGCCCTGCAGATAGATAGGTTACTGTCACCAGACCCAGCATATCACCCCAGCCCTGCAGATAGATAGGTTACTGTCACCGGAACCAGCTATCACCCCAGCCCTGCAGATAGATAGGTTACTGTCACCAGACCCAGCATATCACCCCAGCCCTGCAGATAGATAGGTTAGTGTCACCAGAACCAGTATATCACCAGAGCCCTGCAGATAGATAGGTTACTGTCACCAGAACCAGCATATCCCCCCAGCCCTGCAGATAGATAGGTTACTGTCACCAGAACCAGCATATCACCCCAGCCCTGCAGATAGATAGCTTACTGTCACCAGAACCAGCATATCACCCCAGTCCTGCAGATAGATAGGTTACTGTCACCAGACCCAGCATATCACCCCAGTCCTGCAGATAGATAGGTTACTGTCACCAGACCCAGCATATCACCCCAGCCCTGCAGATAGATAGGTTACTGTCACCAGACCCAGCATATCACCCCAGCCCTGCAGATAGATAGGTTACTGTCACCAGAACCAGCATATCACCCCAGCCCTGCAGATAGATAGGTTACTGTCACCAGAACCAGCATATCACCCCAGCCCTGCAGATAGATAGATTACTGTCACCAGACCCAGCATATCACCCCAGCCCTGCAGATAGATAGGTTACTGTCACCAGAACCAGCATATCACCCCAGCCCTGCAGATAGATAGGTTACTGTCACCAGACCCAGCATATCACCCCAGCCCTACACCTGGACTGCAATACCAGGCCATTATACAATGTAGGGCACTGTGCTGGTAAGTAGTGAAGACTCAGGTATCAGTATCATAGTCCTGGACAACCCCTTTAAGCCAATGTATCTAAGCCCATGATTTGTGTTACTCTCTGACAACCGCACAGCAATCCATCTAAATAAAAGAGTATTTACTGGGCATTGCATAATCCTGAGAACAAGATGTTGTGTTCTTGTCTAAATCTGTGAATATGCAGAATAACTAATTCATTATCTCAGTGACAGAAAACATTGCTTTTTCTCCAGAAACCTCGCCATTTTGCACACAGTGACTCATGCAGTAGAGAGCGGCGTTCCCAGTATATCATTCATTATCGTCTCTGTCACGGTGACCCCGCGGCCTGACGTCCTAATAAAGCATTAATATTGAACAGCTATAATGTATCAATTACCATCCATGCGCCTTACATGCCTGAACATACAACCTCTATTAGGGCCAGATTTATGGGCTGCTCACTACTGTTTGGCAGCACAAATTCACAGTTGACAGTGCTCAGAGGGGCTCATGGATCAAGCTGTCTAAGGAAAAGGGAGCGCAAATACAGAGGTGGACACTAATATACTCCTAGTCTAGTGAGAAGTAGATCGCCTTGGTATATACCGGTATATAGTGCACAATGCACAATGTAGGGGAACAGTATGGCAATCTCTGGGCACGGACACCGTATAAACCGGACAAAACAGGGCACTGAATATGTAGACAGTGCAAAGGCTGAAATTTGCAGCAGATACATAACAAATGCAATCTACGTCATCTATCTTCTTTTTTCCACTTTATTTTTACTGCGTTTTGGTCCAAATGCAAAAAGAAACAACTAAACTATGACGCGAGATCTCAGGATTACCAGTAATCTGTGCAGAATAAATGTAAGGGTTGTGGGCTGTACAGGAAGTCTGAACGGTGACATATCAGCCAATAGCTGTCCAGCAGGAAGTGATGTCATAGAGTGGGCTGTCATTTTGGCAACTACTTCTGTTCAAGACCGTAACATGTAGCAATAGCTGTAATTCCCTGTTCTGTTAAGGACCTATAGTGCACAGAACTACTTGGAAAGTACAATTTAAAGGGATTATCCAGGATTAGAAAACATGGATACATTCTAATTCTCAAGCGGTGACATCACATCCTGGATCATCCCTTTAAGGGACCAGAAGTTAAGGAATGATGGAAATGAATGTCCCCTGTATTCTATGTGACCCTAGTATCCCCTGTATTGTACGTGACCCTAATATCTCCTGTATTCTATGTGACCCTAGTATCCCCTGTATTTTACATGACCCTAGTATCCCCTGTATTCTACATGACCCTAGTATCCCCTGTATTCTACATGACCCTAGTATCCCCTGTATTCTATGTGACCCTAGTATCCCCTGTATTCTATGTGACCCTAGTATCCCCTGTATTCTATGTGACCCTAGTATCTCCTGTATTATATGTGACCCTAGTATCCCCTGTATTCTACATGACCCTAGTATCCCCTGTATTCTACATGACCCTAGTATCCCCTGTATTCTATGTGGCCCTATCCCCTGTATTCTACATGACCCTGGTATCCCCTGTATTCTATGTGACCCTGGTATCCCCTGTATTCTATGTGACCCTAGTATCCCCTGTATTCTATGTGAACCTAGTATCTCCTGTATTATATGTGACCCTAGTATCCCCTGTATTCTATGTGGCCCTATCCCCTGTATTATACATGACCCTAGTATCCCCTGTATTCTACATGACCCTAGTATACCCTGTATTCTATGTGACCCTAGTATCCCCTGTATTGTATGTGACCCTAGTATCCCCTGTATTCTATGTGACCCTAATATCTCCTGTATTATACATGACCCTAGTATCCCCTGTATTCTACATGACCCTAGTATCCCCTGTATTCTACATGACCCTAGTATCCCCTGTATTCTATGTGACCCTAGTATCCCCTGTATTCTATGTGGCCCTATCCCCTGTATTATACATGACCCTAGTATCCCCTGTATTCTATGTGACCCTAGTATCCCCTGTATTCTACATGACCCTAGTATCCCCTGTATTCTATGTGACCCTAGTATCCCCTGTATTGTACGTGACCCTAGTATCCCCTGTATTCTACATGACCCTAGTATCCCCTGTATTCTATGTGACCCTAATATCTCCTGTATTATACATGACCCTAGTATCCCCTGTATTCTATGTGACCCTAATATCTCCTGTATTATACATGACCCTAGTATCCCCTGTATTCTACATGACCCTAGTATCCCCTGTATTCTATGTGACCCTAGTATCCCCTGTATTCTATGTGACCCTAGTATCCCCTGTATTGTACGTGACCCTAGTATCCCCTGTATTCTATGTGGCCCTAGTATCTCCTGTATTCTATGTGACCCTAGTATCCCCTGTATTCTATGTGACCCTAGTATCCCCTGTATTCTATGTGGCCCTAGTATCCCCTGTATTCTATGTGGCCCTAGTATCCCCTGTATTCTATGTCGCCCTAGTATCCCCTGTATTGTACGTGACCCTAGTATCCCCTGTATTCTATGTGGCCCTAGTATCTCCTGTATTCTATGTGACCCTAGTATCCCCTGTATTCTATGTGACCCTAGTATCCCCTGTATTCTATGTGGCCCTAGTATCCCCTGTATTCTATGTCACCCTAGTATCCCCTGTATTCTATGTGACCCTAGTATCCCCTGTATTCTACATGACCCTAGTAGCCCCTGTATTCTATGTGACCCTAGTATCCCCTGTATTCTATGTGGCCCTAGTATCCCCTGTATTCTATGTGGCCCTAGTATCTCCTGTATTCTATGTGACCCTAGTATCCCCTGTATTCTACATGACCCTAGTATCCCCTGTATTCTATGTGGCCCTAGTATCTCCTGTATTCTATGTGACCCTAGTATCTCCTGTATTCTATGTGACCCTAATATCTCCTGTATTATACATGACCCTAGTATCCCCTGTATTCTACATGACCCTAGTATCCCCTGTATTCTACATGACCCTAGTATCCCCTGTATTCTATGTGGCCCTAGTATCTCCTGTATTCTATGTGACCCTAGTATCCCCTGTATTCTACACGACCCTAGTATCCCCTGTATTCTATGTGGCCCTAGTATCTCCTGTATTCTATGTGGCCCTAGTATCCCCTGTATTCTATGTGACCCTAGTATCTCCTGTATTCTACATGACCCTAGTATCCCCTGTATTCTACATGACCCTAGTATCCCCTGTATTCTATGTGGCCCTATCCCCTGTATTCTACATGACCCTGGTATCCCCTGTATTCTATGTGACCCTGGTATCCCCTGTATTCTATGTGACCCTAGTATCCCCTGTATTCTATGTGAACCTAGTATCTCCTGTATTATATGTGACCCTAGTATCCCCTGTATTCTATGTGGCCCTATCCCCTGTATTCTACATGACCCTAGTATCCCCTGTATTCTACATGACCCTAGTATACCCTGTATTCTATGTGACCCTAGTATCCCCTGTATTGTATGTGACCCTAGTATCCCCTGTATTCTATGTGACCCTAATATCTCCTGTATTATACATGACCCTAGTATCCCCTGTATTCTACATGACCCTAGTATCCCCTGTATTCTACATGACCCTAGTATCCCCTGTATTCTATGTGACCCTAGTATCCCCTGTATTCTATGTGGCCCTATCCCCTGTATTATACATGACCCTAGTATCCCCTGTATTCTATGTGACCCTAGTATCCCCTGTATTCTACATGACCCTAGTATCCCCTGTATTCTATGTGACCCTAGTATCCCCTGTATTGTACGTGACCCTAGTATCCCCTGTATTCTACATGACCCTAGTATCCCCTGTATTCTATGTGACCCTAATATCTCCTGTATTATACATGACCCTAGTATCCCCTGTATTCTATGTGACCCTAATATCTCCTGTATTATACATGACCCTAGTATCCCCTGTATTCTACATGACCCTAGTATCCCCTGTATTCTATGTGACCCTAGTATCCCCTGTATTCTATGTGACCCTAGTATCCCCTGTATTGTACGTGACCCTAGTATCCCCTGTATTCTATGTGGCCCTAGTATCTCCTGTATTCTATGTGACCCTAGTATCCCCTGTATTCTATGTGACCCTAGTATCCCCTGTATTCTATGTGGCCCTAGTATCCCCTGTATTCTATGTGGCCCTAGTATCCCCTGTATTCTATGTCGCCCTAGTATCCCCTGTATTGTACGTGACCCTAGTATCCCCTGTATTCTATGTGGCCCTAGTATCTCCTGTATTCTATGTGACCCTAGTATCCCCTGTATTCTATGTGACCCTAGTATCCCCTGTATTCTATGTGGCCCTAGTATCCCCTGTATTCTATGTCACCCTAGTATCCCCTGTATTTTATGTGACCCTAGTATCCCCTGTATTCTACATGACCCTAGTAGCCCCTGTATTCTATGTGACCCTAGTATCCCCTGTATTCTATGTGGCCCTAGTATCCCCTGTATTCTATGTGGCCCTAGTATCTCCTGTATTCTATGTGACCCTAGTATCCCCTGTATTCTACATGACCCTAGTATCCCCTGTATTCTATGTGGCCCTAGTATCTCCTGTATTCTATGTGACCCTAGTATCTCCTGTATTCTATGTGACCCTAATATCTCCTGTATTATACATGACCCTAGTATCCCCTGTATTCTACATGACCCTAGTATCCCCTGTATTCTACATGACCCTAGTATCCCCTGTATTCTATGTGGCCCTAGTATCTCCTGTATTCTATGTGACCCTAGTATCCCCTGTATTCTACATGACCCTAGTATCCCCTGTATTCTATGTGGCCCTAGTATCTCCTGTATTCTATGTGGCCCTAGTATCCCCTGTATTCTATGTGACCCTAGTATCTCCTGTATTCTATGTGACCCTAGTATCCCCTGTATTCTACATGACCCTAGTATCCCCTGTATTCTATGTGGCCCTAGTATCTCCTGTATTCTATGTGACCCTAGTATCCCCTGTATTCTATGTGACCCTAGTATCCCCTGTATTGTACGTGACCCTAGTATCTCCTGTATTCTATGTGACCCTAGTATCCCCTGTATTCTACATGACCCTAGTATCCCCTGTATTCTATGTGGCCCTAGTATCTCCTGTATTCTATGTGACCCTAGTATCCCCTGTATTCTATGTGACCCTAGTATCCCCTGTATTGTACGTGACCCTAGTATCTCCTGTATTCTATGTGACCCTAGTATCCCCTGTATTCTACATGACCCTAGTATCCCCTGTATTCTATGTGGCCCTAGTATCTCCTGTATTCTATGTGACCCTAGTATCTCCTGTATTCTATGTGGCCCTATTAGCCTGTCTGAACCTTTGCCTGAGTTTCCCTTTAAATAAAGGGTCGTTTTCTGACACTAGAGTCCCTTTAAGGACGGTAACAATGCAGCGAGTCCGCGCACCTTCTCTACAACCCTTTTTTTTTGCCTCCCACAATCTTTTGTCTTTTTCTATAATTCAAAAAGATGCAAAAATAATTGAAAGCGGCTTGTGTCTCCCGGTTTTCCGTAGACCGAGAGTGGCAGCCTGTGGCCATTAATATGTAAGAGCCTGTGAATTATTGCACAAAAAAAAAGAAAAAAAAAGAAGAAGCGTGAAATAACTGATGTGTTTATACCTTGACAAATGTGTTCAGCATGCTGTTGTATCAATTGGTTTGCAGAGAAAAAGCATTTAAAAAGCTATTTAATGGGCAAATCTTCATGCACCCCGGCTGAATGCTCGAATGGTGAAGGAAATGAGGGACGGCTCTGAAGTATGAGGAGAAAATCCAATTATTCTGTTTATATTTTTCCTACATTTTCCTCTTATGGAATTACACAGTGTATACCCCTCCCCCCATACACAACAAAGGCCCCATGTGGATCAGTTGTTCTGTAGATCAATAACAGTGCAGATGATACGAGCAGACAAGGTTCTCCATTGTAGGATTGATTGTTTTCTGTTCAAGATGAAAAGATCAGAATTAGAGAAGATGATGGGTCGAATCGGAGCCGTTTCGGTAGGAAAGCGCGATGACCCAACAGCTAAGATCTAATCTAAAAAGTTTAAGGAACTTTTTAGTTACAATTAACGCCGGTACAAAAGGCAACAATATGCTGGTGTTTGAACATAAGTGGTGGAGAAGGTTCTAGAGAGGATCCATAGAAGTGTCCAGAGAGGGTCCATAGAAGTGTCCAGAGAGGGTCCATAGAAGTGTCCAGAGAGGGTCCATAGAAGTGTTCAGAGAGGGTCCATAGAAGTGTCCAGAGAGGGTCCATAGAAGTGTTCAGAGAGGATCCATAGAAGTGTCCAGAGAGGGTCCATAGAAGTGTCCGGAGAGGGTCCATAGAAGTGTCCAGAGAGGGTCCATAGAAGTGTCCGGAGAGCGTCCGTAGAAGTGCCCAGAAAAGGTCCATAGAAGAGTCCAGAGAAGGTCCACAGAAGTGTCCAAATAGGGTCCATAGAAGTGTCCAAATAGGGTCCATAGAGGTGTCCAGAGAGGGACCATAGAAGAGTCCGGAGAGGGTCCATAGAATTGTCCAGAGAGGGTCCATAGAAGTGTCCAGAGAGGGTCCATAGAAGTGTCCAGAGAGGGTCCATAGAAGTGTCCAGAGAGGGTCCATAGAAGTGTCAAGAGAGGATCCATAGAAGAGTTCGGAGAGGTTCCATATCATTTAAGGATTTCTTGGTTGGACAAAGAGACATCATGGTCCACAGCCGAGAAGATCACCTAAAGATGACAATGAAGCAAGAGCCTATTTAATAGAGCCTATTGGGTATATTCTATAGTATAACCTAAGAAGGCACGGAGCTGTGGAAGGTTCTCATGAAAAGTTGGCTCCGTGTCACCAAGGATAAAGAGTCAAATCTTCAACTGGGTTGACCAAAACTGACAGCCAACTGGGCAATACTCAAGAGTGTTCACCTTCCACCCTACGTAGATAACCAAGACTAGTGGTGGGGCCTCTCCACTCCAAACTGGGTCATTTTTCAGTTTCTTGACCCATTTTGCCAGATACTCCAAGTAGGAACACCATGAGCTACAGATGTAGCAAAGTTTACTACTATGGATCCTTAATTTTCCATCGGCTTTTCAATGGCTTTGTTGTGTTCCGCGATAATCATGGAAGACACAGCAAGTTTAACTTTGTTGCAATAAGCTGAATATGAGACATTCTTTACCGGTGGTGGAAAGGTGGTATAGACATCTACAGGGGTGTCCATATAGGGGTGCTGGGGAACCAATTCCTGATCCTGGACCCTAAGAGGCTCCCAAAGGTTCATCTCATCCATAAACTCTAACACTATTCTATAGGACACAATATATAACAATAAATAATAGGAAATACAATTTGAGAGATAAGAGGTTGATCCAGAGATTTATTCGGATTGCCAAATTTGGAGTTAGGATGGAACTTGTTCTAGTATAATGTCATTTTATTCAACCTTATATACTATGTAACAATGTATTACCTCCTTAGGGGATTGCAATACCAAACACCACCTGTGCAAAAAGATGGCGCTAATGCAGAAAAATAAATTCAACTTATTTGCTTTGATCGGTCAAAGAGCCCAAGACTTACTTTAAGCCGAATCTTCGAGAAAATGGCAACAGCGATGTTGTTCTATTCACCCGTCACATTATTTGTGTAAGACTCTTTACTTCTGCATCTTCAAAGGTCCAGGGAAATGACAATAAACCCTTATCGTAGCTGAAGGGCATTGAATTCAAAGCCTAAATAACGTTTCATTCCCCCGTTCCTTTCACTCCCGGAATTACGTCTAGATGGGGTTTTAGCCGAAACCTCGGTAATCCATCTGGAGTTTGACAAATGTACACGTATTGTTGTATTCATAGCTGAGGACGGTCGGTTCAATCGACTTCCCTTCTCGGGTCACTTTAATAGCAGAATCATCAAGTGCTGAATATTCTCGGCGTTGCGTGCAGCTTGTGAACCCGGGGACCTCTGTCAAACGCCGAGTCTGCTCCGTCCCAATTTCTTCTTCTATTTATTACTGATAATTGCCCAGAGCTTTGTTTAGACAAGTTGGATTTCCTAGGTTGAAGATATATTCCCCATTGTAGACAGCTCCGGTTTTTAAGAAGCTCGTTGCGAAGAATTTACAACATGACCAAGGTCAATTTTTTATTTTTTTTTTACCTGCAATTAAAATTGAAGCTCAATGTCAAGAAAAAATAATTTGTTCGCGTTAATCAGAGGTAAAAGCTAAGAGGATACGTTTCAAGATTTGTTCCGATGACGGGTTTATCGTGTCGGGGTTAAAGGGCAAACTTCTGTTTCATATATATCTAATTATCCGAGACTCTTTGCATGCTTGAGGTTTCCATGGTAAGGTTTGTGGCCGCTGTTTACCCCACTGACATGGCAATACTAGTCTGGTCAACCATGACCTGCCGCAACATGGAATGCCACAAGCTATTGCTAGGACTCAATGTAAAAATAGATGGACCTTGGGGGACCCTGGAGATTTGGGTTTGGGCCTCATTTAGGGTGCACTGACATCATTACACTTGCATCATTACACTTATAGGGCTATTAACCTACACCCCATTCCGCTGTGAGATTGTCTTTCACTCAGAAAATTTAGCTACGTTTGTCTCAAGGAGGATTGCAGCTAGATAGAAGTGAGAAGGAAGAGAAGAAATACTGGCATAGCCTGATGCTGGAGCTAAATAAGAACTTTCAATCGCACCCAAAGTGCGTTATTGACTTTAGTGCACGTCAATACTTCTCTCTATATGTCCTGCAAGATTTTAAGCAGTTTCTGAATAAAAGAGGTCATAGAGCAGATTCTCCTCTACTCACTGTGTGCAGTGTATGGCAGCTAGTCTACACACAGCGACAAATAGAGGTAGAGACGGCTACAAAATGGAACAAAAGATAAACTTTAAGGCCAGGGCCATACAGTGTGGCCATGCTGCAGAATATTGGTAGCAAAATTCTCCATCATGTTCTCTTGTAAGTCTCCAGGGCAAAAACCACCTCATTAGATTAAGCTGCGACTCAACAGCGGGTATCTATTTGTCTGGCCCCCCATTCGGAACAGGTAACAAGACTCCCCCATTCTCCTGTATGGGTATTGAGCTATTGAACCCCCACCATTCTGAAAATTATCCCCCCACCCAAAGGATGTTAAGATGGGACTACGCCTTTAAGGGATTGAGGTCTCATACAAACAGTGAGACATATACA
This sequence comes from Leptodactylus fuscus, assembly GCF_031893055.1. NCBI lineage: Eukaryota > Metazoa > Chordata > Amphibia > Anura > Leptodactylidae > Leptodactylus > Leptodactylus fuscus. The sequence goes on along the minus strand of NC_134274.1, from coordinate 4,601,861 downwards.
CGAGATTTCTTTGGACAAATATTCATATGTTTTGGTTCTTTGGTTTGTTTCAGGTCAAAATGGCCTCACCAACGCCACGATGCTGGGATAAAGCGCCATGATGTTACTGTGCCCCGTATGATTGTTGAGGCCATGGAGTATAATAATGTTTCATGGGTGAAATCCAAAAAGTTTTGAGCTTGATTCAATCCTAATCTTATGGAAAATTTGGGTGGAACCTGGATTAATCCAAATCGGTTCACTTGTCTCTAGCACAGACATGTAGAGCTATAGGCAGAATACTCTTATGCGCCATAGATTTGTAAGGAATGCAACCTTCTATATTCCATATGGGATCAGACACCGAGCTCCAGGGGGGCCCTCTATTGCCCCATACAAATCAGAAGCAGCGATCCAAAAATGACTCTACACAACCAGCGCAGGATCTTTTGATTCTGAAATACTGGCTTTCCATATTGTACGTTTCGGAGACGTCGCATTGAGTAACATTCTTCTACCAACGCGCAGAAGCCACTTCATCATCCCGATCTCCCAGTGACTACATGTTGACCTCTTCTTCATCATCCATTTTCCCGGCTCGCAATTGATTTTTAATTATAGGAAAAATATTACCCGGTAATGGCCGAACAGAAATCTCGCGCGCCTCTCGGAGCTTTGGTTAAGCAACAGAATTGATCCTTCCCTTTGCCGGGGCTGCCGGTGCTTCCCTCTCATTTGTAGACTCGCGGCAGAGACACTTAACAGGAAGCTCCGGCAAGCAATCAGTCTTGTTCTCGGCGGGGGATTGCACACAACTGCCGGGCTCCGTCTGCTGTTTATAAGAAATAAATAAATAAAACCATCATTAACGCTAAAAAGAAAAACATCCACCGGGCGCCACAAGCTGCAAACGCTGATGCTCTTTTTTTTATTATTTATTTAGGATTTTTTTTTTATATTTTTAGGTATTTTATTCTTGATTTTTTTCAAATTTTTTTGTTGCAAATCCGCATTGCTCCCTGCTCGAGCCCTTGGGATTCTTCTGTTTTCTCTCCTCTCTCCGGTATGATTAACTATGCCAGACATCAGTCGCCGTGGACTGTGATTAGTTTTCTCATTAGTGTGTTAATATATGTTGTAAAATTTGACACTTTAAAGATACAACGCCAAACGCTTATCATGCAGTCGCACTACCCCGGCCATCAGACGATGGTTCCCCAACCCCCCCTTTTAACAATCCATAGGATGTTCTCTCTTCGCTCGCTTCCAATTAGCATTTTATGACCTTCTTAAAAGCTTAAAACCTCATTTGTAGATTTGTATTGAAACAGTGTTTCATTTATTCAGTACAAGAATTTTTGGAATTTTTCTTTTTTTTTTCTTTTTGTCCTTTTGTAAAAGAACACTCGCTTGACCTCGGAGAGGACATGGCACGTGACGCAAGGATTCTCTCTATGGTCTGCTTTAAATACATACTGTCTGTCCAGCTCAAGGAATCCTAGAGCCCCCTATTAGGAATGGGGCACATGAGATACAAAAAATAGTCTCCACTGGCGGCAACACCTACTAAAGGGGTTCCTTTACAATACGTAGAGACCTTCTGGCTCCCCAGGGATAAGATGTTGTGCAGGGAGACCTTTTCATAGGTGTTCACTTTCCCAGCAGTACCTCCGCAGGAGAAATGAGGAACTGCACCGTGTCCATTTCTGTGCAATGTAGGACAGGCTCTTCTTAGGTGATTGTATCTCCTTTCTAGTATGACTAACACATGGGAATTAGAACAAAGACAACTCTATTAACTCAAAATTTCCAAGTAGGGTCTATGATACCCCATTTAAAATTGGGGGGCAGTTATGTGTGCACCACTTTTCACCTATATCCTTCTAACTCTAATGTACATAGTAGTCATCTTATATGTATAGCAATCCGTCTAAACACTTTTCTCACCTCGAGACAAACAAACTCAGGGCCCCTCAGTAGTAGAGCGATCGGGATCAGAAAAGATCGGATCCCGATTGGCGATCGTGCAAATTTCACGATCGGGATCGGTCGGAAAATGATCGGAAATCAGATTTTGAAATCTCAAGATGGGCTCAACCCTACTCAGTAGACAACGACACAGGTGCCCCAACAAAGACGCCCCCCTAGAGATTATATAGCCAAAATAATCGCAGCGAGAACTGGATGTCCCATTGGTGGACGCCATTGCTGTGTGTTAAGCCGCAGCGCACGGTGCATGCGCAGGTATATATGTGGGATGTCACGGCTCTATCTGACGTCGGCTCTCTATGTGTTGCGTTATTTGCCGCTTGTAAGGGGGACGCGATACATTGTAACTATGGATGGAACACGGATAAGGTGGTTAGAAACAAATAGACTAAACAATTACAGGTACATTACGTGTATGATGAGTGTATAGAATACAGTAAAGTACTAGTCATATGGATAATAAGAGGAAATACCCCCCCCCTACATACTGACTACTGGAAGGTTACACATAATATCAATCCTATGGATAAGAATGATGATTGGAGTCCCATCAGTCTTGCCATTGGTACATGCACATCACATTCCATAGGACATCACATCCATGTAAGTGCTATACACACAGACATGGAGAACCATATCCCAATTATAATGGGAGGGCAGTCCAAGATGGACTCCCTGTCACCTGTACAAACCTGAGAAACATTAATGAGACTTTGTGCAACATTATTCAAGACTTTGCAACTTTTTGTAACATTTTTCAGTCTTTTTGGCACAAATTAGGAGCTGGTAGAAGTTGCGAAGTGTTTGATCCCCTTCCAGTACCCCCGTGGTCTGGCCAGTACATTACTGGTAGTATACTGCCCCCTATACCCCGCACTAGGTATCACTTCTGCCCCTTTAATTTACAAATCCTTTTTTTCTTCAAGAGCTGGAGGTCTATTAAGATGAAGAAGTCAGAGGAGTAAGACAGAGATATTTCCATAATAATACAGACGCTGGGATTGTGATTAGTCGCTATTGTTCGCCTGTTGTTCTTTAAGAAAGCCAACATGGAGAAGGGCAGAAGGAGCGTTCATGACAAAGTATTGGCTAAATAATAGAAACAGAAAGGCGAAGACTTCTTATGTAAATGATAGGTTGTGTTTATACGGCGCAGCTCATGGTGGGATATCACAGACGCATAAGATCCAGGTTATGGATGGAGGATTCTGTGAAGGCTTTCCAGTGGATACAATCTAACCATTCCTTTCCATTATGAGGAAACTAAAATGGCTGCCACATTATCCTCCGGGGGTCTTCATAGCCAAGACCAGTATAAAGTACAGCTATATTATGCCATTACCTACCTTATAGGACCTATAGACATTATAGTGAGATGAGGGGCGTCAGTCCAGCCCCTATGTTATTTAATAGACTTGGCATGACCATGTGTTGTCTGAATGGTTGGAGACAAGTTGTCCCTTCGCTTAGATGGTAGTCCGGGCCACAGCATTGGTTCAGGACCTATAATGCCCAGGTCTATGCATTAGGTCACTGGACTATAGTTTTGTCCAATTTTTCAAGTCGAGGGTCTTGGTAACAACATAGCCCCCAACCCCACCACCACACATTGGTTTCCACCATTTAGGAACCCGTTCATCATCAGCCCTCCATAGACTCGCCGTCCATTGAGAAAATGAATTTTCGTCCTGGAATTCTGCAGAGAACAATTAAAACCTTCCTTCATTAGTCAATGTCGCGTCGTCCCTCGACCGCTGATTGTAGCAAATTAACTTGACACACAAGACGCCACCGCCCTGCGCGGTTTGGTGCAGCGCGGACGCCATATACAACCGCAACTATAAAATCACTTTTATGTTCTATAAACATGTAGTGATTTACAAAGGCAGGCGAGCGCAGAGATTAAGGCGGGATTGAGTGTGTTTCCGACAAGATAACTGCCAGTCATGAGATAAGACGTATATTCATTCTTCTAATCTTTAATGGGGTCGCTGTTTACAACCTTATTAAACATTCTGAAGGATAAATGTTTATAAAGGGGACATTAAACAGGCGGAGGATTAGGACGACGTGGAAGGAGCTTTTATGGTCCGAAATTAACTTTTTTGAGGGGAGGTGACCACTTTACAGGGACCCGTCAGTTCTCCTGACATGTCTGGTTTAGGGAATATAGAACTTCACAAGGGAATGATTTCAGCACCACGGAGAGCGGCAAGACGTCAGTCCCCGAAATGCAGAAACCAGATTGGTTGCCCCGTAAATATCATGGACTACGTACTGTATAGATGTAGCAGAGGTCAGTTTGTCCTTTGACACTTTGGTTTGGCATATTTTGTCTTGTTGGGGGCCGACAGTTGTCCCTCGCATAGATCAGCTGTTCAGGGCTATATCCTATCCCTGTGCTATACAGTGCGGTTGGCTCCCTGCCCTGTATAGTGACTTGGCACCGGTACTGCAGCTCAGCTTTAGGGTTGAGCCGATCTTGAGATTTCAGAATCGTTTTTAAAATCTGATTTTCAATCATTTTCCAGCCGATCCCGATCATGAAATTTGCTCGATCGCCGATCAGGATCCGATCTTTCCCCATCCCGATCGCTCAACCCTACTTACTTTATGTTTATGGAATAGGTGTTATACAGTAGTTAGGGAACCCTGGGATGGGACACAAGAGACAGTGAGCCCTAAGCTGAAGCCCCCAACTGACCTTTCCTATTGCCAGGCCCTATCCTACGTAATAGGGGGCAACCACGAAGACGGTCCCTTCCTATATAGGTGAGACACAAAACGCAGACAAGATGGACAACAAAAAAGAAAGGTCAGCTAGCCAAGGATCAGTAACAGTCAAGTGATGCAGTGCCAAATCGGAGTCCAAAGAATAGTCAGTGAGGAAACCAAAGGTCAAGGATTAGAATGCAAGCAAAAATAGTGACAGTAAGGAGCAAGTACACACAAGGCAATAGCAAGCATAGGTGTGAATGAGAGCCAAGGCTAAATAGGAAGGGAGAACCCGCCCATGGAGTTGACAGGAAGGCAGCTGTCAATCACAGGGCAAGGCCAGATTAACCATTAGAGGAGCAGAGAAAACTGAAGGTGAAGGAGATGGGTATGGTGGAAAATCAATTACCAAGGTGAAAGAATAGGGCAGTGTTCAGACAGTGCAGGAAGAAATCGATGGAATAAATCACAACCGAACACATCTCCTGCGCCGCAGCCTTTGGCCGGATGATGATGCCAAAGCCCGGATGGGCAAAGATGTTACAGTAGGGTTGAGCCGATCGTGAAATTTCAGGATCATTTTTAAAATCTGATTTTTGATCATTTTCCACCCGATCCCGATTGTGAAATTTGCTCGATCGCCGATCAGGATCCGATCTTTCCCGAATCCGATTGATCAACCCTACCCTACTGATATAAAGTAACAGAGTACAGGGCAAGGAGCAAACTACTACCTATTCTGTGCACTGTATAGTAGGCACACTAGGGGCAAATATAGACAGTGGATCTGGGTGGGAGCCAGTGATCACCCCCCACTGATGAGATATTTATGGCTTATTATAAGAATGGCCTATAAAGCCAAGAAAAGCAAAATATTTAGCGTCCCCCCCCAATGGTTAGTACCATTACCCAGCATGTTATCTGACTGCAGGGGTTCTAGAGCTCAGAGAGTCCCTTCCACTATAAAGATACATTAAAAATTCATCAGCACACAACTCCGGGTACGCGGCAGAATATTATTTGCATTTCGTACCAGGAAAAGACTCCATCGAATCTCCACCTGTATTAAGATCTCTATTCCCAAAGTTGCAAGTCTGCTTTGAAGCCAGCAGATTTCTTTGCATTCTTACAGAAGTCTCAGTCATTAATCCAAAACACGGAACAAAAGCTGCCAAGGCCAAGCCTAGTAAACAGTAATGAGAAAATGTTCCAAAAAACGTCGGCGGCAACAACACACAGACCGGAGCCCTGTGAAGCCTCGTCTATGGATTAAACTGCAGTCAGCAATGATAGAACACTTAATTTCCAGCATCTCCATTACCAACTACAAGTTCCAGTGGAGCACTTAAAGCAACACTTGCGACTTTCACCAGAGTACCGGCTAAATGGGGTACGATGATCGCAGCTATTAAATGGAATTTAAAATGAATTTTTAATGATGATGGGATGTTGCCAATGCTCTCTCCCTGGGCTGATTTACACCTTAATTGGAACTGGCAGCATTGCTTAGCAGTTTAGGAATCGAAATGGAGAATATGGGCTTGATTTCCATTAACTCACCTTAACCCCGACTGCTGGAAGGGGACTGAGCTCATTAGAAGCCTTCAGAGAAGCAGAGATCTCCGGTACGGGGCAGGGAGGTAATGATGAGCTCGGAATACAAGCCTCGCACATTATCTGTACATTAGTGGGATACAATGTATCCATATAGCCATAGAGTGCTGTGGGATCCCATCTGTGGCCTAGGGAGAGGACGGCTTAAAGGTTATTTCTTTGTTACATTGTATCTGCCCGGGACAGCCAAGTACAGTGATCTGTGAAATGGGATTAGAAATCTGCAGGCTCTTCCTGTCTAGAACCATCTCCAGATAATGAGCATTTTATAACTTCAGCCGGTGAAACTCTAGAAATTTCATTTCGAGGGCCGGGAACTATTTCAGCACCGGCGCGGCTTCGATTCATTGGAAAGTAACAAGATTGCAAACCTGTAGACGTCTGCTCTGTTATGAGCATGGGCATTGATATACATAGAGGTAGCATTGTCGTTTAACTCTTTGGGCTCGCAATGTTTGCCCGCGGCCTGTATTATTTCTGGATCCTAAACATGATCCATCTCAATAATATACACGTGGGCTTATTGTGAGACAACGCCATTAAGCAGTTGTGGACTGAAGGCAGCCATGGGCTGAGTCTACCGGATTTTCAAGACAACAGGATTTTGCAGCGTTGTGCCACCAAGTGATTTTTGTGTACACGGCCACCCAGTGGTTATGAAGTGAGTTGCAGCCTGTAATGGTTCTTGTTAGTATTGCTGACCTGTATCCGTACAGATCGTTAGTGCATAGAGAGGCGGAGCCTACTAAACCTTCCTATACGTGTACTACCCTATATATTTCCCATGGGAGTCGATGGTTGACTTGATGTCCGTCTGCCCGTCTCCGATGCTTTAGTTGTATTTACAGGACCACAGGGTGACAATACCCTATATCCTGGCATATACTATTCCAGATATACTCTGTCGCCTCCATCTTGGCCTGTAGTTAATAACCCGGCTCTCATTATCACCCCGGCTATAACACACAGGTCTGATACCGGAGCCCATAATAAGAGCTCGCTCCTTCCGATGATTGATCTCCGTCTGGCCAGATAGATTTTCTTAAGATTTGATTTTGTCTGTGTCCAGGTGAATCCTTTCCTCCTGCCAAACGGTTCACGGTGTCAGATGACATCTCACTTATTGAGTTTCTGACAGTACATCAATCTAAAAGCTCATTTTGAAAAGCCGTACTGGGGATTTTTCTGCCGGTCTGCTGTGATCCGACAGTCTTTAAACACAGATGAAGAAGTTCAGGAAGTCTGGAAATATCCTCGGCTTACTCGCCGCTTTCATCTCTCGTCTTCGGCAGATCTTATTCTTAAGGGGCTAGTGGGAAAGAGTTAATACATTGCAGCAGGAGCTTGGAGGGTTGTAGTTCACTTTTGAGAGCAATTCATGGGGCAATGGGCATCAGGGTCGTGGGGGGGGGCTTTCTCTGGATCAACATTGTAGGGTTATAGGTTGGACTTGATGGACGTCCAACATCATCTCCTATGGACTACATTACTAGGATTGGTCCTGGGCTGTTTCCTAGTGCTAAAGCAGATTCTCCTCTTCTTACTGTGCATTATATGGCAGCTTCTCTCCATCCACCAGTTCAGAGAGAACTACAAGTATCAGACACTGGATGTATTGGAGAAAACTGCTACAAACTTCAGAATATTAGCCATATAGTGACCAGAAATTGTATAGACACATGTAAGCTGGCCTTGAAAAGATCTACAGGTGCACTTTATACTTCTATAGTCACTGATAGTAATGGGATAGACATCAATTCTTTTCTCTGGGTTATAGGTTGGACTTGATGGACATCCAATATCATCTCCTATGTTTTATGTTACTAGGATTGGTCCTGGGCTGTTTCTTAGTGCTAAAGCAGATTCTCCTCTTCTTACTGTGCATTATATGGCAGCTTCTCTCCATCCACCAGTTCAGAGAGAACTGCAAGTATCAGATACAGCAAGTAGTGGGGAAAAATGCTAAAAACTGCAGAATATTAGTCATATTGTGACCAGAAATTGTATACACACATGTAAGCTGAGCTTGAAAAGATATACAGGTGCACTTTATGCTTCTATAGTCACTGATAGCAATGGGATATACATCAATTCCACCATACGCAGATGTACGGTATAGCACTGTAGATGGACAACGTAGGTTTCTATAGGGTTAATCTCTATGGTGTTTTATTTATTACTGTCATGTTTAAGCTGTAAAGAGATGAGCAGTGAACTGGTCCAACAAGATGTCACATAGTGAGGGTTATATAATTGAACAAGCAGGGTTTTACAGTAGTGCAGAGTATTTCAGGAAAGGAGATTGTTGAAGACCACTAAGAGTTACAAATATACAATTCCCTATCACACCTCTGATATGATGTCACAAGGTGATATGCTATCTATCCTATATGTCTATATGTGCGGCCACCTAGTGGCTGTGCTGCAAATTGCATTCCGTCAAGAATTTAGAATTATTTTGTAATATTTTATTGCATGGGTTGCAATGAAGCAAATTTGATCTTAGTTACATAGTGCAAGGGACAGGGACTCACAGCAGCACAGAGTATTTCAGTAGAGTAGTGTGCTGATATAAATTCTTCTGTGATGATGGTGGTAAGGATTGGGTCACCTTCTAAGATGCCGGGGGTAACATCAATAAGTCATTTTGACTTAGGCTACTTAGAATCAGGGATCGGACAACAAACTGAATCTTTCTCCAAGGGAAGGGAATAAATAGTTGCAGGTTTGGGGCTACAAGTGATATTCAGGGGGGAGTAAAGGAATTTAAGAGGTCACAGAAGGAGCAGGATCTGCCAGTAACGCTCAGTACTCCCAATAATATCCATATCACACCTCTGATTCCATAGCAAGTTGCAGCAAAAAATATCTAAAATGTAAGTTTTTGGAAAAACTATTTTGAAAAAGAAAAATCAAAAACTTTCGCGGCCCCATGCTGTTATACCCCAGTGTTCTCCCTGTGACCTTCCTGTGTCTTAGCCCAATCTTGGGAACTGAAACGAGTGACTCCCTCCGTATTTTGGAGTGACAGGATAAGGAAGATGGAGTTTATTCTGCCGCTCGGGGACTCGGTTCCTTTTTTTTTTTTTTCACACTTATTATAGAGAGAATCAATCACGTTCCTGAAAAGTTGGTTTACTCACTACAAACATGATAGATGCCTGACGTGCCACATTAGTCAGAAGAATTTATTTTTAGGAAGAAATCTATAGATTTGAGTTAGTCATAGAGCGCTGGCAGGTGACAGGTGCGGTGAGTCACTGTAATACACAATTACTCTTTCTATGGGCCGTGCTTGGCTCGGATTCCTGCAGTATCTACACAGAATCGTATAGAGACGCCATGCTGCCGTCAGCCGGGAGAAATAACAACTTCCTTCTGTCCTTAGATCCCCGTGTGTCAGAACTTTTTGAAGTATTTCCCTTCAGAGCACAACTCCGAGCTTCAGAACTTGCCTTGTTCAATAACAGAAAGTTGTTCTCATTATCCGCCATCTTACCGCTCTACTGGGGCTGCGTCACATGTCGCCGCGTCTACACAATTGTGTCCATCCAATTGGGGAGTAAAGAAGGTTTCCAGGTATTTTCCCCCCACTTTGATAGAGGTTGTAGTGAGTGTGTATAGTGTGTAGTTGTTAGGCTGTGATAGTGGGGTAATAGAGGGGCTTTGGTGTGTTAGATGCCCCCAGACATGCTTCCCCTGCTGTCCCAGTTGCATTGCAGAGGTGTTGGCATCATTTCCTGGGGTGTCATAGTGGACTTGGTGACCTCCTGAGACGAATGGTGGGATCTCCTGAAACGAAGCATTTTCCCCCATAGACTATAATGGGGTTCGTTATTCGTTCCAATAGTCCAATATTGAGCAGCTATTCGGAAAGAATAACGAACATCGAATATTTTACTGTTCGCTCATCTCTAATATCTAAGAATCCCAACCTTCCCTAATGTAATCCCTGTTATACATCACGTGCCCGCGCCGCTCCTCATTGTTATTTCTAGTATTCACTGCCTCCTAATAACATTTGTGTTTGTGTAAGAGGTGATTATACCGTCCTGTATTCTACATTGTCACTGGATACAAGGAAAGGTCTATACGGCTAATCTGCAGGATTATTACAGCAAATACCGCAGTGGTCGCAGGTGGAGAATAATGCAGAGACCATTCATCTCTTTATCCAAGTGAACACACTAATCACATAAATGCTGACTAGTGCCGCTGCGGGCGTCTCATACTCACTATGTACATATAGAACATGGAACCTTCCAGATGGAGACGATCAGGTGTCAGGACTCAGCTGCAACACCCCCCTGTATCTAATGCATAGGCTTAACTATTAGGTGTCTAGATTTACTGGAATATCTATCTATCTATCTATCTATCTATCTATCTATCTATCTATCTATCTATCTCTCTCTCTCTATCTCCTATCTATCTATCTATCTATCTATCTATCTATCTATCTATCTATCTATCTATCTCTCTCTCTCTATCTCCTATCTATCTATCTATCTATCTATCTATCTATCTATCTATCTATCTATCTATCTATCTATCTATCTATCTCTCTCTATCTCCTATCTATCTATCTATCTATCTATCTATCTATCTATCTATCTATCTCCTATCTATCTATCTCCTATCTATCTATCTATCTATCTATCTATCTATCTATCTATCTCCTATCTATCTATCTATCTATCTCTCTCCTATCTATCTATCTATCTATCTATCTATCTCCTATCTATCTATCTATCTATCTATCTATCTCCTATCTATCTATCTATCTATCTATCTATCTATCTCCTATCTATCTATCTATCTATCTATCTATCTATCTATCTCCTATCTATCTATCTATCTATCTTCTATCTATCTATCTATCTATCTATCTATCTTCTATCTATCTATCTATCTATCTATCTATCTATCTATCTATCTATCTCCTATCTATCTATCTATCTATCATCTATCTATCTATCTATCTATCTATCTCCTATCTATCTATCTATCTATCTATCTATCTCCTATCTATCTATCTATCTATCTATCTATCTATCTATCTCCTATCTATCTATCTATCTATCTATCTATCTCCTATCTATCTATCTATCTATCTATCTATCTATCATCTATCTATCTATCTATCTATCTATCTATCTATCTATCTATCATCTATCTATCTCCTATCTATCTATCTATCTATCTATCTATCTATCTCCTATCTATCTATCTATCTATCTATCTATCTATCTCCTATCTATCTATCTCCTATCTATCTATCTATCTATCTATCTATCTATCTATGTCATATCTATCTCATATATAGACAAGTCTGGTGACTACTCAGGGGCTTAGAAGCAACGTATAGGATTCTTACAAAAACAGCGCCACATCTGTCTGCAGGTTGTTTGTGGTATTGCACAACAATTGAATCTGATTTCAATACCAGGTCCAACCCCTTGACCTATAAATTCTATACAACACCTTGAATAGTTTTTCATGACAATCTATAAACAATGTATCCAACAGCCGGAACTTTCATCAAGCCCCTTGTGGTGGGAATGTGTACTGCGCCCTAATAAGCCATTGTGGTTCCAATTTACTGAATTCAGAGCAAAAATTAGAATTTGTGTAATTAACGATGATGCGCATTCCGGCTTCATATCAGAGGGGAAAAAAAATAAATTTCATTTCTCCGAGGAAATGAGCAAAAACATTTTAATAGAGACCTTCACAGATTCTATTTGATTTGATTTCCCAAGGCTCCAGTTACAACAAAAGGTTTATGGAAAAGACCAAGAAGTTAATTGAAAGATAAAAATATTATTTGGACATAATTAATAAAACGCGGGCGCCCCGTGTAAAATGCAGCGCGCTTACAAATTGCGGCCATCGCCGTGCATAAAGATTGGACATTAAAATCTTCCTAATATTTAAACGAAGAATAATGATGATCCCCGGGCGTCCTGTAATATAGCTATTATAAAAGGGGAGCGGGGGCAGGGCCCACGATGGGGACAAATATATCGCCATTACACACGGCATATGTAATGGGAGCGTTAGACAAAGCCACAGACAGGCCTGAAATACTGATGGAAGAGGAGGCGGAAATTTAAAGGGACACTCCAACCCAAGTCAGGACAACATGGCACTGTTACAGGAAGGTTTCTGCATGGCCTTTATTTCTATACAACAGATTTACAATGCACCAGTGCACCAGTAGGCAGGGTCACATGATGTTTAGCAGACCAAACGCATTAGATAAAATGTATGGGGACCCCCTGGTTTCTGTGGCATTGGCCCACAATGTAATATATAGAAGGGTCTCCAAGAAGTCCTCAGATCCTTACTTCCATAGTAGATAAGTCACTAAGGGTATGTTCACATGGAGGAATTTGGTGCCGATTTTGACACAGATTCCGAAACCCTTTATACTTTATACATAGGCACCAGTGGGTAGGTCTACACCTCTGTATACTTTATACATAGGCACCAGTGGGTAGGTCTACACCTCTGTATACTTTATACATAGGCACCAGTGGGTAGGTCTACACCTCTATATACTTTATACATAGGCACCAGTGGGTAGGTCTACACCTCTGTATACTTTATACATAGGCACCAGTGGGTAGGTCTACACCTCTGTATACTTTATACATAGGCACCAGTGGGTAGGTCTACACCTCTGTATACTTTATACATAGGCACCAGTGGGTAGGTCTACACCTCTGTATACTTTATACATAGGCACCAGAGGGTAGGGTCTACACCTCTGTATACTTTATACATAGGCACCAGTGGGTAGGTCTACACCTCTGTATACTTTACACATAGGCACCAGTGGGTAGGTCTACACCTCTGTATACTTTATACATAGGCACCAGTGGGTAGGTCTACACCTCTGTATACTTTATACATAGGCACCAGAGGGTAGGGTCTACACCTCTGTATACTTTATACATAGGCACCAGAGGGTAGGGTCTACACCTCTGTATACTTTATACATAGGCACCAGAGGGTAGGTCTACACCTCTGTATACTTTACACATAGGCACCAGAGGGTAGGTCTACACCTCTGTATACTTTACACATAGGCACCAGAGGGTAGGTCTACACCTCTGTATACTTTACACATAGGCACCAGTGGGTAGGTCTACACCTCTGTATACTTTACACATAGGCACCAGTGGGTAGGTCTACACCTCTGTATACTTTACACATAGGCACCAGAGGGTAGGTCTACACCTCTGTATACTTTACACATAGGCACCAGTGGGTAGGTCTACACCTCTGTATACTTTATACATAGGCACCAGTGGGTAGGTCTACACCTCTGTATACTTTATACATAGACACCAGTGGGTAGGTCTACACCTCTGTATACTTTATACATAGGCACCAGTGGGTAGGTCTACACCTCTGTATACTTTATACATAGGCACCAGAGGGTAGGGTCTACACCTCTGTATACTTTATACATAGGCACCAGAGGGTAGGGTCTACACCTCTGTATACTTTATACATAGGCACCAGAGGGTAGGGTCTACACCTCTGTATACTTTATACATAGGCACCAGAGGGTAGGTCTACACCTCTGTATACTTTACACATAGGCACCAGAGGGTAGGTCTACACCTCTGTATACTTTACACATAGGCACCAGAGGGTAGGTCTACACCTCTGTATACTTTACACATAGGCACCAGTGGGTAGGTCTACACCTCTGTATACTTTACACATAGGCACCAGTGGGTAGGTCTACACCTCTGTATACTTTACACATAGGCACCAGTGGGTAGGTCTACACCTCTGTATACTTTACACATAGGCACCAGTGGGTAGGTCTACACCTCTGTATACTTTACACATAGGCACCAGAGGGTAGGTCTACACCTCTGTATACTTTACACATAGGCACCAGAGGGTAGGTCTACACCTCTGTATACTTTATACATAGGCACCAGTGGGTAGGTCTACACCTCTGTATACTTTATACATAGGCACCAGTGGGTAGGTCTACACCTCTGTATACTTTATACATAGGCACCAGAGGGTAGGGTCTACACCTCTGTATACTTTATACATAGGCACCAGAGGGTAGGGTCTACACCTCTGTATACTTTATACATAGGCACCAGAGGGTAGGGTCTACACCTCTGTATACTTTATACATAGGCACCAGAGGGTAGGTCTACACCTCTGTATACTTTACACATAGGCACCAGAGGGTAGGTCTACACCTCTGTATACTTTACACATAGGCACCAGAGGGTAGGTCTACACCCCTGTATACTTTACACATAGGCACCAGTGGGTAGGTCTACACCTCTGTATACTTTACACATAGGCACCAGTGGGTAGGTCTACATGATCAATAAGTATCTAAGATCGACGCATGGTGAGAAGTTTTGTAACAAACAATGATAACTTAAATGAGTTTTACATGAGAACAGGAAAACTGGTGGAGGGTATGGGTGGGGGGCTAAAATAATAAAAAAAGGACCCCTGTTTCATTGGATTGCCTACCAGAAGTGAAATGGGCTCAGGTGACTACTGAAGCCAATCACTGGCCACATGCTGAGTGCTGGTGATGTCATTGCCAATATGACACTGGTACCCAACATGTGACCACTGTGGTGGTTACCTTGGCCAACATGTGACCAGCAGTGGTCACCTCGGCCACATCACTCTCGGCCCAGCCAGTGCCCGCACGCATGGCATGGAGGACTTTACGCCAAAACAGAGGACCAGGGTAGGTCTTTATCTTGTTTTCTTATAAGACTGGATTCTGCGTCACATGATCGGGACAGATATATATTACTTACAAATACTCAGCGCTCCTCCATGAGTCATTGGCAAATGATGTCGCCAGCTGTGCCCGCTCATTCCATACAAATAGTAAATGCTAGTCTGAAAGTCAATGTGACATGTCTCCATGACTACCTCCAGGATCACAATAGAGGCTGACAACCTCCAGAGCGATCTTGTAGGAAGAAGGATCACAAGGCTGGATGGAGTTGTTTAGCCCTGATGTCATGTCATTAGGATATGCCTTTATGACCAAAGACCTATGGCACCCCACCAGTCCTGAGAGTGACAGGCACAGGGCTGTTAACTGTTTATGCCTATCCAGCAGCACCCTGGTCAGTTGGGCAGTGCCGCCTGCAGTATTCTGTAGGAAAGTGTTGAAGTGGACACTGCAATAAAGCAGAAAAACTGTCATGATGACAAAGTCATGGCATCTCCTAGCAATATGCCGTCAACTTGTATGATAGGTGCACCCCTTAGATGACAAAATTCTACTACCCTGCGGCCACCAGTGGAGGAGTCCAAGAACTAGCTCTATATTGTTCTATTATTGAGTTCAATGTATAAATAGTAACTGTAATCTCCAAAGCTCCCCCTAGTGGTGAATACACTTACAGACATTCTGAACCTAACATGTACGAAAATGGAAAAGTATCACCTATTCACAATGTTCAACTGAATGGGGCTCAACTCATGTATTTAATGAAGTAGTGGTGGAGCATGGAGCCTACAGTGAGGAGGGGTCTGAATGGAGTGGTGGAACATGGAGCCTACAGAGGTCTGAATGGTTGAGCATGCAGTCACAGTGAGGAGTGGTCTCAATGGTTGAGCATGCCGCCTACAATGTGGAGGGGAATGAATGGTTGAGCATGTAGCCTACAGTGAGGAGGGGTCTGAATGGTTGAACATGCAGCCACAGTGAGGAGGGGTCTCAATAGTTGAGAATGTAGCCTACAGTGAGGAGGGGTCTGAATGGTTGAGCAGGCAGCCTACAGTGTGGAGGGGTCTGAATGGTTGAACAGGCAGCCACAGTGAGGAGGGGTCTCAATAGTTGAGAATGTAGCCTACAGTGAGGAGGGGTCTGAATGGTTGAACATGCAGCCACAGTGAGGAGGGGTCTCAATAGTTGAGAATGTAGCCTACAGTGAGGAGGGGTCTGAATGGTTGAGCAGGCAGCCTACAGTGTGGAGGGGTCTGAATGGTTGAACAGGCAGCCTACAGTGAGGAGGGGTCTGAATGGTTGAACAGGCAGCCTACAGTGAGGAGGGGTCTGAATGGTTGAGCAGGCAGCCTACAGTGAGGAGGGGTCTGAATGGTTGAACAGGCAGCCTACAGTGAGGAGGGGTCTGAATGGTTGAGCAGGCAGCCTACAGTGTGGAGGGGTCTGAATGGTTGAACAGGCAGCCTACAGTGAGGAGGGGTCTGAATGGTTGAGCAGGCAGCCTGCCACTCCATGCATTGTTTATAGGGATACAGCTGAGAGCACTGGCGAATAGACAACAACATAACTGTGACACAACCCCTTTAGCTCTGTATCTTGGGCTTAGATCTAGTTCACATATGGCAGATAGCTGTTACATATTTCAGTTTCAGCAGTACTTAGGGGTACACTGGACAGTAGAATTTTCCATGTGCTGGGTCACCTTTAAGAATAATTGTTTGCTCTGCACACACTTGATAGTACTAGTAAGTCTACAATCCCTCCTCAAGCTGTTGTATGGAGACATGTAGCATAGTATAGCAGGCTTATAAAGAACAGGCTGCTCATATTGGCTGCATGGCAACCACAGTATATATAGCATGTAGGTGTAAACAGACTTGGCAAGCAACAAGGAAGCAAACTCAAGTCTTTATTTTTCAAGGAATTTGTAGCTATTTCAGAATCTAATGATACTATTCAGATAATATTAATACCGTCTGCGGCCATTGATAAACCTTCACTATGTTATATCTATAGGTGATACCTCAAAAAGTATTTACTCTATGTATCCATAGGATGGAGGATGGCTCAGAGGAGTTATCTGTAGCGGGGTTATCTTACATTGTAATTGTGTATGTGATGTAAATGAGGTGACTGATTTTGAAGTGTCTGTGAGGTGACTGAAATGTCACGTGTCAGCCTATTAGTAGGTTTAGTGGCCATAGTAAAAATTGCAACATATGGTAGGATAAAGATAAACAGCATCAAAGAATGGATTAGTGTTAGCCACTAAATAGTTTAACTGTAACTCTCCATTATTACGTCGGTACAACTGCCACCATGGGTACCGGAAAGAGTCAGGTACAGTCTAGTATCTGACATTCAATGATAGCTGGGTATTTGGGCAGCTGCATGCTGGTGTTATTAGGCTACTGCTGCTTTTCACATATCTGTCTGGTTATAAAGTTGCGGAGGCCAAACATTTTTCTTAAATAAGTAAAAGAGCTGAGTAGGTTGATGCTGGAAGTGGTGCAGCAGCCTAGGCTTCTTATGGTTGCAACACAGATACAATATAACACATGTAAAGATGTAATGAAAGGCTGTTAGGATATATATATATATATATATATATATATATATATATATATTCCACCACTAGACTTCAGTATAGTAGCCTTAACAAGACTTGTGACACATATCTGGGCATATACAAGTAAGAGAAAGGGTATGAGAGGACGCACCTATGGAACATGGTTTTCTTTCCTATATAATGCTCTGGCCCTGACTATTCTTTGAAATTGCTTTCTATTTTTATCCGTCTGGTGGAACAATAGAAGTCTTTGTGGGAATTGACTTGAGTTAGTTTTCTATATAAAAAATCTATATGAATATTCTTCAGTGGTATAAACAATAAAAACATTGCGGTAACATCTCATCGACTAATTGATTGAACGCAGAAGAAGAATGACGGCTGTCGAGCTCTTGCTTCATTGATGCGGTAATTATGTCGATCACATTGAAGCGCTGTCACGTTTACTCTCAGTATAAGTGAATGTTTTACATGAAATACGAATATGCAACTAAACAAATAGGAATCTAGATTCTTGATGGCTTTACAGACTTCCTACTGGCCTTGATCGGATAAATCTATCTATGGCAAGTGACTCTGTCAGGGATTTCTTTGCAACATAAGAGGCTGAAGAGTCCGGTGACAATAAACAATGTAACAACCTTAAAATACCCCTCAATCCTCAGGCTGGAAAAATTATATAAAAAATGGTCACGGGCAGATATAATCCTTGGCAGTAATGAAACATAGATCTTTCTGCACAACGTGTGACGTTATGTTCTTGAGGATTGCACATTATTGGAATACTTGCTTGTAAAATACATTTGTCATCAGTAGTGTTGGGTGAACCGGATACCAATGAGTTGGTTTGCTAGAAATTTTTCAAAAATTTTGGGTTCTATCAAATTTGAAATTTGAAAGTTCACCTTACACGAATCCAGTTAAATGGTCTATGAATGGGGTTCATCAATCACAGGTGGTCAGAAATGAATGGGAACAGCCAAAATGTCAGAGGATGGCACAGTGGTGCCCAGGAAAGGTAAGTAAGTGTTCTTTTGATTTGTACAAGCCTTCTGGCCTCTGTTTTAAAAGAGGAGCTGTCTGGCCCCTAAGACAACTTCTACTAGTAAAAAATAGCTAACGCGTTTCCCTGCTGTTAATTCTCTACAGCAATTCATCAGAGGTGTTAGAACAAATAATAAGATTAGATTTTTTGGTTCTATGAAGGGCTATGTTTTACCCCGCTCCCCCATCGGCATTAATGCTCAGCAGGGAAACGCGTGACGCTGGGTTCACACCAGCGTCTGGACTCCGTTATCAGGTTTCCGTCTTCTGCATGCAGAAGAAAGAAACCTGACATGCCAAGTCTGGCCGTGAGCGCCGTAAACCGTTTTTTAAAAACCGGACACAGAGTACTGCATGTCTGACTCTGTGTCCAGGTTTCGCCACGGAGAGCATAAAACGCTCATCGGTGCTCACGGCCGGAGACTTTTCAAACCCATTCAAGTGAATGGGTTTGAAAGATGCCGGCAGGTCTCCGTCCCCTGCCTTGTTTTGTGCAGGAAACGGAAACCTGCAGAATGGACTCCCAGGCGCAGATGTGAACGCGCCCTTAGCTGTTTTTTACTAGTGGAGCTAGGTAACAAACTTATAACAGTATTGGTGGATGCCATCTGGTGGAATGGCGGACCCCTGTTCCTAGTCCAAGCTCCTAGTTGCATATTCAACCCGAGCTCCGTGCAAATATTAAAGGGATTTTCCAGGTAAATGATATTGATGACCTATGTTTAGGTTTCCAATTTAGTGGATATCCGACAACTGGAACCCAAGTGAACCAGCTGATCTTAGAACTCGCTATACGGAGAACAGAGTCGGAAGGTGATAGCTTCTATATAGTGTTGGGCAAACCTCATAAGACTCATCTTGCGAATTTCAGTATCAGTTTTGTTTCGGGCAAAACTAGAACTATTGTTATTATATTCCAGGGTTCCTCCAGACCCCAATAAGTAGAAGTCCAAGAGAGGTGCGTAACCATACTCAACAGTCATTGTGGTGTCCAATGTGGGTCCTCATGCTCTTCAGGACTTTTTTGGCCTCCTAAAGTGTCAGTATCTCCAGGGAACGACTGAGGTTTATGATTGGGCCAATGTTATCAGATCTGATCTGCAGGGGCCCCAGATACTGAACCTCTCACTGACTAAGGATAGGTCATCAATATCATTTGCCCAGAATCTGGACTACCCCTTGGATCGCTGTGACCATGCGCCACTGGTTCCTTATTCTAGTAAATGATGAAGATCCCACCATTGAAACTCCACTATATCTAATACTTATCCAGTGTCAGAACATCAAACCAGCAGACACCTATTACATATCTTACCAGTCTTCCTACTAAGCTGATTTTATATATCGAGGGTGATAAGAAAATTCTCATGTTCCTCCCAGATTAAAAAAAAATCAGATTCCCTGCCCTATAGCTACAATGTTGGTAATTATAAGCTTGAGATTATACGAGACCTTGAGATTTTCTGACTATGGGAACAAAGCGATCACTTAAAGACAGAACAGAGCACTGCATTATTAAGAGAACCTAAAGAAGAACAAGTGAATTTTCTGTTGGGGAATGTGCGCTGTATATTAGACGTAACGAGCCGTTCCCGCGGAGGAAGCTACTGCCTTAATATGTGCTAATTAAAACATTATTCCTGTAGTGGACAGGGAATTGACTACAGTCTTGCAGGAAGGAAATTAAGATGCCCAACAGTGTAAAATTATTTTCAACTCACTAAAGGTAATTTACCAAGAACAAAACATGAGACGTGCGACGCATTTACTTGGATAAACAGATCTGCTTCATGTTTTTGCAAAAAGCGACCCCGAGGCGAAAGCTGTTTAGTGACTGCGGAGGACTCTCCAGACTGTGGCCAACGTCTTAGGTTTGTATCATTGCAATATTGTAACAATGGGAGATAAGAAAGTGAAGCGGGAACAGAGAAGGACTGTTGTATAATACACTGCTGTATAACACACTGCTGTATAACACACCGCTATATAACACACCGCTATATAACACACTGCTGTATAATACTCTGCTGTATAACACACCGTTATATAACACACTGCTGTATAACTCACCGCTATATAACACACTGCTGTATAACACACCGCTATATAACACACCGCTATATAACACACTGCTGTATAATACTCTGCTGTATAACACACCGTTATATAACACACTGCTGTATAACTCACCGCTATATAACACACTGCTGTATAACACACCGCTATATAACACACCGCTGTATAACTCACCGCTATATAACACACTGCTGTATAACACACCGCTATATAACACACTGCTGTATAATACTCTGCTGTATAACACACCGTTATATAACACACTGCTGTATAACTCACCGCTATATAACACACTGCTGTATAACACACCGCTATATAACACACTGCTGTATAACTCACCGCTATATAACACACTGCTGTATAACACACCGCTATATAACACACCGCTGTATAACTCACCGCTATATAACACACTGCTGTATAACACACCGCTATATAACACACTGCTGTATAACACACTGCTGTATAACACACTGGAATAGAGGACTGCTGTATAACACACTGCTATATAACACAATGCTGTATAACACACCGCTATATAACACAATGCTGTATAACACACTGCTGTATAACACACTGGAATAGAGGACTGCTGTATAACACACTGCTATATAACACAATGCTGTATAACACACTGCTATATAACACAATGCTGTATAACACACCGCTGTATAACACACTGGAATAGAGGACTGCTGTATAACACACTGCTATATAACACAATGCTGTATAACACACTGCTATATAACACAATGCTGTATAACACACTGCTGTATAACACACTGGAATAGAGGACTGCTGTATAACACACCGCTATATAACACAATGCTGTATAACACACTGCTATATAACACAATGCTGTATAACACACCGCTGTATAACACACTGGAATAGAGGACTGCTGTATAACACACCGCTATATAACACAATGCTGTATAACACACTGCTATATAACACAATGCTGTATAACACACCGCTGTATAACACACTGGAATAGAGGACTGCTGTATAACACACCGCTATATAACACAATGCTGCATAACACACTGCTATATAACACAATGCTGTATAACACACCGCTGTATAACACACTGGAATAGAGGACTGCTGTATAACACACTGCTATATAACACAATGCTGTATAACACACTGCTATATAACACAATGCTGTATAACACACCGCTGTATAACACACTGGAATAGAGGACTGCTGTATAACACACCGCTATATAACGCACCGCTATATAACGCACCGCTGTATAACACACCGCTGTATAACGCACTGCTATATAACACACCGCTGTATAATACTCTGCTGTATAACACACCGCCTCTCCAGGTTCCCCAGACATGTTTCATGCCCCCCCCCCCCCCCCGACAAAAAACAAAAACTCACATGAAGAAAGGAAAAAACACACTTATAACATAATTCCTACATAGTAAAGAGGAAGGTAACAACGAATCCAAAAATTCTATCCAAAAAGTAGAACGATCCTGTCTGGCTGGATACAGAGGACTGTAATATTTTTGTTCAACATTACGATAAATTCCGCCAAGGTTTCTACTATTTTTCTCCTGTTGAGGTTTCTGTGCCCTGTGTGTATTTTGATCTACTGGGACTTGAGAATTTTTGGATCATTGAGCTCACAATTTTACTTTTTGCACTTGGTATTATAATGATATTATGTTTCTGATTATTGATGTTCCTTCCTCAGTTCTCCCATGTAGTGGTGTTTTATTTCGGATCTCCCCCGGGTATAGGACTCTCCTGGGGGTTGGTATAGTTTCAGGCTTCGTTTACTTCGGTCTCTTTGGGGTATAGTTTATGTATAAAATTTCTATTTACAAATATTATAAATGTCTAAAAAATTTATTTACCTCTTTCCCATCTTTATTTTGTGTGGGTTTTTGCTAGGTTTAAAGGGTTAATAATCTCCTTGGTGTCATATATGGGATTAAAGAGTCAAAGGAATCGCTTACTATTGTTTCCGCTGCCTGAGGCGAAAGGTAAAATTCCAAGGACAAGCTCTTTCAGGCCAAGGCTCCACGTAGCAAGCTGCAGTGAAAAAGCAATGCGGGAAGAACCTGCAGCAGAAGCGCATCGTGTCGCAACGCTTTTCACAGAAAGTCTACAGAGTTTTCCTCTGCTGACTTTCTGCATCAATGATATCTATAAGCTGGTGTTTCCATAGGTCTACTGTGATCTCCAAAGATGCTACTGTTTTGGAAATTGCAGCATTCCTGCTGCAGGTGATTTTCTGCAATGTGTGGATGAGATTTGCTTGAATCCCATTCACTTTGCAGCGTTTTTGCCCCGGGGCTTACACCACAGCCTCATACTGATGTCATACGGGGTTGTTACCTGTTCTGATGCTCCTAAGAGTCTGTACAAGGAGCTGCTCTCCCTCTGGAGGACCCAGCAGGTCCCTGATTTCTATAGGTAACCTGTATAGCGTGGCCTTGCAGGTCCACACGCCATTACATTGTATCTAATTTACAATATGGTTACATACTTGCAGTTTTGCTTTAGAGACATCGCTATTTTGCCTCCCTTCTATGTGTAGCCGATAAATTAGTATTTCTGATATTATTTCTACATTGAAGCCATCTGTTGTCTCCGCTGGTAGAAGGAAGACAAGTGACATTCAGTAACGCAAGTGAACAGAACATTCACAAAACAGACGATGTAGACAGAAAGTTCTCGAGAAGAAATCAACTGAGAAGATTTGGAAAGTTGTGAAACAGAAGAAGTAGAGAGACGAAACAAGGCCAGCTGAGATACAATAATACGACTGCATCCATGTTGTCCCCCTATATGGCCCCGGCTGCAGAAATACCGATGCCTAAAGATGATACCAACTTGTACCGAACCGGATTAGAACCGAATATTCCAAATTGTTAGTTGTTTTACGAGACTGAACAAATAGAGATTCATCTGGGGTAAACTAAGGCTGGGTTCACATGAACTGCAAAGTGTCAAGTGAGACTGAGCAGGGAACCTTGGTGTACAGCAATACGAGTGAATGGGAAACACTCAAGGTTCTCGGTGCTTTGGTGTGAGTCGTAAAAGAGACTGTTCCGAATGGTTCCAATATGCTTTGGTTTAATACACTGTTACCATCATAGAGAATGCTAAAAGTGGCCCCGACAGTCCCGAGAGACTGTTGCCTGGTGTTGTTACAGACACGAAGTTTTGCCACTTTCAAAACACATTGTCCTAAAACCCTTCCGTAAAGAGTTAATTGTACATTGTGTCCATTTATCCCGCTGCACATTACATAACACGCTATAGCGCCCCCTGCTGTTCTTCTAACTCCCTGCTCCGAGCTGAGAGATAACACCTGTAAGATGACAACACAATCTGCTGAGAATCTAAACTAAGAGCCTGTAACTTGGCAATCTGATGATCTGATACAATTTGAGAAGAGTCTTGAGTGTGGCTCCAATATCAGATCACTGGGGGAGAACAGATGCTCCTCGCTGCCATAAACAAGGTGTTAAATGCTTCAAAATGTTCTTCAATTTTAGCTAAAAGGAGCAGAAAATATTTAAAGGAGAAGATTGTTGGAGGCGCCATTGTTATGGCGGCCATATACTTTGGTTGAGGACGAGTTGGGGATGGAATTCACGACCTGGTACAAACAGACATAACTTTACTGACTGAGCCACAGGTCCTCCTGATGAGGCGGGGATTGAACTCACGACCTGGTGCAAACAGACATACAAAGTCATAACCCTACTGACTGAGCCACAAGTACTTGAGGCAGGGATCGAACTCACAACCTGGTGTGAACAGACATACAAAGTCATAACCCTACTGACTGAGCCACAAGTACTTGTCGAGGTAGGGATTGAATTCACGACCTGGTGCGAACAGACATACAAAGTCATAACCCTACTGACTGAGCCACAGGTACTCCTCAAGGTGGAGATCGAACTCACGAGCTGGTGCGAACAGACATACAAAGTCATAACCCTATTGACTAAGCCACAGGTACTCCTGACGAGGCAGGGATCGAATTCACGACCTGGTGCAAACAGACATACAGTCATAACTCTACTGAGTAAGCCACAGGTACTCCTCGAGAAGGGATTAAACTCTCGACCTGGTGTGAACAGACATACAAAGTCATAACCCTACTGACTGAGCCACAAGTACTTGAGGCAGGGATCGAACTCACAACCTGGTGTGAACAGACATACAAAGTCATAACCCTACTGACTGAGCCACAAGTACTCGTCGAGGTAGGGATTGAACTCACGACCTGGTGCGAACAGACATACAAAGTCATAACCCTACTGACTGAGCCACAGGTACTCCTCAAGGTGGAGATCGAACTCACGAGCTGGTGCGAACAGACATACAAAGTCATAACCCTATTGACTAAGCCACAGGTACTCCTGACGAGGCAGGGATCGAATTCACGACCTGGTGCAAACAGACATACAGTCATAACTCTACTGAGTAAGCCACAGGTACTCCTCGAGAAGGGATTAAACTCTCGACCTGGTGTGAACAGACATACAGTCATAACCCTACTGACTAAGCCACAGGTACTCCTGACGAGGCGGGGATCGAACTCATGCACAAGGTGCATGATATCAGCCAGAAGAGGATGCCGAGGAACTGTCCAATGCCCAGGAGAGGAGAGGACAGGTGAATATAACTACATGATAAACCTTCACCATCTTCCTGCTGATTATAAAGAATTCCCAGCCCTGCCTGACCTACAGACAAATCACAGAGGACAGTTTTGGGGGTCATTGTATTGACACAGTGAATGACCCCCAGTGTGAGTGGCCGTCGCGTCTTGTGTAACGGAGTTTCTTGCAGACGTCTTGATACTTTCATTCATCTTCATTGTTTCATCCAGTGGGAGCTGCTCTGTTGCCGGGGGCAACGCTAATGACTTCAATTATGTTATGAAATTAATTATGCTGGAAATAGACATTTATGCCTTGTCCTGTATCTCACTCCTCACTTATTCAGTCAATTACACATATGTTACACAGACAGACAACAACCCAGGCGTCACTAAGACTCTCCGGACTAGCAATCATACATCCATACACAGCGCCACACATTACACAGGTTGTGCCTGGTACTGCAGCCCAGCTCCACTGAAGTGTACAGGGCTAAGATGCAATACCACACACAACCTGGGGGGGCAATGTATATAGAAGAAAGAAGTCATGTCATGTAAAGGGAATATCAAGAGCCCCATTTTATGTTATTAGGGTTTCTCTCCTCATTCTGTATACTGTACTCAGTGTATACTGTACTGCCTCTATACTGTCCTCACTGTATATACTGTACTCCCTCTATACTGTCCTCACTGTATATACTGTACTGCCTCTATACTGTCCTCACTGTATATACTGTACTGCCTCTATACTGTCCTCACTGTATATACTGTACTCCCTCTATACTGTACTCAGTGTATACTGTACTGCCTCTATACTGTCCTCACTGTATATACTGTACTCCCTCTATACTGTCCTCACTGTGTAAACTGTAATCTCTCTATACTGTCCTCACTGTATATACTGTACTCCCTCTATACATTCCTCACTGTATATACTGTACTGCCTCTATACTGTCCTCACTGTATATACTGTACTGCCTCTATACTGTCCTCACTGTATATACTGTACTCCCTCTATACATTCCTCACTGTATATACTGTACTGCCTCTATACTGTCCTCACTGTATATACTGTACTGCCTCTATACTGTCCTCACTGTGTAAACTGTAATCTCTCTATACTGTCCTCACTGTATATACTGTACTCCCTCTATACTGTACTCAGTGTATACTGTACTGCCTCTATACTGTCCTCACTGTGTAAACTGTAATCTCTCTATACTGTCCTCAATGTATACTGTACTGCTTCTATACTGTCTACATTGTATATACTGTCCTCACTCTATAATGTCCTCACTGTATATATACTGTATTGCCCAATACTGTCCTTATTGTATATACTGTCTGCCCTCAATGTACATACTGTACTCCCGCTATACTGTCCTCAGTGTATACTGTACTGTGTCTATTCTGTCCTCAATGTATGTAACATATTTCCTATATACTGCCCTCTTTGTATATACTGTAATCCCTCTATACTGTCCTACACAATCTTTATTGTATATACTGTACTTCTTCTGTACTGTCCTTACTGTATATACTGTACTACCCTGTACTGTCCTTATTCTATACACTGTACTCCCTCTATACTGTCCTTATTGTATATACTGTACTCCCAATATATGTTCCTCATTGTATATACTGTACTCCCTCTATACTGTCCTTATTGTATATACTGTACTCCCAATATATGTTCCTCATTGTATATACTGTACTCCCTCTATATTGTCATCACTGTATATGCTGTTACTACCCTATATTGTCCTTATTGTATATACTGTACACCCTCTTTACTGTGCTCTTTTTATTGTGTCCTCACTATATATACTGTACTACCCTATACTGTCCTCATTGTATATACTGTACTCCCTTTATAGTGTCTTCACTGTATATACTGTACTCCTTTTCTGTCCTCACTATATATACTGTACTCCCTCTATACTGTCCTTATTGTATATACTGTACTACCTCGATATTGTCTTCACTGTATATACTGTACTCCCTGTATACTGTACTCTTTGTATATACTGTACTCCCTCTATACTGTCCTTACTATATATGCTGTACTACCCAATACTGTCCTTATTGTATATACTGTATAACCTCGATACTGTCTTCACTGTATATACTGTACTCCTATTCTGTCCTCACTATATATACTGTACTCCCTCTATACTGTACTTACTGTATATGCTGTACTACCTTATACTGTTCTCATTGTATATACTGTACTGCCTCTATACTATTCTCACTGTATATACTGTGCACCCTCTATACTCTCCTCACTGTATATATTCCGTACTGCCCCTATACCATATCACAGTATATATTCTTCCTGTACTGTCCTCTTTGTATACGCCGCAGACGTCTTCCCTGCACATCTCCTCCTTCCTCTGCCACAGGAGCACTGGCCCATCTCCCCCCAGAATGATGAGGGTTATAATTCCTTGTGTCTGTATCACATACAGCCGGGTCTCTGGGTGTCCATTAATGTGTTAATGAATAGTAAGGAGTAAAATGATGAGTGGGGGAGGGGAGGGGGGTGACGTGTTTGATGCTTCGCGTGGTATCAGGGCACCTTCGGGTCTTGCTTCCTAGTTGAGCTGAAGTCAGAGCCTGAAGATTTGTGAAGATAACCAAACACGAGAAAAGGTCAGAAAATGTTAAACAAAAGACAGAAGAACTGAGCGGACGTCAACCATTAATTTGACATTTGCTGCAGAGTGAAATGAGGCTGCAGACTCAAACAAACCGGCTGGAAGCATCTCCAGGAAAACAGCTCATCGCCCGTCCGAGGGGGCCGTCATTCTCCGAAAGAAATGAAAAGAAAACATGTAGTAAGCCCAAGAATGGGAGACGGGAATATTCTGTATCATCTAGCTGTGAGAGGTGAAACGTGACGGGCCCAAAATCTACAGCCCTTCCCCCTCCGACCACCATGTTCTATAAGTAATAAGGAGTCTTAGACAATGGGTTCTGGGGGTCATTAGACATTAGAGTCACCTCCTTATGTTCCAGACATGATGCAGATTCCTCAATCTCCAGGTTGAGATATTTTGGTAAGGTGCTCGACACTACTCAAAACATGGATCCATCAACAACATTGGCCAAAATTCTTCCTATGTGCCATCAGCATTGTGAAATCTGGAGGTGAAACTTCCCTGTATATTTGGAGAAGGTTTTGTCGTGACCACTTCTTCCCTGTATTATTTAGAGATCTGTATCGTTGACCAAGGAAGGTTTTGAAGGTCTCTTGCTCGGTGCTCGAAGGTTTCATCCTCTGACACTAAACATCTCGTCTGCATGGACTGGAAGGTGGACACAGCGGGAAATGTACGGATAGCAATGTGTTTTTGGAATACGTCACTCTCTTTGTATCCATTGCCCTTCTTTGTTAACCAACAATATAGATGATCCAGATGATCAGAACACTGTCAACGTATTATGCCAAAGTTCCATTGAGATGCCCATAAATAGGTCCATTCCCAAAGCCAATGGCCCTGGGCTGTCCCCATTGCTGTGCCTTGGAGTGGAATATATAAGGATCTTTAAATACAAAGTATATATATATTTATAGCCATTATTGGGTAATGTTGTGATAAACTTCCAAAAGTTGGACGACACCCATGGAGAAAAACGTGCCGTCTCTTAAGCCAACTAATCTTTAGATACTTGTGTAGAGTGGCTCTATATTGAACGTTGGGTTCAGATCGAGCCAAAGTTGACTCTAGTTTTCCAAAAGTTTTCGGCTCGACTTGAACAAAACAAAATTCTAGAATATAATAACTGGATGCCCCGAGAGGCCCAGGAGAGGTGCAGACCAAACAATACATCTTCCCTCACCCGTTGGCATCTGGTGGTCTCCTCCACCCCTTGGAGGCCTCGTGTCCTCAGGTCACTTATGTATATATTTGTATTCAGGAAGTTCTTGTCTTCCATTGGTTATACCGTATGACTCATTATAGAGGTAAGGAATCTCGATACGTCTCGCCTGGAGCCCTGTTGGCAGACCCCAGTTCTACATTCAATGAGAAGATACTTTAGGAATGTTTCTTAATTCGGTATTTACATATCACAACTCTGTATTCAAGAAATTGGAATCAAAATCCGGCCAAGGTAACGGTGGACATATTGAGATATGAGGAACTCGTAAGCGTCTCCTGGTCGCGACTGGGCTGTAAGGAGTTTAAGTTTGGTCGATCCGATTAAAGGGTCACAAGTTGATATTATTCCCCCATTATTAGGTCAAGTAAGTCAATCGCATTGAACTTCATTAGAATCTCTTGTTACTATTGTTATAAATGCCACAGTATATAGAATAGCCCCCACCCCACCCCCACCACACGCCTGTGACCTTTTCGCCGCATGTTATATTAGATGGAAATTATTCGTTCCGATTTTTTTTTCTTTTAATCAACTCCATAAAAACCTCCTCGTTCTTTTTCCTTCTATTATTTTCCCGCATTTACAAAGTGTTTAATACTTCAAGGATGTGACACAAAGAAAGAAAAATTCCGAAAATCATCGCACCGTTGCGTGAAAAATTGCCGACTAAGCCGTCCTTATATTAAAAGTTTCATTTTTTTTTTTTTTGCAGATAACTTTTTCATAAACCGGGCCGATGTGTTCCTTAATTTAATATTACCTTACTACGCTGGCAGATTCTTATTGAACAGAATGTAGTCATTTAAAGGGAATGACCTACTGTTTAAAGAAATTTCTATAGTAAGCATACTTTAAAGGGATCCTATCAGTCAGACATGTTTTTTTGTAGGTACCATGTCGGAATAGCCTTAAGAAAGGCTATTCTTCTACCTTTCGTCATCTTCTCCGCGCTGCCATTCGCCTACAATCCCAAGTTAATGAGTTCTCTCGCAGCACTGGGGGCGGGCCCCAGCACTCAGACAGCACTGGGGGCGGACCCAATGCTGCGATAGAACTCTCTCCAGCGCCACCTCCTCTTCTTCAGCAGCGTCATCTTCAGCCTCTTCTTCCGGCGGTGGCTTGTAACTTCTAAGGCCTTGGGCCTAGCAGACTGCGCATGCCCACAGACCACGAGAAAATGCCCACTTCCAACACTATGCAAGCGGCCATTTTCTCGTAGCCTGTGGGCATGCGCAGTCTGCTCTGCCCAAGGCCCGAGCCCTTAAAAGGTACAAGCCACCACCGGTAGAAGAGGCTGAAGATGACGCTGCTGAAGAAGAGAAGGCGGCACTGGAGAGAGTTCTCTGGCAGCATTGGGCACGCCCCTAGTGCTGTCTAAGTGCTGGGGCCTGCCCTCAGTGCTGCGAGAGAGCTCATTAACATACCAACAAGAATTGGCATTGTAGGCGAACGGAGGCACGGAGAAAACAACGAAAGGTAGGAGACGAATAGCCTTTCTTAAGGCTATTCTGACGTGGTACTTAGAAAAAAAACCCGTCTGAGTGATAGGATCCCTTTAAAGAATATTTGGTGACGTTGATTTTAAGTTTTCATGTTATTACTTATTTTTTAAAAAAATCTAAAAATATTGCAATTCCAACTCTTGCCACTAAGCCTAAAAATAGTTTGAAGATGGGCCACGAACCATAAATACAATGTCCTGGAGTTCTATGGGAGAGTACTCTAGGCATTAAGGGATTAGATAAGATGTGACATTACCTATTGTGTTTGGTGAATTCTGTGTCTTATCTATATATATATATATATATATATATATATATATATATATATATATATATATATATATATGATAGCCGAGATCATTAGAGATGAGCGAACACTATTCGAAACAGCAGTTTTGAATAGCACACTCCCATAGAAATTAATGGACGTAGCCAGCACGCGGGGGTTTAAACGAACGGCCGCCGGCAAAGTCTGCGTGCCGGCCGCTTCCATTCATTTCTATGTGAGCGTGCTATTCGAAACGGTTGTTCTAGTGATCATCAATGAGCTGTAAATGAGGTAGCTGCTGCAAAGAAACCTTGTAAGGAAAACGGGAAGTATCTGCATATTATTTGGCTTCGTGGTTGCAGTCAGAAATGCATAGATAATGTTTCAAAATCAAACCAAAAATTCTTTAAAAAGCATAAAACCTGATTGAAAAAGGAAATAGGTCAATTTTCGGTGACAAATTTTGGCTCTGTTGGTCTATCCTCAATCCCTCACGAGTGTCTACCTCTTGGTTCATCTTTACACACAACAATTGACCACTTGACCCACCAGTAGCCATTGTGTGTCTCAGCCCGTCATTGGCATGACAGCTCATTTCCTGTGTGTTGAGAAGGAACAGGAAGTAGAGACTGGTGAGGACCGATTCTCCTTGGAAGAGAGTGGTGAGAGATTGGAGGAGGGGGGGGGGTCACTATTTTATCCCATTCTGATACTTTAAAAAAAATACCACATGGACATCCCCTTGAAAACTTGATATTGTTGTATATTTTGTATACATTTTAATTTAATTTTTTTTCAAAAATATTCCATAACTGTCGCTTTAGAACTTGAAATTTTTTTTTTGAAAAAAATACCTGTCTTAAGATAAGATAGAAATCACCACCAAAAATACATTAAAAAATTAATTTACAAACGTCAATTGTTTATGATTGAAAAAGGAAATTGGTCAATTTTTGTAAAAAAATAAAAAAATAAAAAATTCAAAAATAAAATGGAAAAAAGATCCTCCCTCCAAAATAAAAGCTCTGAAATTTAAAATCCATCCTACAAAAACATCCCCTAATATTTTTAATTTTTTGGGGGGGATTTTCTATTTCTTTATAGACTTAAATAGTTTCATTTTTTTTGTCTTACTTTTTGTAATTTTTTTGTCGATTTCTAACATTTTTTATTTTTATTTTATTCCTGAATTTTTTAGCCATTTTTAATCTTATTTTAATAATTTCTCTCCTTTTACCGCCTCGTTTTATTCCCTTTTATTTTTTTATTTACTGACACTTTGCATTTTTTCTCCTTTTTAGTTCTTTGTATCATTTTATGTTTTTTTTATCTTTATTTCTTTTTCCCATTTTTTTTCTACAGCAGTTTACGTAAAAAGGCTTTTAGAAAAAAAAAAAAAGAAAAGAAAAATCAGATGAAACGCGACATACGTACAAATTAAGTTGAATGCATGTATTTTTGGACAAATTGTATGAAATTATAGTGAGAACCCGAGCCTGTTACTTTATGATATTGTGATTTTCGTTACTTTTCATCCGAGTCTGAAAATCATGGTAACTTAGAAGGTGATTTATGTAAATTACACCGTGTCACTTTTTGGGTTACATTTATCCAGAATACAGGCTCCGGCGCTTCTGTCAGGGACTTGAGTGCCGGCATTGTAGACGTAGCCAAGTGACTATTTGGCCAGGATGGGGATTATATTGCCGCACACAATGTTATCAGCTATTCCTGACCTTGAGTTTCACAACAGACCAATCACGTTTGCAGAGTTGTAAGATCTATAACCCCTTAAGGATCAGGAATTTTGGCTTTTAGGACCAAAAAATAAATTTTCGTTCTTGATTTTTTAGGACAGATGTACAATAATACAAAACCTGAGAACCATCTGATTGTATGTACTGATATCCAAGACGTACATGAGTTATTATTTGACACATGTCTGAGCCCTTGTCTACTCTGTTCTGGTCCAACCCTATATGTGAGTCTAACGTTGTCTGTTTTATGTTCAGCAGGGTGTATGGGGGATTGGGCGGAAGGTATACCCCTGGTTATAGTCTACAGACTGTTGCTGGGGTCTTTGATAGGCTCCAGATTGTCATGTCACAATGTCATCCCCAGAGATGTCAAGAACTGAATGGAACATCTAAAGAGACAACTCGGTAGTCAGGCTTTTATTTTTGTAGTTGGATATATTTGGACACCCACAAATCTTAACCTATTTTGCATTTGGGTGGACAATCATACATAACCACACACACACAGTTGTATGCCAGTGTAAGACAAGATGGACCTTGAGGTTACCATCAGGTCTTGTGTTGTCTTCAAAGTGTCTTAATCACATTGCCATTGGTCCCCACTGGTATGATAGCATGGTAGTATGGGTAGTAGGTAGAGATGAGCGAATATATTCAATCGAAGACCTCCACCGCATAGCTCTCGGTGCAAAAACACTTCCAGGGCGCCGGGAGCTATGCGGCGAGTATATTCTCTCATCTCTAGTAGTAGGGGAAGTATAGTAGCATGATTGGGTTTGCTAGTATAATATAAGATGCTAACCTTCTACATGATGGGAGACGTCATTTCTGGAGCATCAGAACAGAAGACCAAGGTTGTGAGTGAAAGATCCGTGACTGGGGTGGTGGGACCTAGAAAAGAGGAGAATGCTTTCCTTTATTATTTTAACTTTTTTCCTAAAACCCCAGAAAACCCCTTTTAAGGTGCTTTGTAGAGTTTAATCATGACTAGGGTTGAGCGATCAGGATTGGAAAAGATCGGATCCCGATCGGTGATTGAGTAAATTTCACGATTTCAATTGGGTTCCGATCCCGTCTAAAATAGATCGGGAACGGAATTCTGATCCCGATTGCTCTACTTACCTGCACAAATCCACTGCCACTATCGCTCCCCATTCTTCTAGGTCCGATTCTCTCTCATTTACAGGCCTTCAAAGCGCCTCCCAGGCTAGTGTTACAGACCTAGGAAGAAGGCGGGGCTTGTGGCTTAGGAGAGTGTGGGCGGGTACTGGGAGGGGAGACGTGAGTGATGCACTCACGTCTCCCCACCCTGTACCCAAACACACTCTCCTAAACCACAACAAGCCCTGCCTACTCCCAGCATCAGTAACACTAGCCTGGTAGGCGGGGGCGTGCACGGCACTCTGCAAGCCTGTAAATGAGAGAGAAACGGACTGAGAAGAATGGTGAGCGACAGCGGCAGCAGATCTGTACAGGTAAGTGGACACCAGGGGGGACTAAGTAGCCGGGGAATTTTTTAATCACTACACAGCGTGGACTCCAAAAATTGAATTGTTCAATTTTTGGACTCCATGCTATGTAGTGAATAGGATTGTTTTTAAAATCCTATTCTTGATCAGTATAAAAAAAAACAAAAAACATTGACTTGCATTAGGATCGGAATTGGGATCAGGTTTGAATGGAAAATGATCGGGAATCGGATTTTTAAAACGATCCTGAAATCTCAAGATCGGCTCTACCCTAGTCATGACAACAAGGGTAAGAGTTATCTCTACTCCTATATACAACAGTCAAGCCCCAGTGACTATGGCGCGGGCACTAATATTCGAGTATGTGATCAGCTTTACCTGTTCCTAACACCGTACAATTTTGGTACCCTCGGGATGAAGACTAGCGGATGAACTATTTCCAAACCTTCATTCTCTGTCTGTCCCTCTTCATCCATTATTCATTCCAGTTTTATAAAAACAACACTCCGAGAACCGTAATCTAAAGGATTGTGACATGTTTAACTCCACATGTCGAGATTATTATATCCATGCATTGAAGATGGCGTTCACTTATGGCTTGGATTCGCTCTGTCTCCTCCTGATGAAAAATACATCACAGTCGCTTTCATTCCCCTCTTCCCCCATCCAGTGCAGTTTGTTGCCTTCCATTGGACGTGGTAACTGTAGCCGATGGCTTCCGGGCGTTACTCCGCACACAACAACAATCTCCGTCTGAAGAACAGAGATCTACTTACCGCTCTACATTACCATAAATGTAATAAAAACTTTGTGTTTTTTTTTTTTTTTTCTGCTGTTATAGCAAATTGAGGACGCTGATAGCTTTCCACCTCGATAAGTCACCGAAATTAATGTCTTGTTTTTGTGTTGGATCTTTACCAGCAGAAACAAGCTATCTGTTCCACAAGACATCTATCATCTATTTCAACTTTGTTCCACTTCATTGTACAGGGCTCGGCGGATTTTACAGATGGGTTTTCTCTTATGAACGTGTACCGGGGGTTTCACACCGACTGTATTAAATGAAGAATTTTTTTTTTTATTATTTATATTTTGGAGTCGGCCTGTGAAGTAAAGACATGAAGTAGAGATAATGTAATGTCGTACCGGCGACTCGCGGAATTCTATTACGAGATGATTTCATCTCTTCTCAGGGTTAATAAAGGAAACGTATTAGGAATCATTTTTGGAATCTTAAATTCCGTCTTTTATTAAGAGAATGAGGTTCAGGTTACATTTTATTTCGCAATTCTACGGGAAATCGTAATTGGTTTGTAGAAAGGATTTGCAAAAAATTGGATTAAATTGATAAAGTTGTTTAATTGCCAATTCTGTAAATCACAACAATGTAACAACAATCGTATTCTTAGCTATGGGATTTGTTACTCTATTACTGTAGACCAAGAAGGAGAAGTCTTAGAATTCGGGAAATCCACGGATGGATAGACATGTTAATGATATGCAAATGATTAAAATATAATGGAAGTGAAATATTAAAAACATATGGATTTATTAATAATGGAGTGCGAGCGCCACATGGAGGAGGCTCCGTACGTACATGCCTTGGCCTTCTATCAATGGTTATCTGAGGAACGTTCCGCCATGCTGAATGCACTTTGGCACCAGATCCCGCTGGCAGCTTCCTTTACAATTGCAGAGCGGTGATGTCCCAGATGTGCTAAATGGAAGACAAGTCTGGAGACGCTGCAGGCCATGGCAGCACGTTTAGACCATGAAGGCTGCTCACAGTAACACGAGCGCCCCTGGTTGGTGCTGATGAAAAATGGCTCCCGGTATAGTATGGAAAAATGGCGCATCTCCAAATCAATGCAACACCAAGTGAAATAAGACTAGGGTATGTTTTGCCACCCCACAACACAATCCAGGGAGTAGGACTAGTGTGACATTCCGGCGTCCTAATGAATGTCCTTGACATAAATGATGGTTCAATGCCAGCTCCTACCCGGGCACCCACCCGAAGGGCGGTGAAAAACAATAGTGAGTAAAGGAAATGAAAAACTGGGATGAAATGGGAGTGCCACTGGAAGGAATCCAAAGGAAACCAAAGATATAAATGCATTATGTGTTTATTGGTTCCGAAAAGTCAGGCAGAGGGTGGCTACGCGTTTCGACACCGTGCCGGCGTCTTCTTCAGGCCACTATAAAACAAGTACAATAAAATGCAATACTGAAAAACCCTAAAATGTGCCCAGAGAAAGTGATTCAGTCCTGAAATGGTTAAGCTGGGTGATGGAAAGAGTTAATGTTCTCTGTTATCTGTAAGCCTCGGAAAGGTCACCTTGATTTATCCGCTGTGAAATAGAATCTCCAAAAAGTTTTTGTTCTGTCGTCATGCCCCGGTGCTCCATTGATTTCCTCGCAGACACACAAAGCAGACACGGGTTTTGTGCCATAAATCTCCGCTTTATGAACAATCCGCATGTCTTTGAGCATAAAATATTTAATAAGGTTTTAATGTCGGAGAAGGGGTGGCTAAATGACTGTAAATGGGAGCTGCTCTATAGCAACCACTTGTGTAGTGCATTAAATATCGCTTGACACTTTATAGATATCCGCGAAGCTCTGGAGATGGAGCGAAGTCTGACCGTGTAAATCTGAGCTGGACGTAAACCTGTCTGATCCCGTAAGAGGTGTTTGTAGAAAACAATGGCTTTAATTGGCAGAATTTCATGGCGTAGAAGTCAAGTAGGAAATTATACAAGTGCGTAAGGCAGGTGCATAGTGGTGGGATATGTGTTTGGTCATTGGTGCCCCTGTGGACTTAAGGATGCCAATGACCAAAGTCTTCAAAGATGCCAATGGCATGACGCATTGTAATACTTAATATTGGATTGTTCCAACTGTTGGTGCCCGAGATGCCCATGAATTCATAAGAATAGCTGGGCAAGTCCAATGCCCCCCAACCCAAAACCAACCTCAACCATAGGATCAGGTTATTGACTTCAAATCTGTGCCCGGGCTCTTCTGGAACTTGTACAGTGAATCCACCACCACCACAGTGACAGTGAATACAATGGTAAACTTCATGTGTCTGCATCCACCACTAGGGGACGCTCAGGAGCTAACTGCATACTGTGTATAACTGAGTATAATGTAGGAACTGTATGCAATGAGCTCAAAAGCTACCCCTAGTGGTGATGTACAGTTTTCTATGGTCGGCAGGCTTAAATACACAAAAGCCTGTGGAACCCAACTGGGCTCTGAACTGTAGGGCAACACAATGTGTATGTATAGGGATGTTCATTATATAATATCTGTAGATCTAAATGAGTATCCACATAAGATGTTCCTTTGTAAAGCTACATTAATCTACTGATCTAAATCTACCAGAAAGTTGAACAAAAAAGTTATACAGATCCATCATCACTTAAAGGAGTTTTCCCATCTCAGGGTTTCACCTGCCCTCTTGTCTCCTCTTCCTTCCACTTCTTGGTTTTCTGCTCAGTCCAGCAGCATGCTGGTGCTTGTTGTAAACTGTACAGTCATCTCTGAATTTACATACAGATATAAAATAGCCAAGGCTCAGCAACTGAAAGCAATATGCAGGGAGGCGGGAAGAGAATATAAATGGCTGGGAACAAGGATGTAGTCCAACCAGATAGATGGACTGTAACGGAGATGCATGCAACATTATTTTGAGACCAAGTATTGGTATGTGGTGGTGGAGAGAAGAGTCTAACACAGGGGTAGGGAACCTTTGGCTCTCCAGCTGCTGTGAAACTACAACTCCCAGCATGCTCCATTCACTTCCATGGGAGTTCCCAGAACAGCAGAGCCAGTATGCATGCTGGGAGTTGTAGTTTTGCAACAGCTGGAGAGCCGTACGTTCCCTACCCCTGTTCTAACATGTCTAGTAAGATGTGTCATATCTACAGTATCTTGCGTAACCGTATGCTATCTAAATATCACTTCCTATTAACCATTTCCCGCACATGTCAAGTATGTTCTCTGTCCCTTAAAGCTGGCAGAGATCTAAAAAAATGGCCTAGAATTGAAACACACAGTATACAGTATTAGAAAACTGCAGAACTTTATATTATACAGACAACCCTTGTTTATGTGCCCTATTAGGGTCTATGGCTGTTATATATGGAGGGGTCTTCCACTTGGCGGATCCCTTTAATGTGCTGCTATAGATAACAGATGTACAACCCCTTTAACGTTATTCCTATAACACTCCTGTATGTGCTATTTATCTATTTGGGGAACATGTACTTTCTGAACCATTGCTTCCCCCATTGTCCCCTGCATGTACCGTATATATGAGATGAGACCCAGGTATATAAGAACTGATGGTTTACACCGAGCGACTGCAGACACCTGCCGCGGGACCAGATTTTTAACAAAAAATCTCTATCAGGCGAGCCAGATCTGGTGTAGTGATGCAGTCATCTCTGCGTCCCCTCACCCGTCCTGCTGTCTACCATGTGTCTACTTGGCACATCATATTTACAGACGCTCATCCCACCTGCTTATAGACTCCACAATACTTTCTTACTCGTCTCCACACATTTTGCAGTTCAGCTGGTAATTTAGTACATGATGTTCCACTTTCCTGCATAAAATACAGTGTTACGATTTGCACGTTCCTCGGTTTTATCGATGCAACGACTCTGGGACTGTCAAATGGACACAAAGTAAAGGACAATGTAGCGTTCGGCTTTTGCTTATTTCTTGGACCTTGGAAACAGGTTTTGTAGGTATTTTTGAAAATCCTGAGGCTGAAGAACAAGGGAATCCAGCAACAAAGAATGGGTCTGAGAGGGTAGACCAACACTCATTACTAGAATGATCTGACTCTATCATGAAGTGCCCCTCAAGTGTTCTACAAAGTGTTTTTGATTGTGAATTTATGGTGGTCGAGGGCATAGAATTTACCAATATGATCTCATATGTATCTATGACCAGGGGTTGGCTGTTACGTCAATGGCACAACAGTGCACCACCAATGGGTGCCAGTATAAGGGGGATTCACTTTCAACCTGCTCTATCTATCATTACTGAGCTGTTTTATTATATAGAGCTGCTTTTCATTATAGAGTTAAATTGTAGAATTCTGGAATAAAATGGCAGCTTGATTGGTTCAATGCGAACCCCAAAATTTTAGGATTGGTAGACTAGGAGGGTGGCCTCAGCCCAATGAATGTGCAGTCTGTCAACTGGGAAAAATGTCCATGACTGAATCATTTAGGCATGTTTAGCAGTCAACTATGTCTCAAAATAAGAGGTACACTACCCAAAAGTAGCCTTTGAGAGTTTTAATGGTGCAGCACTTTTACGCCCTCTATTGGTAAGACTCAGTGTCTGATCAAACTAAGCCTGCAATTCTTTACATATCTGCCTGAAACGGGATAAGTTTTGCAGAACTCCAATGTTTCTATCGGGGCGCAGTATGATTTTTGTCAATGAGTGCATACACTGTAGCAGAATATTAAAAGGGAATTGGAAGAAAAATCTTCTACCGATACAATGCAGCCGTCTCCAGAGGATCAGAACAGTGAAGTGATGTGACAAGACTTTTTAGATATAAAGCTGTTTACTCTGACTTTCCCCATTGCGGTGGTTTCGCGGGCTCGCTGTGGGAATATTTTTAGACGCAACGTTGCATAAAATGACAGTGCAATGACCATCCTCACTGCAAACACTGGGAAAGAGGATTCTACATGAAAAGGCTTTCTGAGAAATGTCATCTCTTCTCCTGCCGATTCTATTTGCTTGTCTCGAGGAGCCGAATCCTTTTACTTGTCCAATTATTAGAGCCGGTATTATTGGATCCTATGACAGGTGACCCGCATATGGGCGATATTAAGCACGTTGACCTTTCGGGCTCTCTGACTGCAGACAATGAGCCAAGCCGTGGATTTCTACTGTTTTATAGAGCTGAAAATACGAAACGTCTGTATTGTGAAAGCGATGGAGACGGGAATGATCTCCAACGTCTATAAAGCTGATGGACCAAACTTGATTGACATACACTGTAAAATTATATTGTTGGCCAACATAAAGGCTTCGATAAAAGTGGGATTCAACCAATTAGATATCAGCAGCCCGGGTAAATTTCTAACACATTTGTGGTAATAGCTCCATCATAGTGAAGAAGCCATTACAGTCATTCATATTCGGATAAATGGTGCAGTAAACAATCCCAAAAAGCCCTACGCCTCTCCATCCGCCTACATCCTCAGGAAAGTGACAGGGCCCATAGGATTTCCAGGACTCCAGGAGCTAAACTGTGTCCTTTTTACAGATGAGAACCTGGTTTGTAACAAACTGGGTTCATTACCAATTTTTCGTGACATTGACGTCCTCCACATAGTGGTGACTATGGATGATGTCTGGGGCAATAGATCAGAGGCCATGGTGGAAACCAATGGAGGTGAGTATGTGTTTTGTTTTTTAATTTATTTTTACACACCCTCCTTGGGTTTTGATTATTATTAAACATGGGTAATTTCCACAAATATTCACAAGACTTGGCCCAACGGTTTATTTCAGGGACCAAAAGTGCTATTATTATAGTGTGTGATCTTCTCAGACTCCGGAGTACAATCGGGGGAGTCCTCAGCAGTCATGTAGGGTGCATGGATGGGATGGTACTTTAGGACACCAGGAGACCACCAGAAGCCATGAAGATGTCCAAGAGAGGTGAGGCAAGGTGAGTATAATGGTTTCTTATATTTACTTTCCATGAGTGAACCTCTCAGAATTAGTAAAATTTCAACGTTGGGTGGTTCAGGTCCAAGATTTGTTTTGGGTCAAACAAATTTGGTATGAACCAAATTTTACATTAGCTTAAAACATAGTGTAGAACAATCTGAGGGCTCCTTGGAACCTATCTATAAAACCTAGTGTATGACACTGTCAGGGCTCCTAGGACTATATATATCTATAATTCATAGTGTATAACACTGTCAGGGCTCCTAGGAACCTATCTATAATACATAGTGTATGACACTGTCAGGGCTCCTAGGAACCTATCTATAATACATAGTGTATGACACTGTCAGGACTCCTAGGAACCTATCTATAATACATAGTGTATAACACTGTCAGGGCTCCTAGGAACCTATCTATAATACATAGTGTATGACACTGTCAGGGCTCCTAGGAACCTATCTATAATACATTGTGTATGACACTGTCAGGACTCCTAGGACTATATATATATATCTATAATACATAGTGTATGACACTGTCAGGGCTCCTAGGTACCTATCTATAAGACATAGTGTATGACACTGTCAGGGCTCCTAGGAACCTATCTATAATACATAGTGTATGACACTGTCAGGGCTCCTAGGAACCTATCTATAAAACATAGTGTATGACACTGTCAGGGCTCCTAGGACTATATATATCTATAATTCATAGTGTATAACACTGTCAGGGCTCCTAGGAACCTATCTATAATACATAGTGTATAACACTGTCAGGGCTCCTAGGAACCTATCTATAATACATAGTGTATGACACTGTCAGGACTCCTAGGAACCTATCTATAATACATAGTGTATGACACTGTCAGGGCTCCTAGGAACCTATCTATAATACATAGTGTATGACACTGTCAGGGCTCCTAGGAACCTATCTATAATACATTGTGTATGACACTGTCAGGACTCCTAGGACTATATATATATATATCTATAATACATAGTGTATGACACTGTCAGGGCTCCTAGGTACCTATCTATAAGACATAGTGTATGACACTGTCAGGGCTCCTAGGAACCTATCTATAATACATAGTGTATGACACTGTCAGGGCTCCTAGGAACCTATCTATAAAACATAGTGTATGACACTGTCAGGGCTCCTAGGAACCTATCTATAATACATAGTGTATGACACTGTCAGGGCTCCTAGGAACCTGTCTATAATACACAGTGTATGACACTGTCAGGGCTCCTAGGAACCTATCTATAATACATAGTGTATGACACTGTCAGGGCTCCTAGGACTATATACTGTATATCTATAATACATAGTGTATGACACTGTCAGGACTCCTAGGAACCTATCTATAATACATAGTGTATGACACTGTCAGGGCTCCTAGGAACCTATCTATAATACATAGTGTATGACACTGTCAGGGCTCCTAGGAACCTATCTATAATACATAGTGTATAACACTGTCAGGGCTCCTAGGAACCTATCTATAATACATAGTGTATGACACTGTCAGGGCTCCTAGGAACCCATCTATAATACATAGTGTATAACACTGTCAGGGCTCCTAGGACTATATCTATAATACATAGTGTATGACACTGTCAGGGCTCCTAGGAACCTATCTATAATACATAGTGTATGACACTGTCCGAACTCCTAGGAACCAATCTATAATACATAGTGTATGACACTGTCCGAACTCCTAGGAACTTATCTATAATACATAGTGTATGACACTGTCAGGGCTCCTAAGAACCTATCTATAATACATAGTGTATGACACTGTCAGGGCTCCTAGGAAACTATCTATCCACTTCTAGCTCTCTACAGCAAACACAGCCGAGGTTATGTCAAAGTGAAAGTGACATTATTATACTCTGGGATTTCTTCCCATCCTATTTCTTGTAGGGACATGTCCTAATATATGCAAATGGTGTGTAAAAAAGGCAAAAATTATCTTTGCCGTCCAACTTTTCAGATCTTCTTTGTTACAGCTTCTAAAAAATGTATCTAATATGTACAAGGGCCCATGGCCACGTTCCCTTTATACAAGCCATTGTAGTAGTTAATAGAAATGTCTATTTACCCTTTGAGAGTAGATGTGATGGTAAAATGTCTCCTGCGGTCGGAACGTTCTGTTGTAAAACCCTCCCTCGGTTATTTTAGAGACCGAGAATAAAAACAGAAAATGAAAAGGAAGCCATTGACAGCGGAAGAGACCGGCGCCGCCGCCTGATGTCTGCCCTCGGGCTGGTTTCATCTCAGAAATTCATTATTTTTGGTCCTATACGTATCACTAGACCGCTCTCACCTTATTTTTTACATTATCATACAATGTAATGATTCTGTATTACAAAGCCCCTCTGACTAGTCGCCGCTGTCATCTCTTGTATCCTCCTGCCGGAACTTTAATTGATATCTCAGATATTTTTCCTTCTTGTCAGCGAAACAATCAAGATCAGAACAAAATTCATTATTCTGATCCAATGCAAAGAAAACATTTCCATAACATCTGCCCTGAAGACATCATCCACAATGTTCTCATATCTTACGTTCCTATCCTCATATCTACCCTGCCTATCCTCATCTATCACACGCTCAGTCTAGGGTTGAGCCGATCTTGAAATTTCAGGATCGTTTTTAAAATCTGATTTTCGATCATTTTCCAGCCGATCCCAATCCTGAAATTTGCTTGATCGCCGATTCGGATCCAATCTTTCCCGATCCCGATTGCTCAACCCCATTAATGATATATCCATGAATTGGGTTGAGATAACCTCCGACCTCGATCCCGAGAGAAAAGATCGGCATCAGAATCCCGATCACGACTGTGAAATTTACTCGATCGCCGATTGGAATCTGATCTTTTCCGATCCCGATCGCTCAACTCTATCAGTGACCAGCCTCTTCACAACACAAGGTCAGCACTCTTCTCTCCTGAAGTACTCTGTGCTGCTAGAGAATCTGCCCCTTCAAGGCATGACCTCACACTTGCCTCCATTGTCTCTGTGTCTTCTATATCTATTCTCATTGACATAGTCATGGTTGGACATTCCACTCGCTACCCACATTAGGTCAGCACTCTCCTCTCCTATGACCTCACATAAAGTCATCCCATTCCTCTCCTGATATACTCTGTGCTGCAGGAGCTCTGCTCCTCCCACTGTCTATACTAGGACTCCATTCACCTCCTAATATCATGACACTGCCCCATCACATGCACCCCTTTCCTTACTAACATGATCCTAAGAATGGACAAGTCCCTGTCCGCCCCAAAAGATCAACAAGTTGTTCCTCTCCTGCTGCTGTTATCTTTCCCTTGATCTTATTGGTTGAAGGCTGTCCTAGTCCCACCTACTTTATCCGGCCACACCCCTGAGGAGCAGCCAATGAGCAGTGAATACAATATAACATTAATGTTGCAATTAATGACAGTTTTCCATAGCAGAAATCCGATGTATCCAGGGTATTTCTAAATAAGACAACCATAATCTAGGACATCTCCGACTTCTCCCATACTACGCATGAGATTTGCTTAAATTAGCTTAACCCAGTTTGTGCAGAGCGAGATCCTTGCATATACAGATAACAGAGAGAGGTGGTGTTATAAATAGATATGACCCAGCTACTATCACTTTATTAAAGTGACGGCGCCCACGTTAATTACTGAACACGGACTCCTGTACCCGATCCATAAAGTCTCCGATTTAACTGGCGGAGCAATTTTCGGCTGATAGAGAGTGGTCAGGTCCTAATCGTTCTTATAGGAAATTACCATATGAGAACATCAAATTCTAATTTGTGGCTTTGCACAGTCACTAAAATATGAAATCTGTATAAATAGCACGGGGAGTAATGCGTAATTATGGCTTCCATGAGATATTGCCCTCGTAT
This sequence comes from Leptodactylus fuscus, assembly GCF_031893055.1. Taxonomy (NCBI): domain Eukaryota; kingdom Metazoa; phylum Chordata; class Amphibia; order Anura; family Leptodactylidae; genus Leptodactylus; species Leptodactylus fuscus. The sequence continues at coordinate 4,556,970 of NC_134274.1, read as the reverse complement.
ATAATTTGCTGCGTGTTATAAATGAGATTCAATTTGGGTTGTTTTTTTAACAGGAGCAAATTGGAATTTAAGTTATAGTTTTATTGGTTAAGTGAGAATGACTGAAAATTACAGAATTTATGACATTCATTTATTTAGCCAGTGTTTTCAAGATTTAAAGGGGAAGTCCTCTGTTTTGCCTTCCCCTGATATACTGACTTTCACTCTGAATCCAAAAGGGGATTTGTTGCATTATATAAAATTTAGAGCATCGCCGCCGTTTCAGGTGACTCCTCAGGATAGGCTTCCGTGTGTGTCCATGACAAGTAACACTATCTCTGGCCATTATAGCAGGCTCTATCTGTAGTTTGCAGTTGTTCTTGATCTGGTGGCTGCCATACAATATCCATAGCAAGCAGAGAAGAATCTGTTCCATAGTTGTCTCTCTGACACCCAAAAATGTCCCAATAGATGCAGAACATATATAGAGAAGTAGCGTCCTGTTCTGATGTGAATAAAGTACTTGGGCTATGATAGAAACTGAATATTTAGTTGCAGCATAGGTCTATGTTTCTGACATTAGAAACACTATGGAAGTGATCAGTTAGTCAGGAGTCTTATCTAGGGGGTAGATAAAGGATTGACACTTGATCCAAATCTTAAGATGATGGGATGCAAATGCGGTGGATTGTATTCAAGGAACGATGCGTTTCATGCTACACAATACCACTGTAACCTGACAAAGTGACTGACTGATCGTACTGACTGTTTTCAACAATTCTTTAACAGAAGAGGTTAGTATATACATTGATATATGTTACACTTTTATCATCCTAGTGATTCCATCTATATGCACTGGGGATCTTCTGTGTGTTTGCACGTCTCCTTAAGGCTCTGTCATTGCTTCTGTCTTCAGTTTCAGCTAATGTCTCCTTATATTTGTTTGCAGACTTCTATAGATGTGTAATCTGATTCTTGTAACCTGCAGTCCGTCTTCAGAACAATGTAACAGAGATTTCAGAGTGAAAGTCAGTATGTCAGGGAAAGAGAAGGAAGAAAAGAGCCTGATAACGGGAGAAAGAAGCATTTTTCTCTGATAAGACATATTAGAAAAGTTTAATATTTTGACCTGTACTATTGATTTACATCACGTGTTGGATCACTGGAGACCACTCCATGGTTGTAGAACAGTTTTACTATTTTATGATATATTTTGTGTTTCCATTTATCACCGTCTCTGCTTGCTGTCAGTAAATAAAGTCATTCTTGTTCACCTCAAGAGGTTGAACAGTCGAGCCCAGCCTAAAGGTCCATTCACGTGGAGGAAAATGGCACTGATTGTGGCGCAAATCCGCTCAGAATCAGCGCGGGATCAGCGCCAGAATCTGCACAGTAAAAAAGCCTCCCCATAGAACTCTATTCTATTCTGGCGCCGATCCTGCACTGATTCCACACGGATTTGCGACAGATTCAGCACCATTTTCCTCCATGTGAATGGACCCTACTAGTCTTCACAGCTGAGTTTTTGTTGCAATGGATTCAAGTGTCAATGATCCTGTGTCAGGTTCCAGCTTTGACTGTGCGGATACATTATAGAAACTATCAGGGCAGGGAAGAGATTTGTGCTGCTGAGTTAAGCGAAACCTCAGAGAAACTTGTCACAAAGTATTAGGTCTGAGCATTATAATTTAATGTTCATTATTCTAGATAATTTAGACATTCACATACACACACACAACTCATCCCTAATATGAAACTCGCCTGTCGTGAAGTGCTGAACAAGCAGATTTTCAGACTCGCTCATCTCTGTTGTGCAATCATCTAGAACATTCAATAAACAGGCGAGATAAAAATCCTTTTCTTTGGCAGATGGGGGTCAGTCATTGCTTTTATTAAACCTATCCGGTATAAAATAAAGACTTCAGAGTGTGGACAATGTTCAATATGCCCCAAAAAAATGACAATGGCGATAGATTGTCCTATTAATAATACAGTCATACAGTGCCTAAATAATACCGCCGTATAGTGCACAAACAATATAGTCGTGTAGTGATCAAATACAATGACACCATTGACCCCAACTACAGGCTGTTGTAGAAAGGTGATCACTTTGGAGATCATCACTTATTATGGACAGTGTATTGTAGTACAGCATTACATGCCACCTTCAGTGGAATACATGGACAATCCAAGTCTGCCAGAACAAGACAATGTCTATGTCAGCAGTTCTATATTCTGGCTCAAAAAGGAAGGGGGAAGGGTCATATAGGGAGAGCCTCAATGATATCTCTATGTTACTAGGTGCATATGTAGACTGGTAAGATTGGGATGCAAAATCTATGGAATCTCTGGAGACTTTGTTGCGAGAAGATTCTCAGGTTATGGTCCCTGAAAGAGGTGGATCGGCATTTCTGTGGCTTGGGAACAAGATGAGGGTCATCACCAGGATCAAACATGCCTAGGGATGATACCATGGGGGATGCCAATTTCTACAAACTTTCCTGGAAGTTGCAACCGGACACCATTGTATGCAATAGAACTATCGAAGGAAGCCAAAGGTCCACAGCAGAGATTAAAATTTAAAGAAGTTTGTGGCTGTTTTGCAACCAGATACAGGTCAGGACAAGGTGCGGACCCTTTGCTGGAATTGAGAAATTTGGCAATGGTTGATTACTATTTTTGTTATACGGAGGAATGTTTTGGGAACGTTTAAACCCATCAAAAAAAAAAAAAGACCCATAGAGTAACCATCAAGACTCATAGAGAGACCATCGAGTTCCATAGAGAAACCATCGAGTTCCATAGAGTAACCATCGAGTCCCATAGAGTAACCATCGAGTCCCATAGAGAGACCATCGAGTCTCATAGAGTAACCATCGAGACCCATAGAGTAACCATCGAGACCCATAGAGAGACCATCAAGTCCCATAGAGTAACCATCGCGTCCCATAAAGTAACCATCAAGTCCCATAGAGTAACCATTGAGACCCACAGAGTAACCATCAAGACCCATAGAATAACCATCGAGACCCATAGAGTAACCATCGAGTCCCATAGAGTAACCATCGAGTCCCATAGAGTAACCATCGAGACCCATAGAGTAACCATCGAGACCCATAGAGAGACCATCAAGTCCCATAGAGTAACCATCGCGTCCCATAAAGTAACCATCAAGTCCCATAGAGTAACCATTGAGACCCACAGAGTAACCATCAAGACCCATAGAATAACCATCGAGACCCATAGAGTAACCATCGAGTCCCATAGAGTAACCATCGAGTCCCATAGAGTAACCATCGAGTCCCATAGAGTAACCATCGAGTCCCATAGAGTAACCATCGAGACCCATAGAGTAACCATCGAGACCCATAGAGTAACCATCGAGAATTACTTCTAGAGACAACTAGAACACAAAAAAATGTTTCAACTTGGACAAATTCCAAGCGATAGATCCGAGATTTGTTCCAGAGGCCTTTGAGAAAAGAATCAATGCTGCAAAGTGACTTTAGGAGTTTACACTTAAAGAAAAAAAATAGACAACAAGGTAAGATATGAAGGTGAAATCTCCCACCGGAGGTGTCGATGCTAATTCTACGCTGGATATTCATGGATGAGGTCAAGGAACAATGAAGGGGACACTAAACGGCTCCCTATTAGTCGTATTTAGATAATGGAGGAGAGAAGAGAATAAATAAATGTGCTGACAACTCAAAGCTCAATGCAGAAGCAAACAAACCAGAGGACGTGGCTAGGATTCTGAGGGATTAGACAGATAAGCAGCAGCCGCGGCATATATCATTCAGCATCTTTACAGACAGGGATACGTGCGAAGAACATGAGCGCATAGAAAGTAGATGGATAGAGAGAAGCTTAACCCCTTATCATAGGTAAAAACAGCTCCGCCACAAAAGACTTTGATATGAGCGATGATATGAAGAACTTTTATCTGTACACCCAGGGGAAGATGCAGGGAAGGAACTCACGAAGACGATTCATGCATTTTAGCACAAACCACAAAGAATTAAGCAGATACTTTACTCGTGTAATACACCGTATTTATTCCCACCGCCTAGAGGCTGAGAAGTTATCGCTCAAGTGCCGAGATTGTGACTTCAGTTCCCGAGAAGTTTCCAGAAGAATAAGAACGGAAGCTGAAGGTTTATGTTGAGAAAGGATCCAGAGCCTTGAATCATAGGGGTTATCTGGGACGCCAAAACAGATGACCCCTCATTAGGATAGGCCATCGATGTCAGATCAGGAAGCCAATAAGTGGACTGAAGGGGCTATGGGTGTGTCTGGTATAGCAGCTCACTATAGCTCTGTCTAACCTATCAATCTGCAGGGCTGGGGTGATATGCTGGTTCTGGTGACAGTAACCTATCTATCTGCAGGGCTGGGGTGATATGCTGGGTCTGGTGACAGTAACCTATCTATCTGCAGGGCTGGGGTGATATGCTGGTTCTGGTGACAGTAACCTATCTATCTGCAGGGCTGGGGTGATATGCTGGTTCTGGTGACAGTAACCTATCTATCTGCAGGACTGGGGTGATATGCTGGTTCTGGTGACAGTAACCTATCTATCTGCAGGACTGGGGTGATATACTGGTTCTGGTAACAGTAACCTATCTATCTGCAGGGCTGGGGTGATATGCTGGTTCTGGTGACAGTAACCTATCTATCTGCAGGGCTGAGGTGATATGCTGGATCTGGTGACAGTAACCTATCTATCTGCAGGGCTGGGGTGATATGCTGGTTCTGGTGACAGTAACCTATCTATCTGCAGGGCTGGGGTGATATGCTGGGTCTGGTGCCAGTAACCTATCTATCTGCAGGGCTGGGGTGATATGCTGGTTCTGGTGACAGTAACCTATCTATCTGCAGGACTGGGGTGATATACTGGTTCTGGTAACAGTAACCTATCTATCTGCAGGACTGGGGTGATATGCTGGTTCTGGTGACAGTAACCTATCTATCTGCAGGGCTGAGGTGATATGCTGGGTCTGGTGACAGTAACCTATCTATCTGCAGGGCTGGGGTGATATGCTGGTTCTGGTGACAGTAACCTATCTATCTGCAGGGCTGGGGTGATATGCTGGTTCTGGTGACAGTAACCTATCTATCTGCAGGGCTGGGGTGATATGCTGGTTCTGGTGACAGTAACCTATCAATCTGCAGGGCTGGGGTGATATGCTGGTTCTGGTGACAGTAACCTATCTATCTGCAGGGCTGGGGTGATATGCTGGGTCTGGTGACAGTAACCTATCTATCTGCAGGGCTGGGGTGATATGCTGGTTCTGGTGACAGTAACCTATCTATCTGCAGGGCTGGGGTGATATGCTGGTTCTGGTGACAGTAACCTATCTATCTGCAGGACTGGGGTGATATGCTGGTTCTGGTGACAGTAACCTATCTATCTGCAGGACTGGGGTGATATACTGGTTCTGGTAACAGTAACCTATCTATCTGCAGGGCTGGGGTGATATGCTGGTTCTGGTGACAGTAACCTATCTATCTGCAGGGCTGAGGTGATATGCTGGATCTGGTGACAGTAACCTATCTATCTGCAGGGCTGGGGTGATATGCTGGTTCTGGTGACAGTAACCTATCTATCTGCAGGGCTGGGGTGATATGCTGGGTCTGGTGCCAGTAACCTATCTATCTGCAGGGCTGGGGTGATATGCTGGTTCTGGTGACAGTAACCTATCTATCTGCAGGACTGGGGTGATATACTGGTTCTGGTAACAGTAACCTATCTATCTGCAGGACTGGGGTGATATGCTGGTTCTGGTGACAGTAACCTATCTATCTGCAGGGCTGAGGTGATATGCTGGGTCTGGTGACAGTAACCTATCTATCTGCAGGGCTGGGGTGATATGCTGGTTCTGGTGACAGTAACCTATCTATCTGCAGGGCTGGGGTGATATGCTGGTTCTGGTTACTATAACCTATCTATCTGCAGGGCTGGGGTGATATGCTGGTTCTGGTGACTATAACCTATCTATCTGCAGGGCTGTGGTGATATTCTGGTTCCGGTGACAGTACCCTATCTATCTGCAGGGCTGGGGTGATATGCTGGTTCTGGTGACAGTAACCTATCTATCTGCAGGGCTGGGGTGATATGCTGGGTCTGGTGACAGTAACCTATCTATCTGCAGGGCTGGGGTGATATGCTGGTTCTGGTGACAGTAACCTATCTATCTGCAGGACTGGGGTGATATGCTGGTTCTGGTGACAGTAACCTATCTATCTGCGGGGTTGAGTGACATGTTGGGTCCTAGTGACACTAACCTATCTATCTGTAGAGCTTTGTTGATACTCTAGGTTTTGGTGACACACTCCCTTTAACATCACATGTCTTGAATACAGAGTCTTGATTGGCTGAAAATATTTGATATCTGAAAGAATAAAATAATTTCTTTTCACTAAATGTAGTGGGTTTAATCACATGTTGATGTTGGTGAACAGCCCATATGTCTTTAGTAACAATGTATCACACGGCATCACAGATACATACAGTGCATGAACACACTAATACAAAAGGTAACAATTGGGTCTGGCAGTTCCATGACTGTACGCGAGGGCGCCGTTCTGGTGACTGATGATATATCTCTCTCAGCTTCCTATTTCTGACCTCAGAGAGCTTCACGGGTAAGATGGAAGAAGCAATTTCCTGGATAAGTCATTAGGGGGCAAGGAAGGGATCGGTTCATAACTCAGATAAATTGAGGGCAGCATTGGGGCTGTGCGGGGACGGACCTGGCCCCACCTTTGTGTAACTGGGTGAGAAATGAATTAGTTTATGCAGCTTATTATCTCATTAGCTGCAATTGTTGTAGTCTTGTGATTTATCATCCTCATGGCCGCTCTCTGGAGAAGCTCTTAATGAGCGGCTATGTAGAAATTGTAAGACTTCCCGGTAGTCGAGAAGTCTGTACGAGACTGCAAAAGAGAGACCTAGCAGAGCTGAACCTGTCTCATTGCTGCATTGTGTTTTCTCTACAATAGATAACACGCTTGGTAGACAAGTGGCTCAGAAAAGTAGATATTACTATGACTGTCTGACAGTTACCAGAAGGGTGCCAAAGGGGCAAATCTGGAGAGACCACAATTACCAGTGGGATGCCACAGGGGCCAGTACTGGTGGGATAGACCAGTACTGGAGATGTTGCCACTTACTAGTGGGGTACCACCAGAGCTAGTATTGAAGATGCCACAGTTACCATTGATATGCCACAGGGACCAGTACTGGAGATGTTGCCACTTACTAGTGGGGTACCACCGGAACCAGTATTGAAGATGCCACAGTTACCAGTGATATGTCACAGGGACCAGTACTGGAGATGTTGCCCCTTACTAGTGGGGTACCACCAGAGCCAGTAATGAAGATGCCACAGTTACCATTTATATGCCATAGGGACTAATAATAGAGATGTCTTGGTTGCTATTGAGGTACCACCAAGGTCAGTATTGAATGCGGTGCCAGTATTGGAGATATCCATTACCAGTGGTATGTTACGGGGGCCAGTATTGACAATGCCACTTACCACTGGGATATCACAAAGTCTATTATTGGAGATGACACAACTACTATAGGTATGGCAATGTGACCAATATTGGAGATGGATCAGTTACTAGTGCGGTACTGAAGGCGCCACAGTCATGAGTTGGTTTCCACAGGGGCCGGTGTTGTCGATGTCATGGATATCCATGTGGCGCCAATGGGGCCAGATTTACCAGAAAAGTAGTGTATTTCCGGGGCCAGTACTGGAGATTTAACGTTACAAGAGGCATATCATAGGGGATAGTATTGAACAAGTCACAGTTACCATTGGGGTGACACAACGGGCAGTATTGTAGATATTACAGCTACCAATAATAAAGATACCATATCAATACCAATCAGTATTGGAGATATCACAGCTACAAGTGCTCAGGGGCTAATAACTAAGATGGTAAAGTTACCATTGGAGGAAGACTACGATCAGTATTGGCAATATCAGGGCTACCAGTGGGGTACCACAGGGGCCAGTATTGGAGATGCCACAATATATAGCCCAAGTGAAATAGAAGACCCTATAATAAGATCCACATATACTAATAGATGTTACTGTATCTACAACACTTAGAAAAGCGCCAAAAGAAAATGGAAAGAACAGGAACACGCGCCTCAAGCAGAAGATGTAACATCACCATCTCTATTACACCAAAGGTTAGTTTTTGTGTTTATTTTCCTGCTTTTTGCCTTTTTCTATTTTAAGACATCTTATTTCCAGTTACTTTCCATCTGGTGACAGGTTTCTTACACCTCGGAGACCTTTCATTCTTGAGCCCCTGATGGATGGATCCAACAGATATTGAGGAACTTAAAGCCACCGATGAGGAGATAAGAAGTAATTCACCTGCTGCAAATATTCTGTCTACGTGAAGAATTGTATCCACTTCGATGAGCAACTGCAAAACGAGACAAATGACTTCAAATAATTCTGGATACAGATGAGATCTGAGACGCCTTTTAGTTGATGTTTTGGGGATTTTCAGCGTCTTTTTGAAAAATGATCCGTCTGTAGAACAATGACGGTTATATCAATGAGAAAGACTTTATTAAGATGCCGCGTCATGCCTGGAGACTGTAATAAACCAGGGTGCCCGAAGATACTTCATTTTGATTAAAGAGAAGTTTCTGTCTGAAGACACTTAAAAGATCATATTAAAGAGATTTCCAGAATTAGAAGGAAACATGGCTTGTTTATTGCTGAATAGCGCCACCACTGGCCAGGGGTCAAGTTTGGGTTGGTATCAGATCCATTAATGTAAATGTAGATGAGCTGAAGCAACCTACAAACAGAGGTGGCAATGTTTCTATAAGACTGCCGCCATGTTTTACATATTCTGGACAATCCCTTTAAGGAGCTGGATGATTCCCTAATGTCTCAGATTATAGTCATAGCAGGGTCTTGTGCCCCTGGAGGTCTATGGACATGAGCAAAAGTTTAAGATTGGATAAAGACTAGGGTTGAGCCAATCTTGAGATTTCAGAATCGTTTTTAAAATCCGATTTTCGATCATTTTCCAGCCGATCCCAATCGCGAAATTTGCTCGATCGCCGATTGGGATCCGATCTTTCCTGATCCCGATTGCTCCACCCTAAAAAGGACACCAGTCCATCAAGTCCAACCTATAAACCCGCCATGTTGATCCAAAGGAAGACAAAAATCCTCATAAACGCTATGCTAATCCCATCAGGGAAAAAATTTCCTTTGCAACTCCAAGTAGGACAAACAAACTGAGCCCTGTATCACAACCCTATCCCAAAATTCTGTTTCCTCTAATGTGTGATGTCCAGTCCCCACTGGAACGTGTGAAAATGGGCAAACGTTGGGAGATATTTTTTTTTGTAAATATTTGTAATATTTTCTAGTAGGTTCATTTCAGACAGAACATATTTGGTCTGACCAGAATTGGTGTCATTATATTCAGTGGTGAGAAGAGGCCACTGGTGTAAGTGAGAAGGCTGGAAGATGCCGGGGCATTGCTCAAGTTCCTCTGTATTGTGACTCTGACTTTGTTCTTGGTCCTGGATATCACATCTCATATTGTCCATCTGCTACCTGTTATTTTACTCCTGGCTTTCACCCTGGTTCCATTCTTGACATCACGCTTGTCTCATCATCTTGTCTGTTGCATACTCCAGTTTATGAAGGTCTTGGAAACAACGACCTGGGATGCTGACCAGGACTGTCAATACCCTCTTACCAAGTTATAGGTGAAGATTGGGGAGAGTCCACACCCAAGTCCAGCCAGCACGATCCAGATTAGATCAATCCACCTCAGTACAAAACCTTATAACTATGTTGTGGTTCCCCAGACTTGAACCTTCACATGAGCAGGAGGACCATGGGTTGGAGTCAAGGTACAAGTCATACTGTCATTCCTTCCAGTATATTGTCACCAAGTAACGAGACTTCACTAGGAGAAGTTGAAAAAGTTGCTCATACCTACTAAGTTCACGACCCCTTAAATACCATTAGTTTTCCGAACTCCTATTAATAGAGCGCACCAAGAGAGGCCCGAACCTGCACGCCGGAGGCTCTTGGGTTCATTACCATGGCTTGAATGAAGACTATAAGAAACAGCTTGTAATTTAATCAGAATCTCTCTATTGCAGTCTATGAGATTTCCCGACCACTCGCACTTTCATAAGGTCAGTGGAAATTTTCATTTATGTTCAATACACTTTACTCCAAAACACATTTGGAGGCTTCAGCAGTTTTGGAGATTTCTCTGGCGCATTACAATCCATTACTGCGGCCGCGTTTATTGTAATAAGTGAATCTCGTCTACATTCTGTTGTTTCTTCTTTAAATTGTACATTAGCGGAAAGTATAAGAACGCCGCTCGCTAGAGATCTGAAGTTGACCTGAATAGACGACGGCAATCACATAGTCATAGAGTTACTTAAAGGAAATAATGGAGGCAACGCACAATCATACATCTATATAGCAGTGTATAATATGGGCAACGTCCAAATGGCTTCCGAAAAATGTCTGACAGTATAGATCACTTAGGAGGATGAATGGTCACATATCTTATAGTAATTATATTCTGGATACATAATATATAGGAGCAGTATTATAGTAGTTATATTCTTGTACATAGGAGCAGTATTATAGTAGTTATATTCTTGTACATAGGAGGTAGTATTATAGTAGTTATATTCTTGTACATAGGAGGTAGTATTATAGTAGTTATATTCTTGTACATAGGAGTAGTATTATAGCAGTTATATTCTTGTACATAGGAAGTAGTATTATAGTAGTTATATTCTTGTACATAGGAGGTAGTATTATAGTAGTTATATTCTTGTACATAGGAGGTAGTATTATAGTAGTTATATTCTTGTACATAGGAGTAGTATTATAGCAGTTATATTCTTGTACATAGGAGCAGTATTATAGTAGTTATATTCTTGTACATAGGAGGTAGTATTATAGTAGTTATATTCTTGTACATAGGAGGTAGTATTATAGTAGTTATATTCTTGTACATAGGAGGTAGTATTATAGTAGTTATATTCTTGTACATAGGAGCAGTATTATAGTAGTTATATTCTTGTACATAGGAGCAGTATTATAGTAGTTATATTCTTGTACATAGGAGCAGTATTATAGTAGTTATATTCTTGTACATAGGAGATAGTATTATAGTAGTTATATTCTTGTACATAGGAGTAGTATTATAGTAGTTATATTCTTGTACATAGGGGGTAGTATTATAGTAGTTATATTCTTGTACATAGGAGTAGTATTATAGTAGTTATATTCTTGTACATAGGAGCAGTATTATAGTAGTTATATTCTTGTACATAGGAGTAGTATTATAGTAGTTATATTCTTGTACATAGGAGCAGTATTATAGTAGTTATATTCTTGTACATAGGAGTAGTATTATAGTAGTTATATTCTTGTACATAGGAGTAGTATTATAATAGTTATATTCTTGTACATAGGAGTAGTATTATAGTAGTTATATTCTTGTACATAGGAGCAGTATTATAGTAGTTATATTCTTGTACATAGGAGTAGTATTATAGTAGTTATATTCTTGTACATAGGAGTAGTATTATAATAGTTATATTCTTGTACATAGGAGTAGTATTATAGTAGTTATATTCTTGTACATAGGAGCAGTATTATAGTAGTTATATTCTTGTACATAGGAGGAGTATTATAGTAGTTATATTCTTGTACATAGGAGGTAGTATTATAGTAGTGATATTCTTGTACATAGGAGTAGTATTATAGTAGTTATATTCTTGTACATAGGAGTAGTATTATAGTAGTTATATTATTGTACATAGGAGTAGTATTATAGTAGTTATATTCTTGTACATAGGAGTAGTATTATAGTAGTTATATTCTTGTACATAGGAGTAGTATTATAGTAGTTATATACCTGTACATAGGAGTAGTATTATAGTAGTTATATTCTTGTACATAGGAGTAGTATTATAGTAGTTATATTCTTGTACATAGGAGTAGTATTATAGTAGTTATATTCTTGTACATAGGAGTAGTATTATAGTAGTTATAATCTTATACATAGTAGTATTATAGTAGTTATATTCTTGTACATAGGAGCAGTATTATAGTAGTTATATTCTTGTACATAGGAGTAGTATTATAGTAGTTATATTTTTCTACATAGGAGCAGTATTATAGTAGTTATATTTTTCTACATAGGAGGTAGTATTATAGTAGTTATAATCTTATACATAGTAGTATTATAGTAGTTATATTCTTGTACATAGGAGCAGTATTATAGTATACACTAGTCTAGGTTCACTATTGGATCCTTTCATGTTCCAGGGTGAACCTGCAATTATTTTTATGATATGGTGCACTCAGCTCTGCTACATCTGTATGTAAGTCTATGATTGCTCAGTGTATGGCAGGATTTATGTTTTATGTATTGTATTTTGCATTATTGCCGCTCTCCATAGACAGAAGTTTTCCTCTCTTACTGTACATTTCAAACAACCAACAAATGAAATAGATATGACGCTCAGTGATTGACTTGTTGGAATAGCATTACCGGCAGTAGGAGATAAGATATTGGATTTTTAATTGTATTTCATCATGGATAAAGCTGTTTTGAATGATCCGCTATGTAAATTCCATTTAACTAATCTGTTCTAGTACGGGGGACACGTTAGATCCAAAATTCAATTACACAGATTAATAAATGGAGAGAAAGAGATCGATATATTGGAATCGGTTCAGATTTCTCAGCTAGATCACATTATAATGGCATCAATACCTCTCCCTGGTGTTGTACAGTACAAGGGGGGCCATTTAACAACCATGAGGCGTAGGAACATTGCTAATGCACAAAATGAGATGCCAAGCTTGCAACGGTCTGTATCATCTGTAGTAGATGATATGGCTCGGTGACTGGAAACCACAAGTCCCAGCATGCCATGATAAGTTGAGATTAAGAACAAGCACTGGGGCACCCGACATTGCAGACAACTCTCGGGCTGTGCCTCTGAGGATTAGGTAACATGCTCAATCCAGAAGGAGACTTGCCCATGACTAGTTAGTCCCTCAGTCCCTTTCTCCTCTCAATACCGTAGTCTAGTTCTCCATCCCTTGGTTCGGTTTCTTATGACTTAGCCTCCCACCACATCTATGCAGTGCATTACCGTAAATAGCCACCCCCATGGGCAATGAGTTCTTATCAGTCGCTACATTGTGTCTAGACATGTACTTTCATACTTCATACATCACCACTTAGTCTTTCTTCTTGTTACATTGTGTTCAACAATGTCACTAATGTCACTAATTGGTAAATTACCGATTGAACATCTTCTCCGGAAAAGAGTCTGTTTGATGTTGAGTAAAAGAGAATATTAATACGTCCAGTTGTCTATTATTTTCTTCATCAAAGCGTTTGGGGGGGGGGGGACTTAATGTCTGATGTTCCTCCTAGATAACACATCCTACCCCATAGAAAAGGACACATTGTTATTATTCAGTGTATGAAGACGATCCACTCCAAAGGGCGCCCGTCCCTTCCATTTGCTTTTTCTTTCTAGGAAGCCGCGCTCCATTTTGTTCCGTACGGAGCGTGCAGAGCGCCGCCTGGTCGGATCTGACCAGGGACTTATTGTGCATTAATAGGGGAATAATTGGTTGATATAATTTCACACACACAGAAAACAGATGACAGAATGGGAACTACAAAGCGTTACAAAAAGTTTTCATGGAAATCAATGAAATGGAACACTTTACAAGGATGAAAGATCATTTTGTATCTAATCTTTGCAACTGTTTGGCAACAGATCAAAAGACGTCTTCCTCCACTCCTCCGCTGAATCTCAGATCTTGTGTTGGCGTGATGAATAACACATTAGGAATATGATGCGAGCAAGGGCAAAGCCGGGCAGTCACGTGCTCTCTGACTCCGCAAGATGTTTAGGGTTTGATAGAGATGTAATAAAGGAAAAAACAGAACTGGGTCATAATCTCTAGAAAATTCAATTGAATATTCCATTTTCTGCAACAAATTGAGTTTTTGTAAGGAATAATTTATATTCTTCAGCATGGTAGCAAATGTTGCCCGAGGAACCGGAGAGACATTGATGTTCTTCATCCCATGGACGCTCCAAACATCAATGTAATCTCTTCTTCGGGACTCGGAGGTGTTCGAGCACAAGTCACTCAATGAAGAAGAGATGTTTATTTTCCAGATGACACTTAGGCCGGGGCCCCACGTAGTGTAAATTATATAATTGTGCCGCATCATTTTACACTACCTGCACAGGGGATGGGATTCTGGCTCATCCCGCTCACACATTGCAGAAGAATATCCGCAGTGGGCATGCTACAATCTCAAAAATACTGTGTTTTTGTGAATCCCAGCATGTCAGTTATACCTATGGAAACACTGACGTTTAAGGAGCTTTCTGTTTAGGTATAATTGATGCAGAAAGTCCTCATTGTCCAGCTCACAGCTCCAGATCTTCTTGGCTTCTTGGGTTTAATAACGTCCTGAGGGTTAGTCTTCTTTCTTACCAGGTGTAGGGAGCATCCTATAGACTTTGATACTATGTATCTGTCATATTAAGGGCCCTATTTTGGAGCCCCTCCTCTCTGTGCTACCTCCAGTGCTTGTATATATGATTTGCTCTTCTAACTCTCCGTGCCTCGGTCTCTAGCTCATTGTCAGGTGTAGGGAGCATCCTGTAGCCCGTGATACTATGTACCTGTCATAGCGTGGGCCCTATTTGGGGCCCCTTTCTCTGTATTCCTGACTACCTCCAGTGCTTGTATATATGATTTGCTTTACTAACTCCCCGCGCCTCGGTCTCTAGCTCATTGTCAGGTGTAGGGAGCATCCTGTAGCCCGTGATACTATGTACCTGTCATAGCGTGGGCCCTATTTGGGGCCCCTTTCTCTGTATTCCTGACTACCTCCAGTGCTTGTATATATGATTTGCTTTACTAACTCTCCGCGCCTCGGTCTCTAGCTCATTGTCAGGTGTAGGGAGCATCCTGTAGCCTGTGATACTATGTACCAGTCATATCGTTGGCCCTATTTTCGGGCCCCCCATTTCTGTATTCCTGACTACCTCCAGCGCTTGTATATATGATTTGCTCTTCTAGCTTTCCCCGCCTTGGTCTCTAGCTCCTTGTCAGGTGTAGGGAGCATCCTGTAACCCGTGATACTATGTACCTGTTATAGCGAGGACCCTATTTTCGGGCCCCCCATTTCTGTATTCCTGACTACCTCCAGCGCTTGTATATATGATTTGCTCTTCTAGCTCTCCCCGCCTTGGTCTCTAGCTCCTTGTCAGGTGTAGGGAGCATCCTGTAGCCCGTGATACTATGTAACTGTTATAGCGAGGACCCTATTTTGGGGCCCCTTTCTCTGTATTCCTGACTACTTCCAGCACTTGTATATATGATTTGCTCTTCTAGCTCTCCATGCCTCGGTCTCTAGCTCATTGTCAGGTGTAGGGAGCATCTATGTACCTGTTATAGCGAGGGCCCTATTTGGGGCCCCCCTTTCTCTGTATTCCTGAGTACCACCAGTGCTTGTATATATGATTTGCTCTTCTAGCTCCCCGCGCCTCGGTCTCTAGCTCCTTGTCAGGTGTAGGGAGCATCCTGTAGCCTGTGATACTATGTACCTGTCATAGTGTGGGCCCTATTTGGGGCCCCTTTCTCTGTATTCCTGACTACCACCAGTGCTTGTATATATGATTTGCTCTTCTAGCTCCCCGTGCCTCGGCCTCTAGCTCATTGTCAGGTGTAGGGAGCATCCTGTAGCCCGTGATACTATATACCTGTTATAGCGAGGGCCCTATATGGGGCCCCTTTCTCTGTATTCCTGAGTACCTCCAGCGCTTGTATATATGATTTGCTCTTCTAACTCTCCGTGCCTCGGTCTCTAGCTCATTGTCAGGTGTAGGGAGCATCCTGTAGCCTGTGATACTATGTACCTGTTATAGCGAGGACCCTATTTGGGGCCCCTTTCTCTGTATTCCTGACTACCACCAGTGCTTGTATATATGATCTGCTCTTCTAGCTCCCCATGCCTCGGTCTCTAGCTCATTGTCGAGCTCACAGCTCCAGGTCTTTTTGGCTTGTTGGGTTTAATAAAACATTTCCCAGACTTTTCTTTGCCTACTGAGATTTTGCTTTATGATTATTTATAAGAACTAACACAATTTTAATTTAATGAATTTCACGGTTTCATATTGAAGCTGCACAAAATAAATAGTGTTTTTATGAGTCAGGCAAATTGTGTTACTTGTATGTATGAACCGCTGGCTTCTCCCCCGAGATCGCTGTGCACAGCAAAAATCTCAAATAAATCTCAAATAAATTATAGCCTTTGAAGATACTCGGGAGTCAATCAACCTGGCTGATAAAAGGACCGAAACAACATGCCCTAAATAATCCCCCACCATAATAAAACTAAAGTGATTAGCACTGATTGTTGTGCAAAATTGAGTTAGTTTTATTCACATCAGCTCCGGCCCGAGCGATATCTCCATTTATATGCCCAGCCGCTACCGGCATTACAATGTCTGAACACAAGGGCTTGGATTTAATAATAATTCGTCACGAAGATGTATCTGCATATACAGATGTAGCAAACTTTAACTTGACATTCTGCTACACAACCTAAGCCATTGAAAAAGCTAAATGAATTTTTGTTAAACCCTTACAGAATTAGTAATTGTCAGTCTATTATTAGGCTTAGTGATTAGAGTGAAAATTGCTAAATTTAGTACCTTAATTGGCATCCCCATGTGGATTTGCCCCACTGTACAGACCTTATCGGTGGGGAGTCTTGAGCCGCATACTCTTTGGCAAGATTGAGTATGAAGCTATATTATTTCTGCCTTAGGGTGCCATCTGCCGTTGATTTTGGGGTCGCATTTGCCTCAAAATCAGTGGCCCTTAATGTTCATAAATCTTCTCAGCTTGTAAAAAATCCATAGAAACGAATAGAGTAAATAGAAGACAAGGAGGGAGAGAAGAGGAAAGGTGGGGAGAGGAGGAAGATGCAGCTGCACATTCATATATCATTATAGTGAAACAATAAAGGAAAGAATGGAGGCTATACAGTAGGGCTGAGCCAAAGCACAAAGTATCGCTCTGAGAATCTCCCTACACAGAAATCAGCCGAGAAAATTACCCTTAATCTTATTCTCATAGATGAATCTTATGGGGGCAGCCTGAGGGGGCTCTTACCCATGGCCCATGTATTAGGTGTATAGGGGCAGTTTGGTGGGGCTCTTATCCATGGCCCCTGTAGTAGGTGTATGGGGGCAGCCTGGGGGGCACTTATCCATGGCCCCCTCATAGTAGGTGTATGGGGGCAGCCTGAGGGGGCACTTATCGATGGCCCCCCTCCGTAGGTGTATGGGAGCAGCCTGGGGGGGCTCTTATCCATGGCCCCTGTAGTAGGTGTATAGGGGTAGCTTGGTAGGGCTCTTATCCATGGCCCCTGTAGTAGGTGTATGGGGACAGCCTGTGGGGTTACTTATCCATGGGCCCCCTGGTAGTTTTATGGGGGCAGCCTGAGGGGGCTGTTTTCCATGGTCCCCTGGTAGGTGTATGGGGGCAGCTTGGTGGGGCTCTTATCCATGGCCCCTGTAGTAGGTGTATAGAGGCAGCTTGGTGGGGCTCTTATCCATGGCCCCTGTAGTAGGTGTATGGGGGCAGCCTGGGGGGGATTAATCCATGGCCCCCCTTGGTAGGTGTATGGAGGCAGCTTGGTGGGGCTCTTATCCATGGCCCCTGTAGTAGGTGTATGGGGGCAGCCTGGGGGGGGGATTAATCCATGGCCCCCCTCGGTAGGTGTATGGAGGCAGCTTGGTGGGGCTCTTATCCATGGCCCCTGTAGTAGGTGTATGGAAGCAGACTACGGGAGGGGGGGGGGGCTTATCCATGACCTCCCCCCAGTAGGTGCAGGGTCTGATTCCGTTCCATGCTCCATCTGATACGTTGCACTTCCAGCCCCATTTGTTCTCTATCGCATTTTCAGTATTTCAATGTGAGACTTTGCCGCAATGAAAATGAATGGACTTAATATCGTTCTGATAACCTAAATATAAATTTCAAGGTTTCGGATTGTATTTTGTATGTCTGACGGCAACATTTAGAAGAACCGCTTCCGTAGTGCATCGCTCACAGACTTTCCTGACATCGCCGAGACTTTTTCTCTGCCTAGAATGTGCTTTAATGTGCTGATAAAATATCTTCTTTTTTGTTACTTTGTTATATTTTGGAATTATTACTTTTGTTTTTATTTCAACATTTTGTGAAACACATTTTTAGCGGCTTAAAGGGGAAGTTGCACCGCCTCCCCGACGCCTTGTTTGGGTAGAATTGGGATTTTTTTCTCTAGCCCCCACCCTTCCTGAGCAATTAGGGCTGTTATTTTCAGCCCAATATGCTAATGAGGCTGGTCCTGGACAACCCATTGATTTGTATAGATATTGTGTAATACCTAATTTCATCTGTGGTGGTGCTAAAGAGAAATTGAAAATCCATTGCCAAATTTTCGGCATTGCCCAAAAGAGAGAACGCCTTTATCTCGTATATAATGATGCGGTCATGGGAGTTATACAGGGAGCGGTGAGAGAGTTACATGGACCTAATGTTCTATATGAAATTATCTATTTACTGCAGAATTCCTCTGTTGTAGCTTCTATCCCTCTTATGAGATAATGTGCTGCCGGATTTTAGGCTTGACAATGTTCGGATTTTCACAAGGGCTTGAAAACCTGGCTTTTGTTGTGATGAATGCCGACATTAGTAAGTGCACCTTCCAGCCGCAGAGAATCGCAACGAAATAAGCTGGAAGTAAATAAAGTGCAAAAAGAAAACCCAAGAAAAATAAGAAGCAGAAAACCAAGAGAAGATCTTCTAATGGGAGAACATCAGCTGGAGGGTTATAAGAGCCGCGGCCAACTCCTCCGCACTTATGGACGGACATAAGAGATGCAAACACTGAAAAAGGACAAAGAAAGACACAAAGACAAATACACAGGTCAGGAAATAGCCATAGACACACACTGTATACACCTAGAGAGGTTACATAGGTGCGGACACTAATCATGGACATAGGAGAACACAAACTCTCAAAATCACAGACATTGGTGCAGATATATCTGCATACATACACACACATACGCAGATACCTGCATACATACACATACCTGCATAAATATACATACATATACCTGTATACATACACATACATATACCTGCATACATACATAGATACCTACATACATACACACACAGATACCTGAATACATACACATACATAGATACCTGCATACATACACATACACATACCTACATACATACACAGATACCTGCATACACACATAAGTACACGAATACCCACAGACATGTATCTGATCGCTGTCCATGGTCCTGAATGTTTGCTGTGGATTTTCAGCCCCATCTCCAGTCTCTTCCTTTAGATACAGCAGATTGTAATAAGTTAAGCCATAGCTGTGGCCTCGGGCTGGTAATGTATCAGCGCTATCCCTTACTCCATCCCCAATACTGCACGCTGGATAATAGGGACACGGCTGGATAATAGGGACACGGCTGGATAATAGGGACACGGCTGGGTAATGGGGACACAGCTGGGTAATGGGGACACGGCTGGATAATGGGGACATGGCTGGATAATGGGGACACGGCTGGATAATCGGGACAAGGCTGGATAATAGGGACACGGCTGGGTAATGGGGACACAGCTGGGTAATGGGGACACGGCTGGATAATGGGGACATGGCTGGATAATAGGGACACGGCTGGATAATAGGGACACGGCTGGGTAATGGGGTCACAGCTGGGTAATGGGGACACGGCTGGATAATGGGGACATGGCTGGATAATGGGGACACGGCTGGATAATCGGGACACGGCTGGATAATAGGGACACGGCTGGGTAATGGGGACACAGCTGGGTAATGGGGACACGGCTGGATAATGGGGACATGGCTGGATAATGGGGACACGGCTGGATAATCGGGACAAGGCTGGATAATGGGGTCACGGCTGGGTAATGGGGACACGGCTGGATAATGGGGACACGGCTGGATAATAGGGACACGGCTGGATAATGGGGACATGGCTGGATAATGGGGACACGGCTGGATAATCGGGACAAGGCTGGATAATGGGGTCACGGCTGGGTAATGGGGACACGGCTGGATAATGGGGACACGGCTGGATAATAGGGACATGGCTGGGTAATGGGGACACGGCTTTCTTTTCATTTCACTGTCTCTAAATGTCCAGAATGAAATGGTCAGTTCGGAGCTCTCAGGAATTAGATGAGTGACTTAGTCGGTGGCACGAGAGATCATTTAGTAGCCAAAGAACAGGTCACCGAGGATGTGAAGGGTTTTGTGTTTCCACAGGGGGATAGAAATCTCCATCTATAACCTCCGTCCCCCGGACACGGCCGCTGTAATAAGTTAAACAATGGCCAAGGCTCTGGGCCTGACATCCATCAGTAGAAGATCCCGGTGTAGCCAAAGGACAAGTCACTGGAAATAGTCAGAATGGAGGAGCGGTGAGAGTAGCAAAATGTGAGCAATGAGATCTGTCACTCTGTAAGAGACGGCTCGAGACTGTCAGTGGTCACAATGAGAGATTTCATGAATGAAGATCTGGGCTGCTGTCCATGGTCCTGAAATCCCTTCTCCACTTTTGGCAGCTCCTTGCTATGACTACACCTAATTTTAATTAGATAATCTGCTGAAAAGCCCAAGGCAACCCATGGATCAGCCGCAGCCGCCACCGCCGCGCCAAGACTGTCCGGAAAACTGCTCACTGGAAAATAGGGACAATGCAAACAATCATTGTACTGCCTGGGACGTGACTTATAGATATAGCTAAAGACGAGAGGGTTCCCTAAATGTATAGGAAGAGACAAGAATATACTGAATATAATGAATATACCGAGCACACTGAATATACCGAACACACTGAATATACTGAGCACACTGAATATACCGAGCACACTGAATATACCGAGCACACTGAATATACTGAGCACACTGAATATACCGAACACACTGAATATACCGAGCACACTGAATATACTGAGCACACTGAATATACCGAGCACACTGAATATACCAAGCACACTGAATATACCGAGCACACTGAATATACCAAGCACACTGAATATACTGAACCTCTGGGCAGGGCCCTCCCTAAATATAACAATGTCTATGTATCTGATATGATCTCCAGCTATGATCTGATGATCGGCTGCACACATCTCCCATAACACAATGTTTGTCTGGGAAGTTGCCGGATAAATTCCCCTCTAAGTGAGTTACGTAGAATATACAGTCAGATAGTAAAGTAATATTAGGATCAGGTCAATGTCCTGAAATATTTCAGATTCTTATTGACCACTGAAGTGCAGACCATTGGTGGACATTTCCAGGTCTCTACAGCTCATGTAATAGCTTTGCTGTGTAGGCTGGGGAAAGATCAGAGGAGCCTGTTCATTATGAATAAAGTTGGGTCAGCAGAGTCATCTTGCAATCATTAAAGACGGGCTCAGCAAAATCATTTCCATATCAATACATTATAGGGGATGAATATGACACTGTTATGGGGGGGGGGTCTGTAGATGACTCTTATGGGGGATCTGTAGATGACACTGTTATGGGGGATCTGTAGGTGACACTGTTATGGGGGATCTGTAGATGACTCTTATGGGGGATCTGTAGATGACACTGTTATGGGGGATCTGTAGGTGACACTGTTATGGGGGATCTGTAGATGACACTTATGGGGGATCTGTAGAGGACACTGTTATGGGGGATCTGTAGATGACACTGTTATGGGGGATCTGTAGAAGACACTGTTATGGGGGATCTGTAGATGACACTGTTATGGGGGATCTGTAGATGACACTGTTATGGGGGATCTGTAGATGACACTGTTATGGGGGATCTGTAGATGACACTGTTATGGGGGGGTCTGTAGATGACATTGTTATGGGGGATCTGTAGATGACACTGTTATGGGGGGATCTGTAGATGACACTGTTATGGGGGTCTGTAGATGACACTTATGGGGGATCTGTAGATGACACTGTTATGGGGGATCTGTAGATGACATTGTTATGGGGGATCTGTAGATGACACTGTTATGGGGGGATCTGTAGATGACACTGTTATGGGGGTCTGTAGATGACACTTATGGGGGATCTGTAGATGACACTGTTATGGGGGATCTGTAGATGACACTGATATGGGGGGGTCTGTAGATGACACTGTTATGGGGGATCTGTAGATGTACACAATGTTATTGGGGGATCTGTAGATGACACTTATGGGGGATCTGTAGATGACACTGTTATGGGGGTCTGTAGATGACACTTATGGGGGATCTGTAGATGACACTGTTATGGGGGATCTGTAGATGACACTGTTATGGGGGATCTGTAGATGACACTGTTATGGGGGTCTGTAGATGACACTGTTATGGGGGATCTGTAGATGACACTGTTATGGGGGATCTGTAGATGACACTGATATGGGGGGGTCTGTAGATGACACTGTTATGGGGGATCTGTAGATGTACACAATGTTATTGGGGGATCTGTAGATGACACTGTTATGGGGGATCTGTAGATGACACTGTTATGGGGGTCTGTAGATGACACTTATGGGGGATCTGTAGATGACACTGTTATGGGGGATCTGTAGATGACACTGTTATGGGGGATCTTTAGATGTACACATTGTTATGGGGGGATCTGTAGAAGAGACAATGTTATGGGATAAGAAAGCCGTTTAAATGATTCCCAAGAGACAGAAGTATAAATATTCAGTATATGATTCTCTCCTGAGTATACGCAGATATTTCTTCTTTTTCTCACAATGGGACTGTGAATCCAAGGAGATTTCTCCCCGGAGGTTTCTACAATTGTTTGATAGATGGAGATGTTCCGGTAATTTCCACATGATCTGATCTCAGTATCATACACAGATCTGGGGAAGCAACAGCTTATAATGTCATTTATTTGCATTGGGTGCAATTGTCTGTCACCTGCTGTGCAATGTGCTGTGAAAGGAAAGTAATGGGGCAGAGGTTTCATCGCTAGACGTTACAAGCCTCGTGTTACTATCTGGAAGCTGCGCAGATTTACACTGTATGGTCACATCCGTACACCCCCCTAGTACTTCATTATGGGGGGGCTGATATGTAACATTGCAAAATAATAATGTATCATCTTCTATCAATTGTCAGACATGGTGTTCAGACACTTCTGGCTCTGTGTACTGTATAGTGTGGGGACCGGATGTTCCCTTGAATTGCTGATCCATGTGTGGCCCAGCGGTTGGCCCGCACCGATCAGATCATGGGCAATCCCATTACTGATTTGCCAACTTGTTCACATTTCAAGTGAATTTTTAGAATGTCTTTTATCCGTTTCTTTTGTCTAACGTCCCCCGATACAAAGTTTATTTTTAGATTCGCCTCGGTTTTGCATCTTGAGATTTCCGGTGCCGTTCTATACGGCAGATAATCGCCCGCTTTGTGAGCGTCGCACCTGTATTCTCAGTTTACTTTTATTTAGCACATTGCTCTTATTAGATCTTATTTATAAAGAAGAAACAAAACCAGGTAGCGAGCGGATAAGGTTTCTGTCTTTACAAAGTGATTTCGGCGTACGGCAGGCTGTCATCGCTTCTGACGGTGCTCAGCGGCGTGCAGCATTTCTTCATTACACAAGTGGACACCATGTTGCTGATGGTTATATACTTAGCATGATTGGTTGGGAATTCTTTGATAAGTTAGCGTTTTATGTCATTATAAATCCCAGAGTGACACGTTTAATCCCCACGGGAAGCAAAGAGCGACAACCAAAAAACGCAGTCAACCCGGCGTGAAGCCAGCGCGCCATACAAAGAGCTAATTGTCATTTAGATATGTGTAAGAGACAAAAGTGGCAAAAAGCGAAAGTAATATGGATAAGGAATAAGAAGTTCAGATTGTGGTATGTAAGTAGAAGACTGGAGCCGGGAACTGACACATTGTATCATGGTCAGGGCTGTCAAGTCAATGTCATGTGTGGGGTTCAAGAATTTATTAATTAATGTACTCATCTAATCTTAATAAAGGAATAAGAAACCCCATGTGGATGAGAAGTGAAGCCAGGGGGCAGGGGGTGGCAACTATAAGTCCATTGACTCTGTCTAAAGGACACAATACAGTTGAAATGTATGGTAGAGCAGGAAGCTGTTGGCTTCCTGCTCCACCACTCTGTACGCCCCTTCAGGCCTGCTGGATTACAAGGTTCTTTGACCCCAGGATGGCGTTATGACATTGCAGCGTTGTGCCTCGTACATTGGGAACAGATGACCTGTGGAAGTAGAAGAGGAGAGACAGTGGCAGTGGCGACTCCGTGCAGTAAGGGATTGCAGGCAGGGGAGTATGCATTTTATTTTTTAAGACAGTTGTTGGCATCAAAGGGAACATTAGGGGTTTACAAATATTATGGGGGAGATCATTAGATTAGGGGTCATTAGGGGGCTTTACAATCAGACACCTGGGGTCCCCACTGATCAGCTATTTGAGTGGCCATGGCACATGAATAAGCATGGTGACCTCTTCATTATAGTGGTCATGTGATGTAATTACAGCCTATAGGATTGTACAGTTAGGGCTAGGTTCCAGTGAAAGGCAGGAGCAGTCCAGGGATCTAGGTAGGATTCCTTGGCTCTGCCAGTGGGAATCAGTATAGATAGATAGATAGATAGATAGATAGATAGATAGATAGATAGATAGGAGATAGATAGATAGATAGATAGATAGATAGATAGATAGATAGGAGATAGATATTAGATAGATAGATAGATAGATAGATAGATAGATAGATAGATAGGAGTTAGATAGATAGGAGATAGATAAATAGGAGATAGATAGATAGATAGGAGATAGATAGATAGATAGATAGATAGATAGATAGATAGATAGATAGATAGATAGATACAGTCCTATGAAAAAGTTTGCAACAGCCATTTCAGTTTGATATATCTAATAACTGATGGACACAGTAATATTTCAGGATTGAAATGAGGTTTATTGTACTAACAGAAAATGTGCAATATGCATTAAACCAAAATTTGACCGGTGCAAAAATATGGGCACCTCAACAGAAAAGTGACATTAATATTTAGTAGATCCTCCTTTTGCAAAGATAACAGCCTCTAGTCGCTTCCTGTAGCTTTTAATCAGTTCCTGGATCCTGGATGAAGGGATTTTGGACCATTTCTTTCTACAAAACAATTCAAGTTCAGTTAAGTTTGATGGTCGCCGAACATGGACAGCCCGCTCTCAAATGATCTGAAAACAAAGATTGTTCAACATAGTTGTTCAGGGGAAGGATACAAAACGTTGTCTCAGAGATTTAACCTGTCAGTTTCCACTGTGAGGAACATAGTAAGGAAATGGAAGACCACAGGGACAGTTCTTGTTAAGCCCAGAAGTGGCAGGCCAAGAAAAATATCAGAAAGGCAGAGAAGAAGAATGGTGAGAACAGTCAAGGACAATCCACAGACACCTCCAAAGAGCTGCAGCATCATCTTGCTGCAGATGGTGTCACTGTGCATCGGTCAACTATACAGCGCACTTTGCACAAATAGAAGCTGTATGGGAGAGTGATGAGAAAGAAGCCGTTTCTGCACGTACGCCACAAATAGAGTTGCCTGAGGTATGAAAAAGCACATTTGGACAAGGCAGCTTCATTTTGGAAACAAAAATTGAGTTGTTTGGTTATAAAAAAAGGCGTTATGCATGGCGTCCAAAAAGAAACAGCATTCCAAGAAAAACACATGCTACCCACTGTAAAATTTGGTGGAGGTTCCATCATGCTTTGGGGCTGTGTGGCCAATGCCGGCATCGGGAATCTTGTTAAAGTTGAGGGTCACATGGATTCCACTCAGTATCAGCAGATTCTTGAGAATAATGTTCAAGAATCAGTGACGAAGTTGAAGTTACGCCGGGGATGGATATTTCAGCAAGACAATGATCCAAAACACCGCTCCAAATCCTCAGGCATTCATGCAGAGGAACAATGACAATGTTCTGGAATGGCCATCCCAGTCCCCAGACCTGAATATCATTGAACATCTGTGGGATGATTTGAAGCGGGCTGTCCATGCTCGGCGACCATCTAACTTAACTGAACTTGAATTGTTTGTCCAAAATCCCTTCATCCAGGATCCAGGAACTGATTAAAAGCTACAGGAAGCGACTAGAGGCTGTTATCTTTGCAAAAGGAGGATCTACTAAATATTAATGTCACTTTTCTGTTGAGGTGCCCATACTTTTGCACCGGTCAAATTTTGGTTTAATGCATATTGCACATTTTCTGTTAGTACAATAAACCTCATTTCAATCCTGAAATATTACTGTGTCCATCAGTTATTAGATATATCAAACTGAAATGGCTGCTGCAAATACCAAAATATTTAGAACTAAAAATGATTAAGATTAATAGGGGGCACAAACTTTTTCATAGGACTGTAGATAGATAGATAGATAGATAGATAGATAGATAGGAGATAGATAGATAGATAGATAGATAGATAGATAGATAGATAGGAGATAGATAGATAGATAGATAGATAGATAGGAGTTAGATAGATAGGAGATAGATAGATAGATAGATAGATAGATAGATAGATAGATAGATAGATAGATAGATAGATAGGAGATAGATAGATAGATAGATAGATAGATAGGAGATAGATAGATAGATAGATAGATAGATAGGAGATAGATAGATAGATAGGAGATAGATAGATAGATAGATAGATAGATAGATAGATAGATAGATAGATAGATAGATAGGAGATAGATAGATAGATAGATAGATAGATAGATAGATAGATAGATAGAAAGATGTGTGTATGTCTCAGTGTATTGTGTGCTACTGTATGGATATATATCAATGTTTTTTCTCTATATATGTTACAATGTATCAATGTGTTTATATTATAATATTTCTTAGTTTTGTTGTAGATACTTGTAGATACTATTCAGGATGTAGGGTCGCTCTATGAGACTGCAGACCCTATAGATCAGATATTTGGCTTCCACGGGTGATATAATTTATTCTGGGTCTGATATTACAGGGTTCTCTGGGAGGGGTAAAGCAAAGTATTTACAAAGTTACTCCAAGTTTTGCAGCATTTAAAAGGGTTGTCCCCTCTGGTACAAGGGCCGATCTCAGACATCAGAGCAATCCTCTGCAATCTGTGAGTTAACCTGCTGCAAGTGTTTGAATTCCCTGCAGCGCCATCGCAGGTGAAATGAGGCATTACACAATTCTCCTTAAAGTCAATGGATTGGCCGTGTTATGCCTGAACCTGCAGAGTCCTCCAGAGGTTCCCTTTATGGCCACTCAGGGTAATAGATGAAGGTTTCCTAAGCCCGACTACCTCTATAAATATCTAGAAGATTCTGCTCAGCTATCACAATAGTTAGTCCACAGCTGTAATCTATGATAATGGAGTTGGAAAGAAACACGGATCATCAGCCAGTCCATGGACCATGAATGATTTACATCCACTCTGAAGACGCCGCAGCTTTTTTTGGTTGGCTTTTAAGGTTTCAGTTAAAAAGATTCTTGTGAAATATTGTATATAAAAGGCAGAAGAAGGAAAGAAGGTTCTGGAAGTTCATTTGCATCAGAGAGGGCAGAGTTTGGCATGTGATAAAGGTCTGAAGCTGTGGAGGGATCTCCGGCGCCCACACATCAGGTTACCCGTCCTCCACTCAGCTTCTGATGCCTAATCACAATTTCCTTTTTTATTTTATTTTTTTTACACCTTCGCCTTCATCCCCCTCCTCCCCCTCCCCCTCCAGGATCATTAAACCTTTCTTCTTCTTTCCTCACTTTCTGCAGATACTGAAGATACGGAATCTCTTTTAAGCCCTGTTACTATAACACCAGACAGGGAAGGGTTGCTTAAACTTTTCTGCATTTATTAAAATTATCCTTTGCAAATATCCAGAATTCAATAATTATTTTGTTAAAAATTATTTATTTATATTCATACAATAATCTCATAAGGAATTTTAGATTTATTTAGCAATAACCTGTCTCTACCTATCTATCTATCTATCTATCTATCTATCTATCTATCTATCTATCTATCTATCTCCTATCTATCTATCTATCTATCTATCTCCTATCTATCTATCTATCTATCTATCTATCTATCTCCTATCTATCTATCTCCTATCTATCTATCTATCTCCTATCTATCTATCTATCTATCTCCTATCTATCTATCTATCTATCTATCTATCTATCTATCTATCTCCTATCTATCTATCTATCTATCTATCTATCTATCTATCTATCTCCTATCTATCTATCTATCTATCTATCTATCTCCTATCTATCTATCTATCGGTTGGTATACTGCGCGCCCTGATGATACAATGTATACTTGTTAGCACCACACATGGCAGCTTGTTGGCGCTATACATATACATATAGCGGCACTGTAACTCTGCAATGGATTCCTGGCGGGTTTTGTCATCTTCCATACACTCTCTATACAGGATCCTCCATCTCACGGGGAGACGATCAGCAGTCACCGGTGGAATTTCCTGCCAGGAGCCTGTAATATTCTTTATCTGATCTTAATGCACAGAGTTGTTGTTGTCTTTGACTGCGGGAAGTAAATTCAATAATTCAGGCCAGTTTAGGCTGCGCACATCCTTGTGATAATAGTCTCTCCCAACCTCCCCGTGTGAGTTTATTAATCATCTCATCAGGATTCAGAGTGCCGCCATCTCTGCTCTTCTGACTCGCGCTCTTCCCGGGATATCTGTACTTTCTCAGATAACACTTGCAAGTTGTTACAAAACGAGAACATCAAATCAATATTAACTTGTGTCCTATAAACATGACACTCGAGAAGCTCCTTAATAGTGGAAGTGGCAAGTATCTGAGCTCGGCAGAAGCCGTAACTGCTCTGCTCCTCCCGGAGCACTTACTGATCCTACTGCAGGTTATACAAGGACCCGCCAGGTCACATATCTAGAGATAGCTCCCATACTTCTGTATACGATAAATGTGCAGCAAAAAGTTACCCTAAATTTTGTAAATATTTACAAAATGTGGCAACTAAAAAGAACCTCCGGGTGTCTGTAGATGTAGAGAAGATTCCATATAATGCAGCTAGAAGAGGTATCAAACCTAACCCTCCCCTCTGACCCATTATACTATTCCCGATACACCAGAAAACTAGTGGGGATTGGAATAGATTTGGAGAATTTCTGGACTTTTTTGACCAAAGATATCCCAGTTGTCTCTTTCTGTGCCCTGCTCACTACACCTAATGTGGTTGGAGCAGGGTGACGACCAAGATGGGCAAAGTGGTTGGAGCGGGATGAAGACAATGGTGGACAAAGTGGTTGGAGTGAGGTGTAGACCAAGGTGGGCAAAGTGGTTGGAGTGGGGTGTAGACCAAGGTGGGCAAAGTGGCTGGAGCGTGGTGAAGACCATGATGGACAAAGTGGTTGGAGTGAGGTGAAGACCAAGGTGGGCAAAGTGATTGGAACGGGGTGTAGACCACGGTGGGCAAAGTGGTTGGAGCAGGGTGAAGACCAAAGTGGTTGGAGCCGGGTATAGACCATGGTGGGCAAGTGCTTGGAGCAGGGTGTAGACCATGGTGGGCAAAGTGGTTGGAGCAGGATGTAGACCACGGTGGGCAAAGTGGTTGGAGCAGGATGTAGACCACGGTGGGCAAAGTGGTTGGAGCAGGAAGTAGACCACGGTGGGCAAAGTGGTTGGAGCAGGAAGTAGACCACGGTGGGCAAAGTGGCTGGAGCAAGGTGTTGACCATGGTGGGCAAAGTGGTTGGAGCAGGGTGAAGACCATGGTGGGCAAAGTGGTTGGAGCAGGGTGAAGACCATGATGGGCAAAGTGCTTGGAGTGAGATGAAGACCAGGTGAAGATCATGATGGGTAAAATGGTTGGAGCAAGGCAAAGACCATGGTGGGTAAAGTGGTTGGGGAATGGGTGAAGACCATGTTGGGCTGGGATGGGGACCCTTCGGCCAAGCAAATTTATTCTAACTCATGGCAGAAAACCAATGCCAGTTCCTGACTGGTGTAAATTTCCATTCTGGCATTCAAGAGTGTCTGCAGTCTCTAGGTTGATGATGGGAACCTCATAGGATTAGTTTAGTTTCGATACATTTTTGTGAGGTTTGGTCCTCTGGCTCGCTTCAGGCCATACCTGGAAGCAATATGGCTATCCTCTAGGCCTGAAGAGCTACATTATACTCTTTATACTCTCTACATCTGAGCATCATAACATCATCATCCCTATATGACCAATGAGGCCCTAATCGTAGGACTCAGCAGTGACCCTGGGGGTGCGGAACATCAGCCAGAGGTTAGCAAAGGATCTCAGGGTACCGTTGGAGGTTGCAAGGGTGTCCAAGAGAGGCGAGTTAAGAGGAGTATCAGTACTTTTTATACTCAGGGGTCTAAGGAGCCCCCATAGTACAATGATAGCAAAACAAATTCAGCCCAAAAGGGGGGGGGGGGGTGAACATCATGAATATTCCTCAAAACCAATCTCATGAGGTTTTGTTCATCTCACCTCTGACCTTCCACAAAACTGAAACTGAAATGGGAGAACCATTAAGACTGAAAGAATTAACCCTTTCCATCTCATGGTTTTTGAGAAGGCGGCGGCCATGTTTTTCCAATTCCCCCCTTTAAAATTTGATCTTCCTCCCATCGCCTTCCTCTGTATCGACTAATGAAGTTCTGTAGGTCAGGCCGAGCACACCAGACACCAAATAATGTGGGACTCACAAAAAACGTTGGCATTCCTCTTAAAGGTCACATTTTTCAGCCGTCCCAATATTTTATCATTTCGAACTTTACGTTGACTTTCTTCTAAACTCGGCCGATTAATCTTCACTTCACCCCCTTCCCCGCTCCCTGCTCTTGCCAAGGAAATGCAGATTTCTCTTTGTCGAGACGTTTAGAAGACGCTAGAAATGGCGAGAATAATTTCATTATGGATGCAGAAGGAATATACAAATGCTGGGTAATAGGATATAAACCGCGTCTGTCTCCGAGATTTATGGGTATTTTCCAAGCTCAAATGGGGATGATGAATGAGATTTACATTGTTTTCCAGTAAATCCCTAATATGGAGGGTTCTCAAATATACAGGGAATGTCTACGAATACAGTATGAGACAAAGATGTACAAAGGATCAAAAACATTGTGCTAACAGAGCAGCAGTTTGTGCTTCAGAGCTGCTCTTCCCACTGACACATTACGTTTTGTGGATCAAAACAAGTCATCTGGTCCCCTGGTCACCCACCTACAGTCAAGCGTACACGGCCACTTCCCTGATCCCCTCTCCTCTCCATGATTGTCAATTACATGCAGTCTTAAAGGCTCCTCGCCAGGGGAAAGGAACAACGGCCTGAAGAAATAGCAAGTGATGCCCTATAATAACTACAAATAGAGCGGACAGCAAACAAAGTTACTAAATACCGTTTTAACTAATGATCATTGAAACAATCCAAACATTCACTTGGCGGCTGCGACCAGAAGCGTCGCAATAGGGGGTGCAATACTAGGAGACAATACCGGCCCTGAGATGGGGCCCAGGAGCTCTGCGTTATGTCTGGAGTATAATCAATAATGTAATGTATGAAGTTAGTATGGGGAATTTACTATCCCATCTATGTCAGGAAACACACAGAAATGTGTGCAGATGTGATGTATCTTTGGAGTATGATTGCAATTTGCTCCATTGAGACCACTTTGTTGTTTCTGCACACTGCTTTGGGTTTTTGCAGCTGTTTTTTTGTTGCAACCAAACAGCAGCGTTTACGCCACATGGGACCTTGGTCTTATAAATTATTTTGAAAGTGGACAGGACAAAGTTTAGCCATGATGGGGTTTCTTGCCCTGACAACTTTACATGATTTTATACCAGAAAACTGGTGTCAGTTATACCTGAACTGTGCACAAGTCCCTGACTGCTGCAGATTTTAATGCTGGGGTATGGAAACCTCTTAATAATTCAGGTGCAGATCCGGCAAAGGAAACAAATCTTAATATCACCCCCAGTCCATCCAATCCCCTCTCCCAGTCCTCCCAGGCCCTCCAGTTTCCCCAGTCCTCCCAATCCCTCCAGTTTCCCCAGTCCTCCAGTCTCTCCGATCCCTTCAATCCTCCCAACATTACAATATAACCTGCAGGAAGTTACCAACACAGAAAATACAAATCTACAAATATTTGGCCGTTCTTCCCAAATATAATCACATTGTAAGTATAACAATGACATGGAATGTGGCTGAGAATTGCTACATCTCTTCCAAGTTTTCTCTCACATGTATTACTAGATCTCATCTGGGGAAAGCTGGGTGGGGCACAGGAATCCTCAGTAAAGGTTAGTATTGCAGAGCTCTGTTGGTAAGTTCAGTTTTCCTGGTCTGGATCCATATTGCATCTAGGACACAGCAATCCCCCCCCCCCCCCCCCCCCCGGCTGGCCTGCACACATCACCCCCGGCTGGCCTGCACACATCATCCCTGGATGGCCTGCACACATCCATACCTCCCAACCGTCCCGATTTCCGCGGGACAGTCCCGATTTGGGTGACATGTCCCGCGGTCCCGGTTGGAGGGAGGTATGTCCCGATTTCAACTCAGATCTGCGTCCAGAGGACGCAGATCTGAGTTGAACACACATGCGGCTGAAGGAAGGAGCTGACACAGGTCAGCTCCTCGCTTCGCCGCTGCCCGCCTCTCTCCCTGACACACGCGGCTGAAGCTGCTCGCGTGCTCGCTTCGCCGCTGCGTCTCTCTCTCGCTGACACATGCGGCTGAAGCGAGGAGCTGACCTGTGTCAGCTCCTCGCTTCGCTGCTGCCGCCGGCTCCTGGCTTGTAGACGCGATGTGTCAGCGGCGAAGCGAGCACGCGAGCAGCTTCAGCCGCGTGTGTCAGGGAGAGAGGCGGGCAGCGGCGAAGCGAGGAGCTGACCTGTGTCAGCTCCTTCCTTCAGCCACATGTGTCAGTGAGAGAGGCGGGCAGAGAGCGGCGAGGGAGCGGAGCAGAAGGTAAGTTTAATGTGGAGGTGGAACATGAATCTGGGGGCAGATGAAGAAGAGGACGGCATGACATTGGGGCAGAGATGGGGGACATGAATCTGGGGGGCAGAGATGGAGAGGACATGAATTTGGGGGCAGAGATGGAGGGACATGAATCTGGGGGCAGAGATGGAGGGACATGAATCTGGGGGCAGAGATGGAGGGACATGAATCTGGGGGCAGAGATGTGGGACATGAATCTGGGGGCAGAGATGTGGGACATGAATCTGGGGGCAGAGATGTGGGGACATGAATCTGGGGGCAGAGATGGAGAGGACATGAATCTGGGGGCAGAGATGGAGAGGACATGAATCTGGGGGCAGAGATGGAGGGACATGAATCTGGGGGCAGAGATGGGGGACATGAATCTGGGGGCAGAGATGGAGGGACAGGAATCTGGGGGCAGAGATGGAGAGGACATGAATCTGGGGGCAGAGATGGAGGGACGTGAATCTGGGGGCAGAGATGGAGAGGACATGAATCTGGGGGCAGAGATGGAGGGACATGAATCTGGGGGCAGAGATGGAGGGACATGAATCTGGGGGCAGAGATGGAAGAGGGACATGAAACTGGGGGCAGATGAAGGGTGTATATGAAATTGGTGGAGAGATAGAGGGTGGGACATATAATTTACGTGTGACTGTAGGAGGATTATACTGTGTGCGGGCACATGAAAAATTAACGAGTGGGCGGAGTCAACACAAAAGTGGGTGGGGCTAAATTTGCCGCGGCGCTGCGCGCGCCGCTCATTTTGTCCCTCTTTCGGTTCTTCAAAAGTTGGGAGGTATGCACATCACCCCCGGCTGGCCTGCACACATTACCCCTGGATGGCCTGCACACATTACCCCTGGATGGCCTGCACACATCACCCCCCGGCTGGCCTGCACACATCACCCCCCAGCTGGCCTGCACACATCACCCCCCAGCTGGCCTGCACACATCACCCCTGGATGGCCTGCACACATCACCCCTGGATGGCCTGCACACATCACCCCTGGATGGCCTGCACACATCACCCCCGGATGGCCTGCACACATCACCACCCGGCTGGCCTGCACACATCACCCCTGGATGGCCTGCACACATCACCCCCGGATGGCCTGCACACATCACCACCCGGCTGGCCTGCACACATCACCCCCCGGCTGGCCTGCACACATCACCCCCCGGCTGGCCTGCACACATCACCCCCGGATGGCCTGCACACATCACCCCTGGATGGCCTGCACACATCACCCCCGGATGGCCTGCACACATCACCCCCGGATGGCCTGCACACATCACCCCCGGATGGCCTGCACACATCACCCCCCGGCTGGCCTGCACACATCACCCCCCGGCTGGCCTGCACACATCACCCCCCGGCTGGCCTGCACACATCACCCCCGGATGGCCTGCACACATCACCCCCCGGCTGGCCTGCACACATCACCCCCCGGCTGGCCTGCACACATCACCCCCCGGCTGGCCTGCACACATCACCCCCGGATGGCCTGCATACATCCCCATGTGCAGCTCTTCCAGGTCTCTCAGCCCAGGTGTTGGCGCTCAGCTCATTACTGGGGTATAAAGCAGAGCAGGGAGAGCAATGGTTCCACTTTGTGCAGATAAAGTTCAGCTTCGGGGATTACTTTAAGATTTCTTACTAGAAACATTTTCTGCAGTTTAGTCTGTGTTCCTTACTCAGGATATCAATGTCCCACCCAAATTTCCCTGGTTGAGATTTAGTTACATGTGAGAGGAATCTCTAGGAAATGTAACAATTCTAAACTACTTTCCCTGTCACTGGTTTAGTTACACCCCATTCGTAAAAGTATCGTATCTGTATAGTATATAGCTGTATAATGTGACTATAGTATATAGCAGGTATAGTGTGACTACAGTGTATAGTAGTATCGCCTGACTATAGTTTATAGTGGGATTAGTACTAGTAGAATACCTGCGGCTTCGCTCGCGAGCAATACGTGAAGTTGTTGGTTATTTCGGCCACAATCATCCGTTTCTTTTCCAGCCGCGGTCACCTGGTCACTTCTCTCAGTTCTGTGACACAATTTTGTGTTCTTTGCTTTTGGATAAACTTGCCCAATAGATGGAGGTTCTTTGGGCAACATTTTAATAAACAGTCCTTAGTATTCTGACCCTTTCAGTATTCACCTGACACTGCTAAGTTATGTAATAGGAGGAGAGTAACTATAGAGCAGGCCTCACTGTATTACTAGGCCTGACACTGCTAAGATATGTAATAGGAGGAGAGTAACTATAGAGCAGGCCTCACTGTATTACTAGGCCTGACACTGCTAAGATATGTAATAGGAGGAGAGTAACTATAGAGCAGGCCTCACTGTATTACTAGGCCCTGACACTGATAGAGGTGTAATAGGAGGAGAGTAACTATAGAGCAGGCCTCGCTGTATTACTAGGCCTGACACTGATAGAGGTGTAATAGGAGGAGAGTAACTATAGAGCAGGCCTCACTGTATTACTAGGCCTGACACTGATAGAGATGTAATAGGAGGAGAGTAACTATAGAGCAGGCCTCACTGTATTACTAGGCCTGACACTGCTAAGATATGTAATAGGAGGAGAGTAACTATAGAGCAGGCCTCACTGTATTACTAGGCCCTGACACTGATAGAGGTGTAATAGGAGGAGAGTAACTATAGAGCAGGCCTCACTGTATTACTAGGCCCTGACACTGATAGAGGTGTAATAGGAGGAGAGTAACTATAGAGCAGGCCTCACTGTATTACTAGGCCCTGACACTGATAGAGATGTAATAGGAGGAGAGTAACTATAGAGCAGGCCTCACTGTATTACTAGGCCCTGACACTGATAGAGATGTAATAGGAGGAGAGTAACTATAGAGCAGGCCTCACTGTATTACTAGGCCTGACACTGATAGAGATGTAATAGGAGGAGAGTAACTATAGAGCAGGCCTCACTGTATTACTAGGCCCTGACACTGATAGAGATGTAATAGGAGGAGAGTAACTATAGAGCAGGCCTCGCTGTATTACTAGGCCCTGACACTGATAGAGATGTAATAGGAGGAGAGTAACTATAGAGCAGGCCTCACTGTATTACTAGGCCCTGACACTGATAGAGATGTAATAGGAGGAGAGTAACTATAGAGCAGGCCTCACTGTATTACTAGGCCCTGACACTGATAGAGATGTAATAGGAGGAGAGTAACTATAGAGCAGGCCTCACTGTATTACTAGGCCTGACACTGCTAAGATATGTAATAGGAGGAGAGTAACTATAGAGCAGGCCTCACTGTATTACTAGGCCCTGACACTGATAGAGGTGTAATAGGAGGAGAGTAACTATAGAGCAGGCCTCACTGTATTACTAGGCCTGACACTGATAGAGATGTAATAGGAGGAGAGTAACTATAGAGCAGGCCTCACTGTATTACTAGGCCCTGACACTGATAGAGATGTAATAGGAGGATAGTAACTATAGAGCAGGCCTCACTGTATTACTAGGCCTGACACTGATAGAGATGTAATAGGAGGAGAGTAACTATAGAGCAGGCCTCACTGTATTACTAGGCCCTGACACTGATAGAGATGTAATAGGAGGAGAGTAACTATAGAGCAGGCCTCACTGTATTACTAGGCCCTGACACCGATAGAGATGTAATAGGAGGAGAGTAACTATAGAGCAGGCCTCACTGTATTACTAGGCCTGACACTGATAGAGATGTAATAGGAGGAGAGTAACTATAGAGCAGGCCTCACTGTATTACTAGGCCTGACACTGATAGACATGTAATAGGAGGAGAGTAACTATAGAGCAGGCCTCGCTGTATTACTAGGCCCTGACACTGATAGAGGTGTAATAGGAGGAGAGTAACTATAGAGCAGGCCTCACTGTATTACTAGGCCCTGACACTGATAGAGATGTAATAGGAGGAGAGTAACTATAGAGCAGGCCTCGCTGTATTACTAGGCCCTGACACCGATAGAGATGTAATAGGAGGAGAGTAACTATAGAGCAGGCCTCACTGTATTACTAGGCCCTGACACTGATAGAGATGTAATAGGAGGATAGTAACTATAGAGCAGGCCTCACTGTATTACTAGGCCTGACACTGATAGAGATGTAATAGGAGGAGAGTAACTATAGAGCAGGCCTCACTGTATTACTAGGCCCTGACACTGATAGAGATGTAATAGGAGGAGAGTAACTATAGAGCAGGCCTCACTGTATTACTAGGCCTGACACTGCTAAGATATGTAATAGGAGGAGAGTAACTATAGAGCAGGCCTCACTGTATTACTAGGCCCTGACACTGATAGAGGTGTAATAGGAGGAGAGTAACTATAGAGCAGGCCTCGCTGTATTACTAGGCCTGACACTGATAGAGGTGTAATAGGAGGAGAGTAACTATAGAGCAGGCCTCACTGTATTACTAGGCCCTGACACTGATAGAGATGTAATAGGAGGAGAGTAACTATAGAGCAGGCCTCACTGTATTACTAGGCCCTGACACTGATAGAGATGTAATAGGAGGAGAGTAACTATAGAGCAGGCCTCACTGTATTACTAGGCCTGACACTGCTAAGATATGTAATAGGAGGAGAGTAACTATAGAGCAGGCCTCACTGTATTACTAGGCCCTGACACTGATAGAGGTGTAATAGGAGGAGAGTAACTATAGAGCAGGCCTCGCTGTATTACTAGGCCTGACACTGATAGAGGTGTAATAGGAGGAGAGTAACTATAGAGCAGGCCTCACTGTATTACTAGGCCCTGACACTGATAGAGATGTAATAGGAGGAGAGTAACTATAGAGCAGGCCTCACTGTATTACTAGGCCCTGACACTGATAGAGATGTAATAGGAGGAGAGTAACTATAGAGCAGGCCTCACTGTATTACTAGGCCCTGACACTGATAGAGGTGTAATAGGAGGAGAGTAACTATAGAGCAGGCCTCACTGTATTACTAGGCCCTGACACTGATAGAGATGTAATAGGAGGAGAGTAACTATAGAGCAGGCCTCACTGTATTACTAGGCCCTGACACTGATAGAGATGTAATAGGAGGAGAGTAACTATAGAGCAAGCCTCACTGTATTACTAGGCCCTGACACTGATAGAGATGTAATAGGAGGAGAGTAACTATAGAGCAAGCCTCACTGTATTACTAGGCCCTGACACTGATAGAGATGTAATAGGAGGAGAGTAACTATAGAGCAGGCCTCACTGTATTACTAGGCCCTGACACTGATAGAGATGTAATAGGAGGAGAGTAACTATAGAGCAGGCCTCACTGTATTACTAGGCCTGACACTGATAGAGATGTAATAGGAGGAGAGTAACTATAGAGCAGGCCTCACTGTATTACTAGGCCCTGACACTGAGAGAGATGTAATAGGAGGATAGTAACTATAGAGCAGGCCTCACTGTATTACTAGGCCTGACACTGATAGAGATGTAATAGGAGGAGAGTAACTATAGAGCAGGCCTCACTGTATTACTAGGCCCTGACACTGATAGAGATGTAATAGGAGGAGAGTAACTATAGAGCAGGCCTCACTGTATTACTAGGCCCTGACACTGATAGAGATGTAATAGGAGGAGAGTAACTATAGAGCAGGCCTCACTGTATTACTAGGCCCTGACACCGATAGAGATGTAATAGGAGGAGAGTAACTATAGAGCAGGCCTCACTGTATTACTAGGCCCTGACACTGATAGAGATGTAATAGGAGGAGAGTAACTATAGAGCAGGCCTCGCTGTATTACTAGGCCTGACACTGATAGAGATGTAATAGGAGAGTAACTATAGAGCAGGCCTCACTGTATTACTAGGCCTGACACTGATAGAGATGTAATAGGAGGAGAGTAACTATAGAGCAGGCCTCACTGTATTACTAGGCCCTGACACTGATAGAGGTGTAATAGGAGGAGAGTAACTATAGAGCAGGCCTCGCTGTATTACTAGGCCTGACACTGATAGAGATGTAATAGGAGGAGAGTAACTATAGAGCAGGCCTCGCTGTATTACTAGGCCTGACACTGATAGAGATGTAATAGGAGAGTAACTATAGAGCAGGCCTCGCTGTATTACTAGGCCCTGACACTGATAGAGGTGTAATAGGAGGAGAGTAACTATAGAGCAGGCCTCACTGTATTACTAGGCCTGACACTGATAGAGATGTAATAGGAGGAGAGTAACTATAGAGCAGGCCTCACTGTATTACTAGGCCCTGACACTGATAGAGATGTAATAGGAGGAGAGTAACTATAGAGCAGGCCTCACTGTATTACTAGGCCCTGACACTGATAGAGATGTAATAGGAGGAGAGTAACTATAGAGCAGGCCTCACTGTATTACTAGGCCCTGACACTGATAGAGATGTAATAGGAGGAGAGTAACTATAGAGCAGGCCTCGCTGTATTACTAGGCCCTGACACTGATAGAGATGTAATAGGAGGAGAGTAACTATAGAGCAGGCCTCGCTGTATTACTAGGCCCTGACACTGATAGAGATGTAATAGGAGGAGAGTAACTATAGAGCAGGCCTCACTGTATTACTAGGCCCTGACACTGATAGAGATGTAATAGGAGGAGAGTAACTATAGAGCAGGCCTCACTGTATTACTAGGCCCTGACACTGATAGAGATGTAATAGGAGGAGAGTAACTATAGAGCAGGCCTCACTGTATTACTAGGCCCTGACACCGATAGAGGTGTAATAGGAGGAGAGTAACTATAGAGCAGGCCTCGCTGTATTACTAGGCCTGACACTGATAGAGATGTAATAGGAGGAGAGTAACTATAGAGCAGGCCTCGCTGTATTACTAGGCCTGACACTGATAGAGATGTAATAGGAGCATAGTAACTATAGAGCAGGCCTCACTGTATTACTAGGCCTGACACTGATATAGATGTAATAGGAGCATAGTAACTATAGAGCAGGCCTCACTGTATTACTAGGCCCTGACACCGATAGAGATGTAATAGGAGGATAGTAACTATAGAGCAGGCCTCACTGTATTACTAGGCCTGACACTGATAGAGATGTAATAGGAGGAGAGTAACTATAGAGCAGGCCTCACTGTATTACTAGGCCCTGACACTGATAGAGATGTAATAGGAGGATAGTAACTATAGAGCAGGCCTCACTGTATTACTAGGCCCTGACACTGATAGAGATGTAATAGGAGGAGAGTAACTATAGAGCAGGCCTCGCTGTATTACTAGGCCTGACACTGATAGAGATGTAATAGGAGGAGAGTAACTATAGAGCAGGCCTCACTGTATTACTAGGCCCTGACACTGATAGAGATGTAATAGGAGGAGACTAACTATAGAGCAGGCCTCACTGTATTACTAGGCCCTGACACTGATAGAGATGTAATAGGAGGAGAGTAACTATAGAGCAGGCCTCGCTGTATTACTAGGCCCTGACACTGATAGAGATGTAATAGGAGGAGAGTAACTATAGAGCAGGCCTCGCTGTATTACTAGGCCCTGACACTGATAGAGGTGTAATAGGAGGAGAGTAACTATAGAGCAGGCCTCACTGTATTACTAGGCCTGACACTGATAGAGATGTAATAGGAGGAGAGTAACTATAGAGCAGGCCTCACTGTATTACTAGGCCCTGACACTGATAGAGATGTAATAGGAGGAGAGTAACTATAGAGCAGGCCTCACTGTATTACTAGGCCCTGACACTGATAGAGATGTAATAGGAGGAGAGTAACTATAGAGCAGGCCTCACTGTATTACTAGGCCTGACACTGATAGAGATGTAATAGGAGGAGAGTAACTATAGAGCAGGCCTCACTGTATTACTAGGCCCTGACACCGATAGAGATGTAATAGGAGGAGAGTAACTATAGAGCAGGCCTCACTGTATTACTAGGCCCTGACACTGATAGAGGTGTAATAGGAGGAAAGTAACTATAGAGCAGGCCTCACTGTATTACTAGGCCTGACACCGATAGAGATGTAATAGGAGGAGAGTAACTATAGAGCAGGCCTCACTGTATTACTAGGCCCTGACACTGATAGAGATGTAATAGGAGAAGAGTAACTATAGAGCAGGCCTCACTGTATTACTAGGCCTGACACTGATAGAGATGTAATAGGAGGAGAGTAACTATAGAGCAGGCCTCACTGTATTACTAGGCCCTGACACCGATAGAGATGTAATAGGAGGAGAGTAACTATAGAGCAGGCCTCACTGTATTACTAGGCCTGACACTGATAGAGATGTAATAGGAGGAGAGTAACTATAGAGCAGGCCTCACTGTATTACTAGGCCTGACACTGATAGAGATGTAATAGGAGCATAGTAACTATAGAGCAGGCCTCACTGTATTACTAGGCCTGACACCGATAGAGATGTAATAGGAGGAGAGTAACTATAGAGCAGGCCTCGCTGTATTACTAGGCCTGACACCGATAGAGATGTAATAGGAGGAGAGTAACTATAGAGCAGGCCTCACTGTATTACTAGGCCCTGACACTGATAGAGATGTAATAGGAGGAGAGTAACTATAGAGCAGGCCTCACTGTATTACTAGGCCCTGACACTGATAGAGATGTAATAGGAGGAGAGTAACTATAGAGCAGGCGTCACTGTATTACTAGGCCCTGACACTGATAGAGATGTAATAGGAGGAGAGTAACTATAGAGCAGGCCTCACTGTATTACTAGGCCCTGACACTGATAGAGATGTAATAGGAGGAGAGTAACTATAGAGCAGGCGTCACTGTATTACTAGGCCCTGACACTGATAGAGATGTAATAGGAGGAGAGTAACTATAGAGCAGGCCTCACTGTATTACTAGGCCCTGACACTGATAGAGATGTAATAGGAGGAGAGTAACTATAGAGCAGGCCTCACTGTATTACTAGGCCCTGACACCGATAGAGATGTAATAGGAAGAGAGTAACTATAGAGCAGGCCTCGCTGTATTACTAGGCCCTGACACTGATAGAGGTGTAATAGGAGGAGAGTAACTATAGAGCAGGCCTCACTGTATTACTAGGCCCTGACACTGATAGAGATGTAATAGGAGGAGAGTAACTATAGAGCAGGCCTCGCTGTATTACTAGGCCTGACACTGATAGAGATGTAATAGGAGGAGAGTAACTATAGAGCAGGCCTCACTGTATTACTAGGCCTGACACTGATAGAGGTGTAATAGGAGGAGAGTAACTATAGAGCAGGCCTCACTGTATTACTAGGCCCTGACACCGATAGAGATGTAATAGGAGGAGAGTAACTATAGAGCAGGCCTCACTGTATTACTAGGCCTGACACCGATAGAGATGTAATAGGAGGAGAGTAACTATAGAGCAGGCCTCACTGTATTACTAGGCCCTGACACTGATAGAGATGTAATAGGAGGAGAGTAACTATAGAGCAGGCCTCACTGTATTACTAGGCCTGACACTGATAGAGATGTAATAGGAGGAGAGTAACTATAGAGCAGGCCTCACTGTATTACTAGGCCTGACACTGATAGAGATGTAATAGGAGGAGAGTAACTATAGAGCAGGCCTCACTGTATTACTAGGCCCTGACACTGATAGAGATGTAATAGGAGGAGAGTAACTATAGAGCAGGCCTCACTGTATTACTAGGCCCTGACACCGATAGAGATGTAATAGGAGGAGAGTAACTATAGAGCAGGCCTCGCTGTATTACTAGGCCTGACACTGATAGAGATGTAATAGGAGGAGAGTAACTATAGAGCAGGCCTCACTGTATTACTAGGCCCTGACACCGATAGAGATGTAATAGGAGGAGAGTAACTATAGAGCAGGCCTCGCTGTATTACTAGGCCCTGACACCGATAGAGATGTAATAGGAGGAGAGTAACTATAGAGCAGGCCTCACTGTATTACTAGGCCCTGACACTGATAGAGATGTAATAGGAGGAGAGTAACTATAGAGCAGGCCTCACTGTATTACTAGGCCCTGACACTGATAGAGATGTAATAGGAGGAGAGTAACTATAGAGCAGGCGTCACTGTATTACTAGGCCTGACACTGATAGAGATGTAATAGGAGGAGAGTAACTATAGAGCAGGCCTCGCTGTATTACTAGGCCCTGACACTGATAGAGATGTAATAGGAGGAGAGTAACTATAGAGCAGGCCTCACTGTATTACTAGTCCCTGACACCGATAGAGATGTAATAGGAGGAGAGTAACTATAGAGCAGGCCTCACTGTATTACTAGTCCCTGACACCGATAGAGATGTAATAGGAGGAGAGTAACTATAGAGCAGGCCTCGCTGTATTACTAGGCCCTGACACCGATAGAGGTGTAATAGGAGGAGAGTAACTATAGAGCAGGCCTCACTGTATTACTAGGCCCTGACACCGATAGAGATGTAATAGGAGGAAAGTAACTATAGAGCAGGCCTCACTGTATTACTAGGCCCTGACACTGATAGAGATGTAATAGGAGGAGAGTAACTATAGAGCAGGCCTCACTGTATTACTAGGCCCTGACACTAATAGAGATGTAATAGGAGAGAGTAACTATAGAGCAGGCCTCATTGTATTACTAGGCCCTGACACTGATAGAGATGTAATAGGAGGAGAGTAACTATAGAGCAGGCCTCACTGTATTACTAGGCCTGACACTGATAGAGATGTAATAGGAGGAGAGTAACTATAGAGCAGGCCTCGCTGTATTACTAGGCCCTGACACTGATAGAGATGTAATAGGAGGAGAGTAACTATAGAGCAGGCCTCACTGTATTACTAGGCCCTGACACTGATAGAGATGTAATAGGAGGAGAGTAACTATAGAGCAGGCCTCACTGTATTACTAGGCCTGACACTGATAGAGATGTAATAGGAGGAGAGTAACTATAGAGCAGGCGTCACTGTATTACTAGGCCCTGACACTGATAGAGATGTAATAGGAGGAGAGTAACTATAGAGCAGGCCTCACTGTATTACTAGGCCCTGACACTGATAGAGATGTAATAGGAGGAGAGTAACTATAGAGCAGGCCTCACTGTATTACTAGGCCTGACACTGATAGAGATGTAATAGGAGGAGAGTAACTATAGAGCAGGCCTCACTGTATTACTAGGCCCTGACACTGATAGAGATGTAATAGGAGGAGAGTAACTATAGAGCAGGCCTCGCTGTATTACTAGGCCCTGACACTGATAGAGATGTAATAGGAGGAGAGTAACTATAGAGCAGGCCTCGCTGTATTACTAGGCCTGACACCGATAGAGGTGTAATAGGAGGAGAGTAACTATAGAGCAGGCCTCGCTGTATTACTAGGCCCTGACACCGATAGAGGTGTAATAGGAGGAGAGTAACTATAGAGCAGGCCTCACTGTATTACTAGGCCCTGACACCGATAGAGGTGTAATAGGAGGAGAGTAACTATAGAGCAGGCCTCGCTGTATTACTAGGCCCTGACACCGATAGAGATGTAATAGGAGGAGAGTAACTATAGAGCAGGCCTCGCTGTATTACTAGGCCCTGACACCGATAGAGATGTAATAGGAGGAGAGTAACTATAGAGCAGGCCTC
This sequence comes from Leptodactylus fuscus, assembly GCF_031893055.1. Taxonomy (NCBI): domain Eukaryota; kingdom Metazoa; phylum Chordata; class Amphibia; order Anura; family Leptodactylidae; genus Leptodactylus; species Leptodactylus fuscus. The sequence goes on along the minus strand of NC_134274.1, from coordinate 4,512,233 downwards.
GCTGTATTACTAGGCCCTGACACTGATAGAGATGTAATAGGAGGAGAGTAACTATAGAGCAGGCCTCACTGTATTACTAGGCCCTGACACTGATAGAGATGTTATAGGAGGATAGTAACTATAGAGCAGGCCTCACTGTATTACTAGGCCCTGACACCGATAGAGATGTAATAGGAGGAGAGTAACTATAGAGCAGGCCTCACTGTATTACTAGGCCCTGACACCGATAGAGATGTAATAGGAGGAGAGTAACTATAGAGCAGGCCTCACTGTATTACTAGGCCCTGACACTGATGGAGATGTAATAGGAGGAGAGTAACTATAGAGCAGGCCTCGCTGTATTACTAGGCCTGACACTGATAGAGATGTAATAGGAGGAGAGTAACTATAGAGCAGGCGTCACTGTATTACTAGGCCCTGACACTGACAGAGATGTAATAGGAGGAGAGTAACTATAGAGCAGGCCTCACTGTATTACTAGGCCCTGACACTGATAGAGATGTAATAGGAGGAGAGTAACTATAGAGCAGGCCTCGCTGTATTACTAGGCCCTGACACTGATAGAGATGTAATAGGAGGAGAGTAACTATAGAGCAGGCCTCACTGTATTACTAGGCCCTGACACTGCTAAGATATGTAATAGGAGGAGAGTAACTATAGAGCAGGCCTCACTGTATTACTAGGCCCTCACACTGATAGAGATGTAATAGGAGGAGAGTAACTATAGAGCAGGCCTCACTGTATTACTAGGCCCTGACACTGATAGAGATGTAATAGGAGGAGAGTAACTATAGAGCAGGCGTCACTGTATTACTAGGCCCTGACACCGATAGAGATGTAATAGGAGGAGAGTAACTATAGAGCAGGCCTCACTGTATTACTAGGCCTGACACTGCTAAGATATGTAATAGGAGGAGAGTAACTATAGAGCAGGCCTCACTGTATTACTAGGCCCTGACACTGCTAAGATATGTAATAGGAGGAGAGTAACTATAGAGCAGGCCTGACAGTATTACTAGGCCCTGACACTGATAGAGATGTAATAGGAGGAGAGTAACTATAGAGCAGGCCTCACTGTATTACTAGGCCCTGACACTGATAGAGATGTAATAGGAGGAGAGTAACTATAGAGCAGGCCTCGCTGTATTACTAGGCCCTGACACTGATAGAGATGTAATAGGAGGAGAGTAACTATAGAGCAGGCCTCACTGTATTACTAGGCCCTGACACTGATAGAGATGTAATATGAGGAGAGTAACTATAGAGCAGGCCTCACTGTATTACTAGGCCTGACACTGATAGACATGTAATAGGAGGAGATTAACTATAGAGCAGGCCTCACTGTATTACTAGGCCCTGACACCGATAGAGATGTAATATGAGGAGAGTAACTATAGAGCAGGCGTCACTGTATTACTAGGCCCTGACACTGATAGAGATGTAATAGGAGGATAGTAACTATAGAGCAGGCCTCACTGTATTACTAGGCCCTGACACCGATAGAGATGTAATAGGAGAGTAACTATAGAGCTTCCATACTGTTTGATCAAATTTGTATAACTGAGTACCTCTATATTATACTATATAGCATGTTAGGTGTTTTTACACTAGTATTGCCCCTTAGGGTTTTCGCATGCCCTTGGGCTGTGTGCGGATTGCCCTGCAATTTTTGGTATTTTTACATATTGCTTCGCAGTGATCACCTGTTCACACTGGGATGTGCAATCTTAACCATTTTTGTTGTGTATTAGATAGGAGATATATATTAGATAGATAGATAGATAGATAGATAGATAGATAGGAGATAGATAGATAGTAGATAGATAGATAGATAGATAGATAGATAGATAGATAGATAGGAGATTAGATAGATAGATAGATAGATAGATAGATAGATAGATAGATAGATAGATAGATAGATAGGAGATTAGATAGATAGATAGATAGATAGATAGATAGATAGATAGATAGATAGATAGATAGATAGATAGGAGATAGACAGATAGATAGATAGATAGAGCAGGTATAGTGTGACTATAGTATATAGTAGGTATAGTGTGACTGTAATGAATAGTATATAGCAATATAGTGGTATAGTGTGACTATAGTGTATAGTATATAGCTGTATAGTGTGACTGGCGCTCTATTCGTTGATCTCAGACTGTCAGAGATTTCAGCCCTGAGCTCCAAACCCTTGATAGGAGCAGGAGTTGCCCTTTACGTTGCTTCATTTCTGCATCATGGCGACTCTCCGCACACGTAACCTAATGTTCCTCCCTATATAACACTACAGATGCTGCACGTGACAATCTCAGTGACATCTCTCTAATGATTGACCTCGTCATGTACCGATACGTATCTCGATTCCTTGTCACAACCCCCCACCACACATCCATACTCCCCTAATGTCGGTGCAGTACAGCGCTGGCAGTGTGAACACGCTCCTGTCTCCTCCTGTTTACAGGCTTCTAATTGAGCGATCACAATAAAGCCGTTCTCCCACAATGGCAGAGATTTCCATAGAACTCCATGGAAACGGAAGGCGTTGGCAGGATTCCACCGCTGGAATGGCTCTGAAGTGTAATTGTCAGAGATTTAGCGAGTAAGAGAAAGAAACGTGAACACAACAAGATTGTGTCGTAACGCTTCGCAAAACAAATCTCTGCATCGTACAAAGGTAGCCAAGGCGAGATGGTGGCGAGGGATAAAAGAACGCCAACAAGTCGGGCTGAGATTAGCGAGAGATTCAGAATTAGCTATGGGGTAAACACTTCAGTTTGTGCGTCCGACACGTGAACGGGAAAGGACAAAAGTCAATGACTGTAAAATAACGAGAAAAATATAAATGGGAGCAAAATAAAATGTACAAAACCGGCCGGAGCGGCGTTTGATGCACGTTATAGAGGCCTTGTCCATGTGACTAACATCCCGCGGCGACTGCTGGACTCTCGCCATAGGGTCTGAGTCACACAGCGGTGAAAAGCAGATCAGGTTCTCTCTGAAAAATAAATAAATACATAAACATGTTGTCAAAAAAATGTCACGTTCCTTTTACACATTCCTGACCCAAACCACAAAGCGAGTCCTCATACAGATACAAGAGCGCAAATTCTATGGGACTTGGAATGTGATAAAACCTTTTACATTCATTTATTGCTCAGAAATGTAAAACCTCCGGCCGTGTCCTTGCTTAACATTTCCTCCTGGCAACACGAGATGGTGACATCACAAGATAATCTCCTATATATATATCTAGGTACCAGGTATACAGTGGTAGTTGCGTATTTGCCGCCTGTCGAGGACGTCACGCTATTGCGTTGAATTGGATTTAGGAGAAATTTGGGTTCTTAAAGGGATTATTCGGGGACAGTTAAAAATATAAATTTTAAAAAAATCCCTTTTCCATATATTGTGTCCCCACCGTCCTATAGTGTTGGAGGAGAAACTTAATCACCACCCAAAGACCTTTAATAACCCCCATCGCCCACCTACCTCACGCCCACCCATACACACATGTCCCAAACAAGAACGACGAGACCCCAAGGACACATGAACCCCCAACCCACAATGAAAATACAAGTGACTGTATCAGAGATGTGTACAGTGTATATAGCGGTGTACAGTAAACACAATACTGTTCAGGTATATATATATATACCTTGTGTCCAGATAATACATTCTAGTTTCAAAATAATATATTATATTCAGTACCCATAAATGATGTTGCATTACAGACTCTCATGTTCTATGGTCTGCATGATAGAAAAAATCCAGAATTCTCCCCTCCCCACCTAACCATTGTACCCATTACTAAACCATATACCATATTATGTTACCGTATCATCGCACCAACACAAAAAAAACACCTGCAAGCCCTTCATCCTACCGTATTGACCAAGACTAAACTAGACTCTACATTGCTAACATCATAAGGAACGGAGACAAAAGGTTAAGACACAGTAAAAGAGAACCCCCCTCCAAAGAAGAGAGGCCCTCTCCATCCCCAACCTCTCATACTCCAGAGAGCGCACCTTCACCAGGTCACCAAGGAGGTTCCTAACCATCATCTCCACCATGCATTCCACATGTGGTACCTAACCACTAGCAGTCCCGGCCACCCAGGTTTCTGAATGCACAAAAATCTAGAGTCTGTTAATTGTTGTCTAAGGCTTTGCTCCTGGTTATGGGAGGTGTTTGGGTTGACTCTGTTAAAAGATGTCACAATCCTTTCTATCGCAATCCTTTCACCTCACGTGGAGGTTTTATCAAATAGTCAAATGTATCTTGTATAAGAAGAAGTGCTGGTGACAAATATCCTGAAGATCCCGTCAAGAAAAATTGCAATGTGCTTAGTCTACTGCCCGGGCATCCAGGGGTTAGTTAGGACTTTAAGAATCTTTGGAAGAACATATACAGTATGACATGAGTTATAGGAAAATCAACCTCTAAAACCGTATAAAAAGTAACGGCTTCATCTATCAAATCAATTCCCTTGACGTCATTGAGAAAAGATTTTCTGTCTTGCGATATCAAGTTGAGGACCTGTATAGATCTCTAGATATATAGAGATAATAAATTACTCTATATAATCATGTCCTTGTCCTAAAATTTCTTTTCTCTAAAGAGATGCTGTGCTTGGTGGCGACTGCACCGATCCTGTCAACAGCCCCAATACTGAGGTCGTCGATATGGACAAAATCAGCGTAGGCCTCTGTACTTATCTGTCTACAGATATAGCAAAGTTGCGACTCGATGGCTTTGGATGTTTGTACCCTACTCTATATCTAATGGTCATGGAGGGGGAGGTATATTTCTCCTATGTGAAGTAGTAAGTACATGACCTCACCTTCTTAATTTAGAGATGGCAGTTATTTAAGAGGAGTTAGGAGGGCAGCTCTTGCTGCCTCCTAGGGGAAACAGAAAGTCAGTCTTTGAGACACACAAACACACACGTGTGCAAAAAGTTGCTGAACTTTGTTTTGGCTGTAAGTTGATAGGGAGGAGCTCTCTAGCTGCTAGCTCGGGATGTTTAATCCTTAGTACTGGAAGGGCCAGGGTTTTCTATTCTATATTCTCAAAACCTATCCATAAAACCTGACTGTCAGCTTACACATCTGCTACTGTTTGACGAAACAAACATGTGCCCTTTGTCTCCAGCAAAGGCAACCCTAATTATGATCTATCTATCTATCTATCTATCTATCTATCTATCTATCTATCTCTTATCGATCTATACAATATTGCTACTTCCCTTTAATGGTAAATACAGATCGTTATGGGAGAAAAACACCCTGTAATGTCCCAATTGTGAAGCGTTTAGAGGGCGGTGTATTGTCCATGATTTGTTCTTGTCTTGTCCTAAGGATCCTTGTCTCTTTTCTGTGTAATAGCTGCATTAGGGATGAACAAAAAAGCTTCTAATGACCATTACTTTGTTGTTGTGAAAAGCATAAGGGTTATGAAATCTAATGGACACTTATAGATAATGTGAGCAGATGAGGCCTGATTCTATTATTTGTGGAAGGCCATGGACGTCAAGCACCATCTCCCCCCTCCCCCTCCCTCCCTCTGCTTTTTAAGCTAAA